>NW_024112983.1:371084-742168 GCF_003073215.2 Triticum urartu | reverse complement strand
TTTGTTTTCGCATTGAAATGTTTTACATAGTTTCAATGTATGGTTTAATTAATTAGATGCTCTGGAGAGCTATATGTTATTAGATGAGAACTATGTATGCACTTTGGTTTTAATGTGATGATGAACTTCTATTAATTTGGACACTTAATTATATGTAATGCACGCAGATGAACCGGCAATGGATGTACGGTGACAGACACACCCGCGAGTACATTAAGGGCGTGCATGAGTTTCTCGATGCGGCTGAGGCAAACAAGAAGAATGGTTTTATGTGTTGTCCATGCACTGAATGTGGGAATACGAGGTCTTACTCTAACCGGAAAATCCTTCACTCCCACCTGCTTTACAAGGGTTTCATGCCACACTATAATGTTTGGACGAGGCACAGAGAAATAGGGGTTATGATGGAAGACAGCGAAGAAGAAGAGTACGATGACAACTATGTGCCCCTGAATACGGTGATGCTGCAACTGGGGGAGCTGGTGAAGATCAAGAGGAACCAGAAGATGTGCCCAATGATGCTGCCACGGGTGAAGCTGCTGAAGATCAAGAGGAACCACACGATGTGCCCGATGATGATGATCTCTGCCGGGTCATTGTCGATGCAAGGATGCAATGCATTAGTCAAAAGGAGAAGCTGATGTTCGATCGCATGTTAGAGGATCACAAAAAAGGGTTATACCCCAATTGCGAAGATGGCAACACAAAGCTCGGTACCGTACTGGAATTGCTGCAGTGGAAGGCAGAGAATGCTGTGGCTGACAAAGGATTTGAGAAGCTACTGAAAATATTGAAGAAGAAGCTTCCAAAGGATAACGAATTGCCGGACAGTACATACGCAGCAAAGAAGGTCGTATGCCCTCTAGGATTGGAGGTGGAGAAGATACATGCATGCCCTAATGACTGCATCCTCTACCGCGGTGCATACAAGGATCTGAACGCATGCCCGGTATGCGGTGCGTTGCGGTATAAGATCAGACGAGATGACCCTGGTGATGTTGACGGCGAGCCCCTCAGGAAGAGGGTTCCTGCGAAGGTGATGTGGTATGCTCCTATAATACCACGGTTGAAACGTCTGTTCAGAAATGAAGAGCATGCCAAGTTGATGCGATGGCACTGTGAGAATCGAAAGAAAGATGGGAAGTTGAGAGCACCCGCTGACGGGTCGCAGTGGAGAAAAATCGAGAGAAAGTACTGGGATGAGTTTGCAAAGGACCCAAGGAACGTATGGTTTGCTTTAAGAGCGGATGGAATTAATCCTTTCGGGGAGCAGAGCAGCAATCAAAACACCTGGCCCGTGACTCTATGTATTTATAACCTTCCTCCTTGGATGTGCATGAAGCGGAAGTTCATTATGATGCCAGTTCTCATCCAAGGCCCTAAGCAACCCGGCAACGGAATTGATGTGTACCTAAGGCCATTAGTTGAAGAACTTTTACAACTGTGGAATGGAAATGGTGTACGTACGTGGGTTGAGCACAGATAGGAGGAATTTAACCTTAAGGCGTTGCTGTTCGTGACCATCAATGATTGGCCCGCTCTCAGTAACCTTTCAGGACAGACAAACAAAGGATACCACACATGCACGCACTGTTTAGATGACACTGAAAGTATATACCTGGACAAATGCAGGAAGAATGTGTACCTGGGCCATCGTCGATTTCTTCCGACCAACCATCAATGTCGAAAGAAAGGCAAGCATTTCAAAGGCGAGGCAGATCACCGGAAGAAGCCCGCCATGCGCACCGGTGATCACGTGCTTGCTATGGTCAATGATTTACACTATGTAATCTTTTGAAAGGGTCCCGATGGACTAGCTGTTCCGAATGACGCTGAGGGACACGCACCCATGTGGAAGAAGAAATCTATATTTTGGGACCTACCCTACTGGAAAGACCTAGAGGTCCGCTCCTCAATCGACGTGCTGCACGTGATGAAGAACCTTTGCGTGAACCTGCTAGGCTTCTTGGGCGTGTATGGGAAGACAAAAGATACACCTGAGGCACGGGAGGACCTGCAACGTTTGCACGAAAAAGACGGCATGCCTCCAAAGTAGTATAAAGGTCCTGCCAGCTACGCTCTTACGAAAGAAGAGAAAGAAATCTTCTTTGAATGTTTGCTCAGTATGAAGGTCACGACTGGCTTCTCGTCGAATATAAAGGGAATAATAAATATGCCAGAGAAAAATTTTCAGAACCTAAAGTCTCATGACTGCCACGTGATTATGACGCAACTGCTTCCGGTTGCATTGAGGGGGCTTCTACCGGAAAACGTCCGATTAGCCATTGTGAAGCTATGTGCATTCCTCAATGCAATCTCTCAGAAGGTGATCGATCCAGAAATTGTACCAAGGCTAATGAGTGATCTGGCGCAATGTCTTGTCAGTTTCGAGCTGGTCTTCCCACCATCCTTCTTCAATATCATGACGCACGTCCTAGTTCATCTAGTCGACGAGATTGTTATCCTGGGGCCCGTATTTCTACACAATATGTTCCTCTTTGAGAGGTTCATGGGAGTCCTAAAGAACTATGTCCGTAACCGCGCTAGGCCAGAAGGAAGCATCTCCATGGGCCATCAAACAGAGGATGTTATCGGGTTTTGTGTTGACTTCATTCCTGGCCTTAACAAGATAGGTCTCCCTAAATCGCGGTATGAGGGGAGACTGACTGGAAAAGGCACTCTTGGAAGAGACTCAATAATATGCAGGGACGGATATTCTTGGTCTCAAGCACACTACACAGTTCTACAGAACTCTACCTTGGTGACCACGTATGTCGATGAACACAAGAACAGTCTGCGCTCCAAACACCCGGAACAATGCGACGACCGGATTACATGTGAACACATCAGGACTTTCAGCAGTTGGTTGGAAACACGTCTCAGAGGTGACAACACTATTTGTGATGAGTTGTACTTGTTGTCCAGGGGACCATCTTTGACTGTATTGACTTACAAAGGATACGAGATAAATGGGAATACATTTTACACGATCGCCCAAGATCAAAAGAGCACCAACCAAAACAGCGGTGTCCGCTTTGATGCAGCGACCGAGAGCGCAAAGGACACATATTATGGTTACATAGTGGACATATGGGAACTTGACTACGGACCTGATTTTAAGGTCCCTTTGTTTAAGTGCAAATGGGTCAATCTGTTAGGCGGCGGGGTACAGGTAGACCCACAGTACGGAATGACAACAGTGGATCTGAAAAATCTTGGGTACACTGACGAACCGTTCATCCTAGCCAATGATGTGGCACAGGTTATCTATGTGAAGGACATGTCTACCAAACCGAGAAAAAGAAAAGATAAGGAAGCGAATACATCATACGATGAGCCAAAGCGCCACATAGTTCTTTCAGGAAAAAGGGACATCCTGGGAGTGGACGGCAAGATACACATGTCTGAAGATTATGAAAAGTTTCATGAAATTCCTCCCTTCAATGTCAAGGCTGACCCAAGCATCCTGATAAACAATGAAGATTATCCATGGTTACGGCGCAATAAGCAAATGACACAAGCGAAGAAAAAGTGAAGACTTTCTCCCGCAATAAGCAAATGCTATGTGGGTGAAATTATGATACCATCCCAACTTTCAACTTTTTCAGAGTTCATTTGAAATGCTTTCATGTCTTATGGTTCGAAACTTTGATACTTCGAAAGTGATTGTCCATTTTGTACACGAAGTGCATCAAGTTTTTGTCGTAACCCTCTCTACTTTTTGGAACATGCTATGTGGGTGAAATGATGATACCATGCCAACTTTCAACCTTTTCAGAGTTCATTTTGAAATGCTTTCCAATTTCAGAGTCATTTAGCTCAAAGAATGAATTAATAGCAAACAGAATGAACTACAAAACTTTTATGAAAATAAAAACATTCAATTAAAATATTATGTTATGATCAACTAAAATAAAACTATAATATTCTTCAATAGCAAAAAGAATATAATTTTTGTGACCTGAAATCAAACTATAAGTATTTAATTGTAAGTATAAATAAAAAATAAATAGCAAAGAAGAAAAAAATTTCTATTTTTATAGTAAAGTTATTCATAAACTAGTGATTCACACAAATTTTATAAAATTCCAATTTAAACTATTAAAATTT
Source organism: Triticum urartu (assembly GCF_003073215.2). Taxonomy (NCBI): domain Eukaryota; kingdom Viridiplantae; phylum Streptophyta; class Magnoliopsida; order Poales; family Poaceae; genus Triticum; species Triticum urartu. The sequence goes on along the minus strand of NW_024112983.1, from coordinate 738,058 downwards.
TTAAAACTAATGGCACTAACAGAAAGTTTATAATTTTTGTGACCTAAAATAAAAAAGAAATCACTAAAAAACTATAAGTATTTAGTTGTAAGTATAAATAAAAAATAAATAGAAAAAAAATTCTATTTTTATAGTAAAGTTATTCATAAACTAGTGATTCACACAAATTTTTAAAAATTCAAATTTAAACTATTCAAAATTTAAAACTAATGGCACTAACAGAAAGTTTATAATTTTTGTGACCTAAAAGCAGAAAGAAATCACTAAAAAACTGTAAGTATTTAGTTTTAAGTAGAAATAAGAAAATAAAAAACCAAAAAAATGTAGAAATAAAAAAGAAAAAACCAAAAAAATGCCACCTACTGGGCCTCCACGGCCTGAATACGACTAGAAACCCTACATGGGCCAGGATTCAGGCCTGCAGAGGCCCAATAGGCCCACAGGCAGCAGCAAGTTTAGGCCCGAAAGCCTGTATTAGAGAGGAGCTCGAATGGGGAGGCACAACAGCGCTTATAAACAAGTGCCGGCGCCCTTCAGCTAGCGATGTGGGACTAAAGGTCACGGTTGGTGCCGTGACCATTGCCCCCCTTTAGTCCCGGTTGGTGCCACCAACTGGGACCAATGGCCTTCGCTTCCCGCCCTTTGGGCTGCCGAAAATTGGCCTTTGGTCCTGGTTCGTGGCACGAACTGGGACCAAAGGGGGGCATTGGTCACGGTTCGTGCCACGAACCGGGACCATTGCTCTGGCTATATAAGCCAACACTTGCGAAATTTTGGCCAACCTCTCCCATTCGCCCCGACGCCCCCAGGTCGTTCGTCGTCGTCGTCGCCGCCCCGAGCCCGTCGTCGCCCTGCGCCGTCACCCCGCGCCCGCCGCCGTCGCCCCGACCCGCCATCGCCCCGCCCCGCCCCGCCGTCGCCTCGCCCCGCCCCGTCGCCGCCCCGAGCCCGTACGTCGTCGCCCCGAGCCAGTCGTCGCCCCGCGCCCGCCGCCGTCGCCCCGCCCCGTCGCCGCCCCGAGCTCGCCGCCGTCGCCCCGCCCCGTCGCCGCCCCGAGCCCGTCGCCGCCCCGAGCCCGTCGCCGCCCCGCCCCGTCGTCGCCCCACGCCGGCGCCGGCTCTTTAGGTTGATGATATGATGATGGTTATGATGATTTTTTCCTGTTGATGATATGATGATGTTTTTTCCTATTGATGATAGGATGATGTTTTTTTTCTGTTGATGATATATATGATGATGTTTTTTTTCATATATGTATTAATTTTTTTAAGTTGTTAGTAGATATCGATTTTAGGTTAGTGCATTTTATCATTGATTTTAGGTTAGTTGAGCCTCTTTAGTGCATTTTATGTTTGTTGCATTTTAGGTTAATGCATTTTATGTTAGTGGAGAGGAAAAAGTAAAATAAGGAAAAGGAAAATAAGTAGAGAAAGAAGGAGAAGAAGAAGGAGAAGACGAGGAGACGAAGAAAAGGAAGAGGAGAAGAAGAAAGGAATAGAGGAGAAGAAGTGAAAATTAGAATATATATTCTATTTTCTCTTTTCTCCTCTATTCCTTTCTTCTTCTCCTCTTTTTTCTTCTTCTTTTTTTTCTTCGACACATGGGGGGGGGGGGTCGAGAACGTCGGACATTCATGAGAGAGGCGAGGAAGAAGGGGAAGAAGAGGGAGAAGAAGAGGAGAGGAAGAAGAGGAAGTCTTCTCCTCTATTCTTTCTTTTCTTCTTTTTTCTTCTTCTTCTTCCTCTTTATTTTATCGGGAACGAGGGTCATCGAGGGTCGCCGAGCGGTAGAGGAGAAACCCTAAATAGAAAGTATCGTCGGTGTGAGATACATGTACCGTCGGTGTCGGACACTACATCCACATCCCACAAGTGGCGCGGCTTCGACACCCACGTCACTTGTGGGACGTGGATGTAGTGTCCGACACCGACGGCCACATGTATCTCACACCGACGATACTTGCTATTTAGGGTTTCCTCTACCGAAAAGAAGAGGAGAAATAAATAAGAAGAAGAAAAAAGGAGAAAAAGAAGAGGAGAAGAAGAAAGGAATAGCGGAGAAGAAGAGAAAATAGAATATAGAGGAGAAGAAGAAAGGAATAGCGGAGAAGAAGAGAAAATAGAATATATTCTATTTTCTCTTCTTCTCCGCTATTCCTTTCTTCTTCTCCTCTTTTTTTTCTTCTTTTTTTTCTTCGATCTTCTCCTCTAGCTATTCCTTTCTTCTTCTCCTAGTGTCAAAGTATTGAAGAAATCCATGCCTTCATCATTAGCCGGAAGTAACCAGGGCATGTTGGTACGAAGTTCTGCAAAATTGTTCTGGAATGGAGTCCCGGATAGAATAATTCGCCTTTTGGTACGAATTCAGCAAAGGCCTTCCAAATAGCGATATTCAGAAGGCCCTTTCTGAACTTTGTACCAAAAAGTGAATTATCCTATCTGGGACTCCGTTCCAGAACAACTTTGAAGAGCTTCATACCATCATGCACATGTTACTTTCGCCTAATGATGAAGACATGGTTTTGTTGAATCCTTTGACACTAGGCAACCTCCCGACCCCTCGGCGATCCTCTCGAACATGAGAGGAAGAAGAAAAAAAGATTAGAAGAAAGAATAGAGGAGTTCTTCTCCTCTATTCTTTCTTCTCCTCTTTTTTTCTTCTTCTTCCTCTTTTTTTTATCGGGAACGAGGGTCGTCGAGGGACATAGATGTAGTGTCGTCGTTGTCGATATATACCCCCTCCCGATAGCTTACTATGATTAGGTAACTAGTTCTATGTTTGGCACTAATATATCCATCTGTCATGTTTGAATAATAATTTCCATGTTGTAAATATTTGTAGAAACTATGGACACCGCCCTAGACGAAGCAACAAAAGAAGCGTTGTTGAGGGAGATAATCGCAGAAGGAAGTGATGCCGTCTTGTACTTTCTCAACGAAACCGATGGTCTGGAAGGAGAGGGTGAACAAGCTGGCTACGGTGACCTAATGCCGGTGCAAGAAGAAGAACATGAGGACGGCTCCGGTGACCCAATGCCAGTGCAAGAAGGAGACCGTGATGACGGCTCCGGTGACCGAACCGAGTCCGGCCAGGTATATATATTAGTTAAGCCTATGATGACTAGCTGATTGATGCATTCACTGTTTTGGTATGTACACATATTAATTAAGTCTTTGTTCTTTTTTCTAGCCCTCCGGATCGAGCACAACTTCGGTAAAGAGACGAGGCCCGAAGAAAAAGTTGAGCTCGGATGAAAAGCTTGAGATCACAGCAATCGCGCCCGACGGCCAACCTATTGAACCCCTCCGGAAAAAGAGCGCATTTGTTGCTCAGTGCGGGGTTCTGGTTAGGGACAAGATCCCGATAAGCATCCAACAATGGTTTAAGCCGGCTACAGAAGACCCTGAGGTGTCTTATGTCAATGATATGTAGAAAAATGATCTTTGGACTAGGCTGAAGTCAAATTTCACCCTACCGCCAGAGGATAATCCAGAGAACCCAATTAAAGAGAAATTAATCAAATCTTTTGCTCTGAAGAGGATGGCAGAACTATTCAGGAGGTGGAAGAAAGAGCTGAATAAGTTTGTCGAAAATAATGAGACACCAGAATTCAAGGGCAGATATGAGAAGATCAGAGATCACTGGCCCGCATTTGTGGCCCACAAGACATCGGAAAAGAGTAAGAAGATGTCGGCAACAAACAAGCAAAATGCTGCGAAGAAGAAGCTTCACCATCGCACGGGGTCAGGTGGCTACCTCGTAGCCCGGCCTAAGTGGTCCAAGATTGAGAATGATCTGGTTCATAAAGGGATCGAACCAGAGACAAATAACTGGCCAGACCGTTGCCGGACTTGGTTCTTCAGGGCTGGCGGAACCTTGGACCCTGAAACAGGGAAGTGCATTTGGACGAACGATCAAATGGACATACCAGTCAGTAAGCTTAAGCAGTATATCGAAGCAGCGCAGGAAGGGACGTTCTTTCCAGACAGAGAGAACGACGAGCTCACAATGGCCCTCGGGAATCCTGAGCACCCTGGACGGACACGAGGCACGCCAGGCTCCGTTCTGTGGAAGGTTGGGTTTCCGGACGCAGGCAGTTACAAATCCCATGAGAGGAGGAAAAAAGTGCAGCAGACCCAAATGCAGGCGCTGCAAGCAAGGGTAGACGTGATAGAGGAACGAGAAGCAAATCGCAGCAAACGTACTGCCGAAGCCTCCCCCAAAGCTACCCCGCCATCTCAGCGCAGAAGCAGCGTGGCTTCCACCGAGCTGCTTCAGCCGGAGCATGCCTTGACGGCTCCTGCCAGCTATCCCGTGGATGCTATCACGGAGTCTCAAAATTGCCACCTTATGACGCAATGGATGAATTTGAAGGTCAAGGCGGCTATTGGCTCTGTTTATCCTACTGAACCCGGCGCACCTTTTCACTGCCGGCCGATTCCAGAAGGATATGCTAGGGTGATGGTGGATGAGATAACGGAGGGATTTGAGGACCTCCAGCTTGACCACCCTACCGGTGAAGGGGAGACTCGGCTGGGGTCTGCTTTGAAGACTCCATGCCTATGGCGGAAGGAGCTCATCAACCTTCCGAACTGGACGCCTCCGCCTCCTCCTCCTCCTCCTCCGGCGAGTCAGGGCACTCCGCCTCCTCCACCGCCTCCTCCTCCGGCGAGTGATGATCAGGGCCCTCGGCCGGCTCCTTCTCCGGCGCATGGCGGCACTCCGCCTCCTTCTCCGCCTGCGCCGATGCGCCCGAGCAGCCAGCCTCCTCCTTCTTCGCCTCGTCAGCAAGGGCGGAAGAGACCTGCCGCCACTCCAGCTGCTCCGGCGCGTCGTAGTCCTTCTCCTCCGCCTCTTAAGAAAGTAAAGAAGACAACCGCTCCGTCTGCTCGGTCGGCGTCTAGCAGTACAACCAGAGGCGGTCGGACATACAGATTCGGTCCTTCTCTGAAGACTCCAGAGAAGTTACCATATGAGAGGACCCAGGAGGAGAACGCCGAGATCGCGCGAGAAGAAGTGAGGAAATTCTTTGAAGGGGTGAAAGCAAAGAAACATCCACCTCCGGAGGAGAAGGTAGATCGGGTGAAAGTGAAGCGCACTCTGGCTGCCCTGACAAAACCACCGAAGTCTGATCCGCCGAAAGGAAACTATGACCGCATTATTGGAAAGGAATTTGCCAAAGCGGAGCGGTCGGGAAGTACTGTCAGTGATCAAAGGCTGAAAGAACGACAAGCTGGGAAACAAATTGCCCAGCTCGGCGAACAAGCGAAGCAATCGTGCCCCCCCGCTCAAGGTGCCTATCCACAACGTCGCTAATGATCCGAGGATGGTGCCCGGTTATAGCAATCTTGCAGATTACCTGCCCGACGAAGTACATTATGAACCCATGGAGATGCAGATACAAAGATACGAGTACGGGAAGCCTCTCGTCAAAGATGAAAGATCTCTATCAACGATGACGCGAAGATTGCATGATTGGTACTTGAAAATCTGCAGAGACTCTGGGGGGAGGAGTACTTTGTATTTGAAAGTTAAAAAGGAGCATGACCTCGTTGGAATTGATCTGTTGCCTGTTCCATTTGAGGAGTTCTATCAGTTTTTCAATAAATTGGCCCTCGATAAAACAACGGTCGCCTGCTACTGTCTGTAAGTAGTACTACTTCTGTCATTAAGTTTCTCTACATAGCTTAGCTCTTTCATTGCATGTATTTATAATCATCCCCACTATATTATGCAGATTGAAGATCGTCGAATTGAAGAAAAGACAAGTCGGTGATATTGGGTTCATTAACACAAATCTCATAGATGCAACTCAGGTTAAATTTCATGCCGCAGAACCCGAGGCCAGCATGCTACAATCGTTGATAATAAATCAAAACAAAGATATAATACTTTTTCCTTACAACTTCAAGTGAGTGTTACTATCTTGTGCGTATTCGGTTTCCCTTATATATTAGTCAAGGTTATAGTAATGTAATTGATGAGTTATGCATGCGTGTGCAGTTTCCACTATATTCTCCTACATATTAAGCTTGAGTAGGGACTAGTAACCGTCTTAGACTCATGACGAAAAGATCCCAAGGACTATGCAGACATGACTCAAATACTCGAGAAGTAAGTTAAATTGATCATTATCCACCATATCAGCATCTTTGTTCATTTCCTGATATATCAAGTAATTGTTTTCTTTGTCGGACAGGGTTTGGAGAAAATTCACCAGAAAAGCTCCGGGACTGCCGAAGGAGCTGCAATTTAGACACCCGAAAGTAAGTACTAGCTGTAGTAGCATTTTAAGCGCATCTACTAGTCATTCAAGCGCTAGTTTCATCAATACCATTTGGCATTCTTGCTTATCAGTTTGATTAACCTCTATTTCTTGTAAAGTGGTTGTGGCAGGAACAAGGGAATGATTTCTGTGGATACTATGTTTGCGAGTCCATCCGCCACACGACCTGTGAGCGGGGCTACACTGACGAACAATATGAAGTACGTAAATAACAACATTCACAATTTTATTTTATTACCATCATTTGTGTTGAGTTCCATTCATTCATATATATATGTATTGACCCGCTTCTTTAAATTAGATGTTTCGGAAGCGGGATGAACTCCTAGCACCAGCTCGCATGCGAGGAATTCAAGAGGAATTGGCGGCATTCTTTCTTGACCACGTGATCACTTAAGACGGAGAATTCTATGTTGACCCTGAGTCCGTATGATTATATTTGTAAGAGATAATTACTGTATATATGTAGCCGGTAGTGTCAGATAGATATACGAGAACTTGTTGTTCGACCAATCTCTCGGAGAAAGAGAGGTGGTCGATATCACTTCTCTCTGTATGCATATATGTTCATCACGATCTTCTGTTTCCTTCGTTTGCTTACTAGCTAGGCAGCGTGTGTAGTCCTCTCTATACGTATGTATAGTACGTAGCGTCGACCAAGCACGGACATAAGAGAGGACACTTCTCTCTATTAATTATAGCTAGCTAACACCTAAATTAACCCCCCAAAACCCCCCCCCCCCCCCCCCCCTTTCAAAAAAACCAAAAACCCCAACCGGGACCAAAGGGTCTTCTGACTGGGCTCTACGCACTGCCCACGTGGAGGCCCATCAGTCCCGGTTCTGGATTAAACCGGGACTAAAGGGTCGGGGCATTAGTACCGACACTTTAGTCCCGGTTCAGGAACCGGGACTAAAGGCCCTTACGAAACGGGACTATAGGCCCTTTTTCTACCAGTGGACATGGCTAGTCGTGAATCCAAAGCGGCACTAACTCATGAGGACAGGCATACATCAATCACATCGAGCATGTCGGTCATCAACGTATGAATCCGGGCTGTAGCACCGGGCTAACAGGACTCCGGATGTCACCGCGTGACATTTCCCTGAAGGGACAGACACAGGAACGAAGCGAAACACATGCCGGCCAGTCAAGTGTCCTGAGCTGTAGTGCTGGGCTAACAGGACTTCGGTGAACCGGGCTGTAGCGGACTACTATGGCTCAAGTAAGCACTAGACTACATTTGCCCATAGGAGAGCCTGCCAAGGATAAACAACCAGATTGTCGGATCCCACACATGTCTCTATCCAACTAGTCTCATCTGCAAAACATAAATAAAGCAAACGTGAGTACAAAGGTACTCAGCAAGACTTACATCAGATCCTATCATATATGCATTTGTATCAAGAAGGTAATGTGGGGTTTAGTTGTAGCAAGCCATCTTCGACTCAGTGGCTATCCTGTTCTATGACAACGAGAAACTTCTTTGAGATGAGGCAGCGCACACGAGTCCACTAATCACCACATCAATACACTACTATGGATTCATCCTCGTCTCCCTACGAGAAGGCCATCCATAGCACTCACAGTTGTCTTGAGCATTTTAGAGTATCCACTTTAGGTTGTCTATGTACCACGTAAGCATCCAAGAAGTCCATAACCGAGGACACGGCTATTCGAATAGATCATGATAACCCTGCAGGGGTGTACTTCATCACACATGCTCTCACCACTTATCACCATATACACGTCATGTATCTCGGCAACCTTCAAGCGGAAGCCTGGCGAGGGTGTCGGCCACGACCTGACTAACCACGGAAGACTCTAGTCCAGGTTTATCGCCTATTTGGGTTCCATCCGCAAGGAGATCCGGCTGGGGTGTCGCTCACGGCCCCAAACGATGTGTATAGGGTTCCCGAGCCCACCATCCGGGTGCCACTCGGTACACCGGGCCACGTGTGCCTAGTCTGTCCCAAGTCCACCCTACCAGGTGCCACTCGGTAGAAAAATAGCACTACCTACAAACACCAGAAACTATTTGCAACTCCTGGACAGAGCTCAAGGCGGTTAATAAGTCGAGAGAGCTTGGAGCGCCCGGAGCCCAATGTGTGGTCGTAGCTAGTCATTGGACAACTTACACAGAACTCAGTTCTTAAGGACGGTCCCAATGAGACAACCCACCATGTACTCCTACATGGCCTCTCATCGCTACCTTTACCAAATCGTGTTCACACGCTTAACTCTCAGCACCAGAACATATCATAACACTCCAATTCATTCCCGATGAATCAGACCTGACATACTCTAAGCAATAGCAGGCAAAGCATGGTAGGAAAAAACATGGCTCAATCAACTCCTACACATGCTAGTGGGTTTTAACTATTTACTGTGGCAATGACAGGTCATGCAGAGGAATGGGTTCAACTACCGCAGCATAAAGTAGCAGTTTAATCGTTGTTGCCCTATGCAATAAATGAGAGCAGGAGCGAGAGACTAGGATTGTATCGGAATGAACAAGGGGGGGGGTTGCTTGCCTGGTAGAGCAAACAGGGGGGCACTGCTTCACTGATAGGTACTCTCGAACACTTCCGGAGCAGGACCTATCAAGAAGGAACGGTGCCAACAATCAATACACAAGCATATGCAACAATATGATGCATGAACATGGCATGAAGATGTGATGCTGTTTGAGCTAATGCAACTAGTATTCAAATTGAATGAAGTCCATTTGAACTAAAGATTCAAATGCAACTCCAAAATAAGCTCTTAAATATGCCATAAGTGTGTTTTCACATATACAGCATGTATAGGTTGGTTTTTCATGCATGAAAATGGTACAGATGGATAGATTGATTTTTTCTGATAATTTTTCATATATAATTTATTTCAATCTGAGCTACGGTTGAATTTCTATGAATTTTTGAAGTTTTGAACATTTTCTGGAATTTCCTGATTAATTTTAATACCAGAAAATGATTTATTGCGTCAGCACAATGTTATGCTTGCGTCAGCAAGTCAAAGGAGCTGACCAAGTCAAACCTGACGTGTGGGGTCCACACGTCAGTGTCTGTGGCTAATCCTAATTAAATTAAACCTAAACTGGCTTAGTTAATGGGGTTGGGCCCACACGTCAGTGACCCAATTAATTAAAAGGGTTAAATTAGTTGTTAAACTAATACTAACTAAAAATTAATAGGGCCGGGCTCCACATGTCAGCGACCCACGGGAGGTCAAACCTCCTGGTCAGCGGGGTCAACACCCGCCGGCGGCTTGACGCCAGCGAGCCAAACACGGCGGAGGGGCTCGGGATCGCCGTTCCGGCGACCATTCGGGCGGCGGAGCTCATCTACGCGATGCCCGGACTCGTCCGCATCCAGTGGGACACACGGGAGGCTGCGGGGCAGCCGGAGCTCGCCGGAAAGAAGCTCGCGGCGGCGGCCGGAGCTCGGGCGAGCTCGGGGTCAGGGCTACAAGGGCCATGGCGAAGCGGGGTTAGCGCCTATGGCTTCTACGCGGTGCGGCGAACACGTTGGACGCATGCTCGGGACCAAAAGGTCACCGGAATGTCGCCGGCATCGAGCTCGTGCGGCGGTGCGTCTCGGCTCCGGTGGAGGAGGCAGCCAGAGCTAGAAAACGGGCATGGAGTTAGGGGTAAAGGAAGCAGGGGCTCACATGGAGTCGGTAGGGAGGCTCAGCAAGCTCGGGGAGGACCAGACGGCGGCGTAACGACGATGGTGATCCGGCGGCCGTGCGCGGAGAAGACGGGTCGATGGCGAAGCAGCAGGGCGTCCGGCGGTGCGGGGCTCATCGAGGACGAAGAGGAGATCGTAGCGGAGCTTGCAGACACGGAGAGAGGGCGAGGGGGAGGCAGTAGCTACGGCAATGGTGGCCGGTGGCGACGGCAGCGCTTCGGGCGCGGGGAGAGAGCGAGATCCAGGGGAGGAGGGAGAGCGATAGAGAGTGCGGGAGGTCCGGGGCGTCGTGGCGGCGTCCAGGGAGGCCAGAGCGAGGAGGAGGGAAGGAGGAGGTGGCGGGGCGACGTGGCCACGGCGTGCGTCGTGCCCGGCTTCTCCTCTGCCTACTGGAAAGAGGTAGAAGACGGGGCTGCCCCTAGTGGCCTGGGCCGCCAGGTGGGCTGGCCAGCTGGGCCACCAGGTAAGCGCCAGGTAAGTTGTTTTTCTATTTTTGTTCTGTTTCTATTTATCTGACATTTGTTTTGATTTAATAAAATACTAAATCATTTTATTTACTTATGCCAATTTTTGCAGGAGCTAGTGGTATTATTCCAGAGCTCCTCAACAACTAACATAATTTTTGGACATATATTATATATATAACAAATATATATCCAAAGCAAATAATTATTCATTAAATCCAAATGCCCAAAAATAAATATCTTTGAGCTCCTAATAATATTGGTTTGATTTTTCTCTCTGTCCAATATTTTCAGAGAGCAACATGAACATTTTCTTGGAGCCTTTTGGAGGACTTTTTACTTGGGTTATTTCCAGAAATAATTTCTAGGGGTTTCACAAATCCCCATTTCAAAATTAAATGAAATTTAAACATGATGCAAGCATGAATGGCTAGCCTAGGTCATACCATAACTAGGGATGTGACACTCACGGCAAAAACCTTGCCTGGAATAGATGCTTGGGTATGTCATGTCATCCTGTTTACATAGTCTCATATTTTGAACTATGTCTTTCCATCTTTTTTAGTTAGCCAACATAATGTGAAATTGTGTCATGCTATCCTGTCTAGTTAGCCATCATATATGTGAAATTGTGTCATGCTATCCTGTTTGGTTAGACAACATAAATATGAATTATTTCATGCCCTCTTTTATTCCCCACTATCCATTGCACCTGTCTATCATACAATGTCTATACTTTCAATTACTTTTCTTGTTTATCAGCCATTTGAATTGAAGAGCGTGATGGCGGTATCTAAGGGAGTAACAACACGGTCTTCAGAAAAGATAGTGCTACCAGTTGATGCAGATAGAACCACGGTTGTACTTGCCCAAGGACCAAATCCACCACACATAACGCAGACTCTCGCAGATTGTACCCCTACCCAGTTGGACAGAGAACCAGCTACACCCTTTCTAACCCCAACCCCGGGAGATAGTAAACTAGTTCCAGTTGACACATCACCGTCTCCACCACAGAGCACCCAAACACGAGCAGTTAGTAAGGCAACTTGTCGTGGTTTTGTCACGGCAGATGTCCTCATGAAAGGACTTAGTCGTGGAGCCGTCGCAGCGGGTTAGCTTGAAGGGGTTAAAGTGGACATAGGGACGCAAGAGAGTTTATACTAGTTCGGCCCCTTCGATGAAGGTAAAAGCCTACGTCTAGTTGTGATGGAATTGATGGGGTTTTGATGACTAGGGAGCAAACAAGCTCCGCCTAAGTCTCTAGTTGTTGTCTGTTGTCCTTGAACCGCCGCCGGGTCGTCCCCTTATATACACGGGTGATGTCCGTCGGTTCATAGAGTCCCAATACCGGCTCATAGATGTGTCCGGTTTGGTCTCTACTTATTCCTAACTTACAATACAAGTTACATACCAACGCCGGTTTACGGCTACAGGCCTTGAACCGACTATAGGCCTTGAGCCCTCATCTGCCTTCTTGGGCTTTAACATAGTTAACTACTGACGAAGTTAACCCGGCCCAGATAGGCCAGTTTACGCCCAGTAGTGATATCCCCAACATTAGGCCCCAGATTGATTTGAACAGGTTCATGTCAATCCTTAGCAAAAATCTTCCTCTTCAACATCTTCTTGTAGTTTGTTGAACCGCCGTGATGTCATCTTCTCTGGTCATTGTAAACCGATGTGACATCACCTGTTATAAAGAACCTTATCCATGATACCTTTTTTTGTTTAATAGGTCTGCGACAATTGAGGCGATAGCTTTGTTTCCAAACCCACGGTCCCTTGATTTTCGCGCCTGACACATGTTCCTTGCCTTATAAATAGGACCGAAGGGTCATTTCTTTTTCCCCTTCGTGCCCTTCTGCTTCGTCTTCCCCGTGTCGTCCAGCTTCGGAGCTCCGCCGCCGTCGACGACCTCTGCTCCAACCTTGGCCGCCGCATCACCATGATTGTACCAGAGCATCGCGGCGACCTTCTGTTTCTTCCTCGGCTCCGGTGAGTTCTTCACCTTTTCCTCCGTAGATCCGTTCTAGGGTTTCCAAGTTCTTTAGTGTTCATCATCTGCTTCGTACTCATTTGATAAATCTTAGATGAACCTGTGAACCTTTCCTCTATGTAGCGGTAGTTTTTAGCATCCGCCTTCACTTACATGCCTCAAGACCATAGATCTACCTGTATCTCTGCCCATTGATTCAGTACTGCTCTTTTTTGAACCTTGAGTATTTTCCTTATTTTCTGAACTTGCTTCAGATCCGTCGCCGTAGAGAAATCTTGTGAAATCTGTTTCTGTACACTTACCCATCCGCAATCTCAACTGCTTCAATGCTTAGATCCGGCGGTTTAACTTCGCAGAAAAATTGCCAAACCGGTATATACCATTAGTCCCCTTGTTGAACCGCCAGATGCTGTTTGCTTCATAAGACTCCGGTTTAGATAGAGCTGTCTCCGGTTTAACATTGTACATACCAGTGTACTTTAATCAATGCATTCTTGAACTAGAATCACCTATTTTGTAGATTTCATCATGGCCAAGCAAGTATATGAGTGCAACTGGGTTCCTTCTCACGTCACAGAGACTGAACTGAACAATTTAGTCCTGATCGGTGCTTTAGGCAGCAAAAACACCATCCATTGGAGGGTCCCTGGCGAAGAATTCCCTCCCACACCTCAAAAAGGAGAGGTCGTCGTTTTCGTAGATAACTTAGACCGGGGCTTTAAGCTTCCCGGTTCTAAATTTTACCGGGACGTTTTATCCAATTTTCAACTCCACCCACAAGACATTGGCCCCAACGCTGTTACAAACATGTGTCACTTCCAAGTACTCTGTGAGTGTGTTCTTTCAACAGGAGCCACCAGTTGAGTTGTTCAGAGACTGCTTCCATCTAAACCGCTGTACTGAGTTTACTGACGGTTCCAATATGGAATTGGTTGGTGTGGCAATTCAGAAAAGGAAAGAGGTCACATACCCTCACGCCAAACTACACAGCCACCCCAAAGAGTGGAATCAAACATGGTTCTATTGCAAAGACACCTCCCCTGCTGGTGAAAATCCATTGCCTCGCTTTCGTCCGGAGCGGCTTAGCAATACACACCCCTTTCCGCAAAGGTTGACTGCCAAGGAGAGAAGCAAATACGCTCCTCAACTGTCCAAGCTCAGAGCCTTCATGGCCAATGGTTTAACAGGAGTCGATCTCGCTCGCTGTTGGATATCGTGGAGCATACTGCCCCTTAGTCAGTGCTCCGGTTTGATGTGCGAGTATACTGGCAGTGTTGATGACCCACTACGACATGCTAACATCCAGCTCACCGACGAAGAAATCACAGAGGCTGTGCATAAAATGCTGAATGAACCGGAACACGTCTGTGCTCGAACCAGCCTGCTTCCCTTCTGTGCCATCAACAAACTGCCAGCTGTAAGAGTTTGATTTTTCTTTTTACTGAAACTATTATTGATATATCTGGCCATTGTTTAATATCAATGTCTGTTTAAACAGGGTAATGGTCCGTTTTGGAGCAAGAAACTTCCACAGGAGAAGCCAGAAAAAACAGACAAACCGGAATGACCAACCCGGCCAAAGACTAAAGTCGTGAAACGGCCTGCTCATAAGAAGAAAACCACTGCATCTTCTGATCTGGCCCCTGATGATGATGTGGGTAATCCGGACCTTGAGGTAGAGCTTGACTCACTTGGCTTATTTTTCATGCGCCTTATTGACGATGATATTTGTCAGGATGATGCCGAAGCCAGCCATGCTGATGCTGCAGAGGTAATTATTCTCTCTTCCGATTCAGACCCTTTGCCTTCACTAAAAATCCGTCAGGCAAACCGGAAGGTTAAATTTTCTCATCCTCTTGCTTACTTGGATCCCAAATTTCTTATGAAGACCCACCGGGTAAAACACCAGATCTTGAAGCGGCTATTCATGAAGATATACCCAATGATCCACCACAGCAGGATGACGATTTTATTGCTGAAGAAAGGCCTATTGACACCTCAGGCCCTGTCAACCAGCCCACAAGCCCCATCCGGTTTGGAAAATCCACCAGTCCATCCCAGCCTGCTGACAAACCGACTGCGCCAGTGCAAACCGGTGATGCTAAGGATGATGAAGTTGTCATTACTGGTGTTGGCCCTACAGAGCCCAGCAATCCTCTTGCTTTATCCAAGCATACTGCCAAAGAAGAATTTGCTGCCATGGGCAAAGGCAAATGGAATGTTGACTTGGCGACCTATGCTGCTCTGAATGCCCAAGATCTTCATTCTGGCTACCTGAACCGGCTGTATACCAGCCGTGATTATGAAGCTGGTCTGGTGAATATGATGAAAGAGAAATTTGAGGTAACTTCCATGTTCTTTCCCCTGCTTGGATATTTCAATCTTGTTAAGTCTCCTATCCCCCAAGGGCCGGTTTAGAATTCGCTGATGTAGCCCCCAAGGGCCGGTTCAACTTAGCGTAGTTAAATCTCAATACTTCAGAATTCGCTGATGTAGCCCCCAAGGGCCGGTTCAACTTAGCGTAGTTAAACCGGGACTTTAAGTAATTGTCATCTTTATTTGAGCAAATAGCCATTAGCCCCCAAGTGCCAAGTTGAATACTTGTATTGATCTTGGGACTTTATAATCAAGTGAAATATGAAGATCAAATAGGCATTAGCCCCCAAGCGCCAAGTGCATAACTTGTTATGTGGTTGGTGCTTCAATTCTTGCACTGCTTGCTGAATCATATAACTGTCTGTACGCAGGCTGAGCTGAAGAAAAAAGAAAACCAAGTTGCCGATATCCAAGAAAATCTGAAGTCCCAACAAGCTGAAACCTCCAAAGCAAAAGAGGAATTAACCAGCGCTTTAAGCGCCATGGAACAGCTTAAGGAGGGCTTCAAGAAAGAGCGGGCGGATTGGGCCACTGAAAAATCCGCTTTAACCAAACAAGCAGAAGATGCCGAGGCTGCACTGAAACCGGTGGTGGACGAACTAACCAGCATAAAGCGGCACGTGCATGCCATGACCGCTGCTATCTTTGGTAAGCTGGTTTGATTTCTGGATTGATTCGGCCGTCTTATAGAGCTGCCAGTTTGTTAACCCTTTGTAATATTTTAGGGACACGCATTGGTCACTTGGGGTCAGATGTCTGAAAGAAATTGAAAGCCGCCTACACATTGATCGAACAACTATACACTGGTGCACAGCGGATCATCTCTACTGCATCCCACAATAATTCGGCACCCACTTTGATTCAGGACACTCTGAAGAGACTTTCGATGCTTCCTGCCCGGGTTGAAGAGCTGAAGAAATCTGCTGCTCGAACCGGTGCGATCAATGCCTTAATCTGGGCAAAAGCTTGGGTGCCAGATTTTGATCCTGTTGAAGCGGCTCAGGGCTATCCTAGCTTGAAGGAAGACGAGTCAGAGTTTAGTGAAGCGGATCTGCGAGCAATAAACCAGGAGGTGCGTCCGCTAGCTTGTCAATTGGTTGAAGAAGCAGACTTGTCTCATTATCAAGCCCAATATGACAACCAAAACAAGCGAGTAGCTGCACCAATTCCTGAAGCGGAAAATCTTATCCCTCCAATCCGTAAGCATACTTATGCTCCCAATATTCAACCGTCGTTGCTAATCCATGATGAAGCTGTCTTTCAAGCATTAATGGGAATCGACTGGACAACTATTGATTTCCAGCCGCTGGGTAGAGAAGCTGAAGTTGAAGCGGCGCGGGATGACCCGCAACCATTAGGCAAGGCTGGTGACCAAGCGTGAACCGGAAGCCAGTTTAAACTGCTTCTCCTTTGCGAAAAACAATGATCTATTTTGGGCACCGTGTTGCCTTGTAATAGGCTAGACAATACTCTTGATTTTGATATGCCTTCGTGCACAATTACTGCAACTTGTTCTTCCTTTGGGTGATGAACTTTCCAAAGTATTTTCTGCAATACAAAAAATCTTAAAGTGCCACCGCGGTTGTACCGTCAGGTGAAGTATGATGTCTGCATATGTGAAATCAAAATATCTTAAATTTAAGCATATGATCAAATCTTTGTGATCCATAATACCTGCCATCGTTGGGCATGAAGTTGGCTTGGCCAATCTTGAAGCGGCAGTTTATAAACCCACACTATTGGAGGAGATAGCAGCTCTTGTATATATATAATGCCGGTTTACCATGTAAACCGTGCCGGGTTATAATAAAACACCGTGTTACTCCGTAATAGGATGTTAACAAAAAATCAGACCGGGCAAATAGTCTCCGGAAAAAATGGACCGTGTTCTGTCAATTGACAGTTTGAACCGGCTTAAAACTTTGTCGGTTTTAAAAACCGCAACAAAAAGAAAGAAATATCTATCAAAGAAAATTGTGAAGCAAAGACAATGATAAGACCGTTTGCAAAAAGAGGCTTTATTTGAGCCGATCAGATGGCGTTACCATGGTCGGACACGACCAAGCTCCCGATAGGTGTAGCTGTGGTTCAAGCCAGCCAGGTCCCCAAATGAAACCGTGGCATTTATGCCAATCAAGAGGCGTGGCAATGGTTCGGGTTCAACCAAGCCCCCAAGTGATTCTGTGGCCTTAGGCTGATCAAGAGGCGTGACTGGTTCAGACGTGACCAATTCCCCAAGTGATCTGGTGGCTCTCACCTATCAAGAGGTGTTGCATTGGTTCGGACACGACCAAGCCCCCAAGTGATATAACATGATGCTTTAAAAAGCTAACTCAAGTGGTAAACTGGAGGCCGCTTTAGAACAACTCCGTGTAACCACACATGATGTAAAAGAACAGATACCCCGCTTTAGCTGAGGTTCCGGTTTATTATATTTAATCATATATATACATCATCGTAATATGTACATAAGTAGAGCCAATGGCTCAGGTATAGTAAGGCCGAAGATGAGCTATGTTCCACGGCCTGTTGGTCTCCTCCTCTGATGTACGTGAGTCTTTATGCTCTCGAATATCGATCAGATAGTATGACCCGTTGTGCAGATTCTTGCTGACCAAGAAAGGTCCCTCCCAAAGTGGGGATAGCTTATGCATAGTAGTCTGATCTTGGATGAGCCGAAGCACCAAATCTCCTTCCTGAAATGTTCAGGTTCAGACTCGGCGACTGTGATAACGACGAAGATCCTGTTGGTAAATCGCCGAGCGGGCGGCTGCTATGTCACGTTCTTCATCCAACAGGTCCAAAGCGTCTTGCCGTGCTATCTCGTTTTCCGCTTCAACATAAGCCGCCACACGAGGTGAGTCATGACGGATATCACTGGGAAGAACCGCCTCCGCTCCGTAGACCATGAAGAACAGTGTGTATCCTGTTGATCTGTTGGGTGTAGTATTGATACTCCACAACACAGATGGTAACTCTTCTACCCAACAACCCGGTGTTCTCTGCAAAGGAACCATAAGCCGGGGCTTGATGCCTCTCAAGATCTCTTGATTAGCCCTTTCTGCTTGACCATTGGACTGTGGGTGTGCCACTGATGAAACGTCAAGACGGATGTGCTCCCATTCGCATAACTCCTTCATGGCACCCTTGGACAAATTGGTACCATTATCTGTGATGATACTGTGTGGAAAGCCAAACCGGAAAATCACTTTCTTGATGAACTGAACCGCCGTGACCGCATCACACATGCTAACAGGTTCTGCCTCCACCCACTTTGTAAACTTGTCAACCGCCACCAGGAGGTGAGTCTTCTTATCTTTGGACCTTTTGAAAGGCCCAACCATATCCAGCCCCCAAGTCGCAAACGACCAAGTAATTGGAATCATTCTCAATTCTTGAGCCGGCACATGAGCACGTCTTGAAAACTTTTGGCAACCGTCACATCATCTGACCAGATCCTCCGCATCAGCATGAGCAGTTAACCAATAGAAGCCATGGCGGAACGCTTTAGCCACCAAAGATTTTGAACCGGTGTGGTGACCTTCATGGATCTCACGCAAAATTTCACAGCCTTCTTCAGGAGATACACAACGTTGAAACCCCCCTGATACACTGCAACGATGCAACTCGCCATTGACAATAGTCATGGACTTGGACCGCAGGATTATCTGTCGGGCTAGAGTCTCATCCTCTGGTAACACGCCCCGGTTCATGTACGCCAGGTAAGGAAGCGTACAATCCGGAATGACATGAAGGGCTGCCACCAATTGAGCCTCCGAATCAGAAATAGCCAAATCCGCTTCACTAGGGAGCTTGACCGACGGGTTGTGCAGCACATCCAGAAAAACATTGGGCGGGACCGGTTTGCGTTGAGAGCCCAGCCGGCTTAAAGCGTCCGCCGCTTCATTCTTCCGTCGGTCCACGTGGTCCACCTGATAGCCTTTAAAGTGACCTGCAACAATATCCACCTCACGACGATATGCTACCATGAGTGGGTCCTTGGAATCCCAAGTGCCATATACTTGTTGAGCCACGAGGTCCGAGTCACCAAAGCACTTAACTCAACTTAGATTCATCTCCTTAGCCATCCGGAGACCATGGAGCAAGGCTTCATAGTCAGCTGCATTGTTAGTACAAGGGAACATTAAGCGGAGAACGTAACAAAACTTATCACCTCGTGGG
This sequence comes from Triticum urartu, assembly GCF_003073215.2. Taxonomy (NCBI): domain Eukaryota; kingdom Viridiplantae; phylum Streptophyta; class Magnoliopsida; order Poales; family Poaceae; genus Triticum; species Triticum urartu. Next base: position 719,059 of record NW_024112983.1, on the reverse strand, counting down.
GAAGTTAATACGACTCCAGCCCCCGAGCCTTCCAACTGTCTGGATCCGTCAAAATGGATGGCCCAATATGTGTGGTACAGTTTTTCTTCAGGTGCTTGCAGTTCCGTCCAATCATTGATGAAATCAACAGGTGCTTGAGACTTAACCGACGTCCGAGGTACATACTTCAACCCGTGCGGCCCAAGCTCTATAGCCCACTTGGCAATCCGGCCAGTTGCTTCCCGGTTCTGGATGATATCCCCCAAGGGAGCAGAACTGACCACCGTAATGGGGTGCCCTTGGAAGTATTGCTTGAGCTTCCGGCTTGCCATAAAAACTCCATATACCAACTTCTGCCAATGCAGATACCTTTGCTTGGACTCAATGAGTACCTCGCTGATATAATAGACCGGACGTTGAACCGGATGCTCCTTGCCTGCCTCTTTTCGCTCCACCACAATAGCCACACTGACCGCACGAGCATTAGCAGCAACATATAGCAGCAATGGCTCGTTGTCCATGGGAGCGGCGAGCACATGCGGATTGGCCAATTGCCGCTTTAAGTCCTCAAATGCGTTGTCAGCAGCAGAACTCCAGACGAATTGATCCGTCTTCTTCAACATCTGATACAAAGGGATTGCCTTCTCACCAAGGCGGCTGATAAACCGGCTTAACGCGGCAATCCGGCCTGCCAGGTGTCGAACATCATTGATACACTTCAGTTTAGCCAGGGAGGTGATGGCTGTGATCTTCTCCGGATTAGCCTCGATTCCCCTGTTGGACACCAGAAAACCAAATAACTTGCCTGCCGGTACACCAAAGACACACTTGGCCGGATTAAGCATCATCTTGTACGTCCTCAGGTTATCAAAGGTTTCCTTCAAGTTGTCAACCAGAGTCTCCTTCTCCCTTGACTTAACCACGATATCATCCACGTAAGCATGTACATTACGGCCAATCTGCTTGTGACGACAATTTTGTACACACTATTGATAAGTTGCCTGGGCACTCTTCAGCCCAAAGGGCATAGACACATAGCAGAAGGCTCCAAAGGGAGTTATGAATGCTATCTTCTCCTGGTCCTTAACTGCCATTTTGATCTGATGATAGCCAGAATATGCATCCAAAAAACTCAAACGCTCACAACCCGCCGTAGCATCAATAATTTGATCAGTACGGGGGAGGGCAAAAGGATCTGCTGGACAAGCCTTATTAAGATCTGTGTAATACACACACATGCGCCAGGTGTCGTTTTTCTTAAGGACTAGCACCGGATTGGCAAGCCACTCAGGGTGGAAAACTTCAATAATAAAGCCGACTGCTAAGAGCCTGGCTACCTCTTCTCCAATCGCCTTGCGTCTTTCTTCGTTAAACCAGCGGAGGAACTGTTTCAACGGTTTGTATTTAGGATCCACATTAAGGGTGTGCTCAGCGAGTTGCCTCGGTACACCTGGCATGTCAGAGGGCTTCCATGCAAAAATGTCCCGATTCTCACGGATGAACTCGATGAGCGCGCTTTCCTATTTCGGATCCAAGTTGGCACTGATGCTGGACTGCTTGGACAAATCGCCGGGCACGAAGTCAACAAACTTAATTTCAGCTGCCGATTTGAACTTCAGGGCCGGATCATGCTCCGTAGTTGGCTTCTTTAATGGAGTCATGTCCGCCGGATCAACATTGTCCTTATAATACTTCAGCTCCTCGGTGGCACAAACCGACTATGCGTAGGCCGCATCTCCTTCCTCGCACTCCAAAGCGATTTTACGGCTTCCGTGAACCGTTATTGTCCCCTTGTGACCCGGCATCTCGAGCTGCAAATACACATAACAGGGCCGTGCCATAAACTTGGCGTAGGCCGGTCGCCCAAACAGGGCGTGATATGGACTTTGGATTTTCACCACCTAAAACGTCAATGTTTCCGACCTGGAATCATGATCATCTCCGAAGGCCACTTCTAGAGCTATCTTACCAACAGGATATGCTGACTTGCCAGGTACCACACCGTGGAACACCGTATTGGACGGTTTGAGATTTTTATCTGTTAGTCCCATACGACGGAAGGTCTCATAGTACAAGATATTAATGCTGCTCCCTCCATCCATGAGCACCTTGGTGAACTTGTAACCTCCCACCTGAGGCGCCACCAGCAGAGCCAACTGACCCGGATTATCAACCTGGGGAGGGTGATCGTCTCTGCTCCATATGATTGGCTGTTCAGACCAGCGTAGATAACGGGGCACGGCCGGTTCAACAGAGTTGACTGCCCACCTCTGAACTTTCCGGTCTCGCTTGTCCAAGCTAGTGGTGAAAACAAGGTACTGTCCACTATTCAACTGCTTTGGGTTGCTCTGGTAACTCGACCGTTGCTGCTGCTGGTTGTAACCACCCTGGTTGTTCTGATTATTTTGATTGTTATGTCCGCCCAGATTACCATTAAATCCTGAACTGGAGTTTCCTCCACCGTATCCTGGCCCAGATCCTGAGCCACCGCCGGAGCCATGATCATACCGGAAAGCATTAGAATTCTTGAACTCCTGCATAATGAAGCAATCCTTCCAAAGGTGGTTTGTTGGCACCTCCTTCGTCCCATGCTTTGGACAGGGCTGGTTCAATAGATAATTTAAGCGGTCCGGGTTAGGGTTAGGTGCTCCACCGTGATTCGGCGGTTTACCCTTGCGTTGCTGACCCTTGTCCTGCGCGTTGGTATTAGCCACGAAGTCCATGTTGCCATCCGCTTTACGCTTGCCTCCGTTACCGTTACCTGCTGAGTGGTGCTGTTGACCTTTGGAGTTGCTGTTCTTCTTTCCCTTCCCTGTCTTGTCATCATCAGACTCGGGATCCTTGGTACTATCAGAATCAGCATACTTTACCAAGGCAGCCATGAGGGTCCCTATGTCAGTGCAATGGCGCTTCATCCGTCCTAACTTCTGCTTTAGGGGCCCAAACCGGCAATTGCCTTCTAGGGTTATAACCGCGGTGTCAGCGTTGATGCGGTGTGATGAATGCAGAACCTGCGAGACCCGGCGCACCAAATGAGTCGTCGATTCTCCTTCCTCCTGGACACAGGCAGCTAAGTCCACTATCGACATCGGCTGCTTACATGTATCCTTGAAATTACTGATAAACCGGGCTCGTAATTGGGCCCATGAACTAATAGAATTGGTTGGTAAGCTTTTTAACCAAGTACGGGCCGTTCCTTCGAGCATCATGGTGAAGTACTTCGCACACGCCGCATCATCCACATCAAGCATCTCCATGGCCATCTCATAGCTCTCCACCCATGTCTCTGGGAGTTGATCCGCCGTGTAATTTGGTTCCTTGCGCGGGCCTTTGAAATCCTTGGGCAGACGCACATTGCGTAAAGTGGGGACAAGGCAAGGCACCCCAAAGAACTAGAAGTAACACCAGGTTCGACCGAGACATTTGGACGAACCGGCGTAAGCACCACCCGCCGGGTTGTTGCCGCGGGATGCCCCCTGTCGTTCATTACTTGACACGGCCGGTTCATCCATGTGGCTACTATAGCTCCGGCTTGGACGAGGGGTCGAGTGGATCCGGTCACGACTGTACGAGTATGCTTCCTATTGGACCAAAGCTGTCCTAAGAAGCTCCTTGACCCATCGCGTCTCTACCGCCTGCGGCGAGTCACCTTCAATTGGAATGGCCTCCAGCTACGCAGCAGCGGCAACGAGATTGTCCATCGGGTTGGAGTAGTGACCCGGAGGTGTTGAAACAGCCTGAGGTATAATAGTGTTTTGACGAGGCAGATCCATCAGACGGGGCTGAACCGGCGCGCCGGTCTCGGGAGCTTCCGCCCGGTTTCCCTCCAGCGGATTACTGGTTCCTGCTCCTGGGGTGTTGAAAAGGTCTCTGGCCTCGAAAACCGAAGGCAAACGGGATTGGTACTTCCTCTTCATGACTTCATGTGACGCGTTCTGGTCCAACATGAGCCTGTAGGCTTGTGCGTCTAAAGAGGCCCGCTCTGCGGTCATCCTGGCGTTCTCAGCTGCCAGGTCCGCCTTGGCCTGGGTGATCTGTTCCCTCACCTTTGCAATCTCCGCGTTATGTACGTCCTGATCCGCCGGGTTAGCTTCTGCCATAAGCACAACCAATGCATTAAATAGATCTGTTAGGACTTGAGCCGGTGGGCGTACAGAGCCTCCTGCCCCGGCAGCCGTCGTCGCTGCTGAACCGGAGGTTATTGGCGCAGCGGCCGAAGAATGAAGCGCTGCTTGTGTGCCGGCCATGAATATTCCAACTCGATTGGGTAGATCAGAGGGGTCCGGAATACTGTCGCCATCGGAACAGCCCCCAATCCGGCCATCTTGTAGCTGATATAGAGATTCGGTTTCTCCGGTTGATGACTCATCGCCGGAACAAACGACGGTTTCGCCGCGAGATTCCGATTCATCCTCATAACTTCCTCCATGGATGACTCCCACAAAGGCACGCTTCACGGCCAGTTTAACCCGGGCGGACCGCGCACGCTGAGCCGTTTCGACGAGGTCGGTGCAGATGTCCGGCTCAGGGCCCGGTTCACGGATCTTGCCGATGAAAACGTGTATGCCACCAAAGGGGACCCGGTACCCGTACTCAACTGAGCCGGCCTCGGGGCCCCAGCGTGCGTCGTCGATGTAGAGCTTTCCGCGACGACTCTTAGTCATCCGGCCCACAGCGTAGCCCTCAAGTCCTTCAAAGCGGCCCTCCAAGAACTTGAAACCATCGTGCGATAGCCCCACGGTGGGCGCCAACTGTCGTGGTTTTGTCACGGCAGATGTCCTCATGAAAGGACTTAGTCATGGAGCCATCGCTGCAGGTTAGCTTGAAGGGGTTAAAGCGGACACAAGGACGCAAGAGAGTTTATACTAGTTCGGCCCCTTCGATGAAGGTAAAAGCCTACGTCTAGTTGTGATGGAATTGATGGGGTTTCGATGACTACGGAGCAAACAAGCTTCGCCTAATCTCGAGTTGTTGTCTGTTGTCCTTGAACGCCGCCGGGTCGTCCCCTTATATACACGGGTGACGCCCATCATTTCACAGAGTCCCAATACCGGCTCATAGATGTGTCTGGTTTGGTCTCTACTTATTCCTAACTTACAATACAAGTTACATACCAACGCCGGTTTACGGCTACAGGCCTTGAACCGACTATGGGCCTTGAGCCCTCATCTGCCTTCTTGGGCTTTAACATAGTTAACTACTGACGAAGTTAACCTGACCCAGATAGGCCGGTTTACGCCCAGTAGTGATATCCCCAACAGAACTGCAATACCCAAAGCACGAGGACCACCACTCTGAATCCCAACTCAACACTTAAAGGAGAAGAAGATTTGTTCTCATGTCAGGTTCTGTAGCTATGGTTCATACTCCTTTGCTCTTGCATTACTGTATTTACTCATACCAACTATTTTTAAATTTGAAGGATGGAATTGAAACTCCAATGGTGCAACAGGTATGTTTTGAACCTATTTCTTTAACTGCTTTGCTGTTGTAACCTGCTCTATGTTGATTTCAGTTTCAATTGAATAAACAGTTATGTTCTCATGTCATGCACATTACAAGAGTTGTTATTGCTCTATAGTTACCCATACTTATATTCTGTCTATTCTGCTTTGTCTTGAACAAATATTATTTGTACTGTGTCTCTATCTTGATTTGGCAACAAAAACTAGAATGATATAGACCATAAAGTGACCATGGTACATAGATATATGTTTGTTTCATGGTGTTATCCTGTCCACTTTACTACTGAACTCATTTACCAAAATGAGTTTCATATACAACATGGTAGACATGTGATGTGTCTGCTTGTTTCTCTTTTAGAATGTGGACAAAATATTGGAGAACAATACCGCGTTATCCAATGGTAAACGAAGTAATGCCGATAAGGTTCAAGATAGTGAGACATCCCTGTTGGTCTCCAAGAAAGCTGATAAAAACTATCTTGACGACAGTGAGGGAACCCAAAAGTCCTGTCTTGATGTAGTGTTCGAGTTACTGGCCACTACTGCTGGCACAAGCTCTTCGAACTCGCTGCCTGAATCAGTTCGTCTTCTTGAGTCTCAACTTCAAGTTGAAAAACATCGATCAGATGTGCTGCGACAGGAAGCTGAAGGACTAAGGAAGTCCCTGCAGAATTCAGATGCATATTTTCTGGTGTAACAGCAAGTGCTGGAGGATTTAAGTGCCAAACAAGAGAAAGTTAATAAGCTTGCTAAGCATCTTGCCAGCATTATGGGTACCCAGGATATTGTTTCTTGAGATCTTCTGAAGTGGTTTCAGTTCTGGATTTGTTTTGCTGTGACGTTTATTTGGGCTGGTCGCGAACTTTGACAACTAGTGTATATGATATGCTACTTTGTTCCCTATATTTGCACTGGTGGCGAACTTTCATGCCCAGTGGATGTAATATGTGCAATAGCCTTGATAGCCTAGCCTTAGTTGCTTGCTTATTTATTTCCTTGTTGTCTTGTTTAGTTTGCTTGTAGTCATTGCAGTTCTTTTTCTGCTGTTAGCTAGTGGCTGCAATAACCTATTTTTTAAAACTAGGCCACAATAACCATGGGCTAATATTTACTATAGTGACACTGGGCCTCCTATTGGCCGTAGAAATAGTGGGCCTTCTACGAGCCATAGAAACAATGGGCCTTCTATGGGCCATAGAAACAATGGGCCTTCTGCGGGCCGTATCATCAATGGGCCTTATACGGGTCGTATGATCGATTGGCCAAACATGGGCCAAACATACCGCATTATGGCCGTAAACGGGCTAGAGCTGGAATCATCCGTTCATGGGCCGACCATAACAGGCCATCATTAATAGGCCATATTTGATGACGCTATGAAAACGGCCCAACGTATTAACAGACCACAAACGGGCCGACTGTAACCACGGGCTGAATTTGACCCACAAGCAGAAAATGACGGTAACGGGCCGTAAGTAAACGAATGCTGGAAATGAGCCCAACAATAAATGGGCTCTGAGAAGGTCGAAAGATAACATGGGTGGGAAACGGCCCAACAGAATAACGGGCCGTTAATGGGTATAAGTGATACACTGTTCATTACGGGCCAGTTTCACCATGGGCCGTTAATGGGTGTAAAGTGATACACTGTTCATTACGGGCCAGTTTCACCACGGGCCATTAATAGGCCAAGAGTTACATAGTGCCTCATATGGGCTGAAAGACGTCATGGGCCATACATGGGCCAGAAGTGAAAACAAGCTGGAATCATATTGGGTGGCCCAGATGACGCTACTGGGCCTAATTCGGATAGGGCGTAGCGGGCCTTGGGTTAGCGGGCTGTAAATGGGTTATATGCGCACAAGCCGTTAACAGGCTTTACATGGGCCGGCCCGCCACCTTTTGACCAAGTCAAACGGGCGAGCCTTTTCACAGGAATGGGCCTCTGTTGGGCCGTGCCACGTGTCGACATATCATAGGCGCCTTCTGTCCAATGAGTGGATGACATCTGTCCCAACGATGAGCCGACACGTGTTTCCTCCAGCCAATGATGATTTTACATGTGGAAAATCCCCATTGGTCGGGGCTGTTAACGGGTTATCGGTTCCAAAACCTGACCCGATAGCTTAACGGCGTTCTGTTACGGTGGATGCCATGTGTCGGTCACCCTTGACGAAAGCACTTCTGTGACGCGCGATTTATCGTCATGGAAGTGGACACTTCCGTGATGATAATTTTGGTAATGTCATGGAACACTTCTACGATAACACATGTATGACTATTTTGATTCTGTCATAAATTTGTCATGGATGTTCATGCATGACAAAAAACGGGACCTACTGTGACAAACACGTATCATCACGGAAGTGTATTTTTTTGTAGTGTGATGATCCTTGCCGGAACTCCAAAACGACACACCAATTTTTTCAAGAACTTGATAGCTGAGTGAGCAGTCACCTTTCTCACGGCAGCCACTTCTGGCCACTTTGTAAACTTATCGATGGCGAAGAACAAGAATTCAAAGCCCCCTATTGCTCGGGGGAAGGGGCCGAGGATATCGAGCCCCAAGACCAAAAATGGCCATGATAAAGGGATTGTCTGAAGTGCTTGGGCAAGCAGGTATGTTCTCTTGGAATGGAACTGGCAGGCTTCACATGTCGTGACGAGCTTGACCGCATCTCGGAGGGCTGTGGGCCAATAGAATCCTTGCCGGAATGCTTTCCCATGTAAAGCCCTTGTTCCAATGTGTGAGCCGCACATTCCTTTGTGAATCTCAGCCAGCAGTTCCTTTCCATCCTCCCGGCAGACACACTTCGATTTCACACTGTTGGGCCTCTTTCTGTATAGTGTCATTGACAAACTGATACATACTGGCCCTCTGGGCTACGTTCTTAGCTTCATCTTGGTCGCGGGGAAGTTCTCCGGTTTGGAGGAAGCGGACGATGTGCCTTGCCCAAGTTGGAGCCTGGGGCTCGGCGACGAGGACTAGCGGCACCTCCTTTCCTATGGGAGCACCAGCCTCATTCGCGGGGTCCATGGGCCCAGCTAGAGGGGGTGGTCCAGCAGGTTGTGAGGAGTTGTTTCCGGCAGGGTCTCTGCCGGGAGCGGACGGCTCGACCGGGAGAGGCTTACCATAGTCCAACTTTCTCCTTTTCTGGGCCATAGTCCAACTGTTTTCCGCACGGGGTACGTGCTCTGTTTGCAACCCGTTAAAGTGCTCCTCTAATCTCCTCACTTCCTCAACGTATGCTTCCGTCAATGGGCTTTGATAATCCTTGTTGACTTGTATCACCACAAGCTTTGAATCTCCTCGTATGATCAGCTTCTTGATTCCCAATTCTGCTGCAATTCTGAGCCCGGCAAGGAGCCCTTCATACTCAGCTGTATTGTTGGTGGCTTCTTCTCGGGCAAAGTGCATTTGGACGACGTACTTCAAGTGCTCCCCAGAAGGTGAAACAAGAAGCAAGCCATCCCCTGCGCCTTGTAGGGAAAAACACCATTAAAATACATAATCCATTCTTGGGGCGATTCCTTGTCGGGGATAGCTGTCTCTTTCACTTCCTCATCAGGGGTTGCGTCCATTCGGCAATAAACTCTGCCAGCGCCCTGCTCTAAATAGTTCATGTGCTCTCAAACTTTGAACCAAAGCTGGATAACTCCAAAGCCCAATCCACTATTCTGCTAGTAGCGTCAGGGTTTCGGAGTATCCTTTGCAATGGAAAATGAGTGAAAACAATGATCTCATGGGCTTGGAAGTAGTGGCGCAGTTTCCTTGAGGCCATAATGAGACCAAAGATCAACTTTTGCACGCCATAGTACCTCGATCTAGCCCCTTGTAACAAGGAGCTGACGAAGTACACTCGGCGCTGCACCACTTTCTTCCTTGCCGCATCCTTGGGTTTGCTCTCGTAGCCGCACCCATTGCTGTTCTGATCCTTTTCTAACTCTGCCGTTGTTTGCGCACGTTCTGCCTCATCCACTTCTCGCTATGCTACCGAGGCCACACTGACCACTTGGTTGGTTGCCGCCAAGTATAGCAACAACGGCTCTTGGGGTTTGGGTGCAACCAAGGTAGGCACAGATGATAGGTAGGCCTTTAACTCCTACAGAGTTGCATCTGCTTTCGGGGTCCACTTGATAGGCCCTACCTTCTTCAAAATTTTAAAGAACGACCGGGCACGCTCGACAGACTTGGAAATGAATCTACTTAGCGCGACAATGCATCCTGTCAAGCGTCTCACATTCTTAACTGTCCTTGGTGCCTGGATCTGCTCGCTGTCTTTGATCTTGTCGGGGTTAGCTTTGATCCCCCGATGGGACACGAAGAAACCAAGCAGCTTGCCGGAGAGGACACCAAACACACACTTCTCCGGATTAAGCATCAAATTGATCTTGCGCAGATTAGCAAATGTCTCCTCCAAATCCTGGATAAGAGTGGCTTTATCCTTGGTTTTTACCACGATATCATCCATATAGGCTTCTATGTTTCTGTGTAACTGTGGCTCAAAACCAATCTGAACTGCCCTTGCAAAAGTGGACCCGACACTCTTTAGTCTGAATGGCATGCGACAAAGCAATACGTACCGCATGGCGTGATGAACGATGTATTCTCTTCATCTTCTTTGGACATGAAGATCTGGTGATATCCGGAATACGCTTCCAGGAAGGAGAGAAATGGGTCCTTCGGGCAAGCCTTGTTGAGATCTGTGAAATCAATGCAAAGCCTCCATTTCCTATTAGCCTTCCGGACTACCACTGGATTTGCTAACCATGTAGGATGCACTACTCCTATGACCAAACCAGCTACCTCCAATTTCTTGATTTCCTCGGTAATGAACTGCTGCCTTTCCAAGGCCTGCTTCCGGACTTTCTACCTGACAGGTCGGGCGTGTGGGCAGACAGCAAGGTGGTGCTCGATGACCTCCCTGGGAACACCGGGGATATCAGATGGTTGCTAGACAAACACATCGATATTCGCTCGCAGGAAGGCAACGAGCACGCTTTCCTATTTGTCATCAAGGGTGGCGTTGGTGGTGAAAGTACCGTCAACGCCAGCCAGCCCTGCTGGGACCTTCTTTACTTAGGGTGCAGCAACCTTGGATCTCTTACTGTTGGAACACTCTGACACGTCGTCAACGGGTGTCATGCACTCGGAGGGGGCACACTTCCCGGACTCCTTGTCAGAGGTCCTACAATCCCTTTTCTTTCCTTGGTGCCGGTAACCTCTAGCTCTTCTTCTCCTATTTGAAGCTTGCTGATGACTGCTGGGGAAATCAGATTCAACCCAGCCCCGCCATCCACTAACATCTTTGTGGCCTTGAGGTTGCGAATTGTCAGGGAGACCAACAATGGAAAGCATCCTACCGCGGTGGTGCGGCCAGGGTGATCCTTCTCATCAAAGATGATTGGCGTGCGGGACCATTTGAGCGGTTTCCGAGCCTCTGGTGTTGGCTCCACAGCATTGATCTCTCGTGCCCATCACTTGAGCTGCGGTGGGAGGCGTGCAAAGATGCACCCCCATGAATGCATAGGGCGTTAATGGCTTTCTGAAATTCATTCTCACTGGTTTCCTCTTCATTCCCTTCGTCACTCACATCATCACAAACTTCCTTCTCTTGACCCCTGGCGGGTTTTCCTTGGTTCCGAAAGGGTTTGCCGGGGCGATTTGCTTCACCGCCTCGGCCCTTCCCGCCAGCGGCATTCTGACCTTTTTCCTTGTCATGCTTATCATATTCCACTCTCTGTTTGTTAACAAGTTGCTCAACCGGGTAACACCCCTGAAGGTTATGGCCCTTGGTCCGGTGGATCTTGCAGTACATGCCATCGCCTTTCCCAGCTTTCTCAGCGGCAGCGACTTCCCGGCAGGCTGTGCAAGTGGCAACTTCCTTGCCGGGGGCCTCAGCCTTGGCCTTCTTGCCGATACTAGGTGTTCCCGAATCTTCTACAGTCATCACTTCCTTATCTCTTGGCTTTCTTATTGCTCTTCTTGCCCTTTCTCTGACTGTTTGATTCATCTTCATCCTACGAATCAACATTGATGCAATCCTCCTCCCCGGGCAACTTCCTTCCTTCCTCCATCAAAGCACACTTATCCACGAGTGTGTATAGCTCCTTCACAGTCTTGGGCAACTGCACATTCATCTTAGAATGAATGTGACGGTTGCGCACATTGGACTGGAAGTTTGCTCTAACGGTTGCCGGATGGATATTTGGAATATTCCTATGAACTTTATTGAATCTATGTAAATACTTACGGAGAGTTTCTCCTTCCTTCTGCTGGAGAACTTGGAGGTCGCTAGGCCTGCCAGGCTCTTGGTGGCCACCGGTGAAGGCACCGATGAACTCGTGGAACAGGTCTGCCCATGACGAAATGGAGTTCTCTCGCAGGTGCATCAGCCAAGGCCTCACGCTGGACTTGAGGGCCAAAGGGAAGTAGTTGGCGAACACCTTCTCATCTCTTCTCCTGGCAGCTTGAATAGCGATGGTGTAGATGCTCAGCAACTCTACCGGGTTCAGCCTCCCGTCATACTTCTTAGGTATCTCTAGCTTGAACGTGCGAACGGACGGCCAACGGACTTTCCGCAGCTCTCGTATAAAGGCAGGGCATCCGACCTCGAAAGGTAGGCACCCGCCAACACCGAGCGGAGGCTCGTCGACATTGAGGCCGCCGCACCCGTCGCTCTGGCGGAGTTCGTCGTGGCGCCAATCTATGACGACGTGCGTGCTACCTCTTGAGCACTGCGTTGGATTTCCTTGAAGAGGAAAGGATGATGCAGCAAAGTAGCGTAAGTATTTCCCTCAGTTTTTGAGAACCAAGGTATCAATCCAGTAGGAGGCTATGCGCGAGTCCTTCGTACCTACACAAAGCCAATAACTCCTCACAACCAACGCGAATAGGGCTTGTCAATCCCTTCACGGTCACTTACGAGAGTGAGATCTGGTAGAGATGATAACATTTTTGGTATTGTTGTGATAAAGATGCAAAGTAAAAAAGCAAAGGCAATAATAAAGTGATGGAAGATTAATATGATAAAGATAGAACCGGGGGCCATAGATTTCACTAGTGGCTTCTCTCAAGAGCATAAGTATTTTACGGTGGGTGAACGAATTACTGTTGAGCAATTGACAGAATTGAGCATAGTTATGAGAATATCTAGGTATGATCATGTATATAGGCATCACATCCGAGACAAGTAGACCGACTCCTGCTGGCATCTACTACTATTACTCCACTCATCGACGGCTATCCAGCATGCATCTAGAGTATTAAGTTAAGAAAACAGAGTAACGCCTTAAGCAAGATGACATGATGTAGAGGGATAAATTCATGCAATATTATAAAAACCCCATCTTGTTACCCTCGATGGCAACAATACAATACGTTCCTTGCTGCCCCAACTGTCACTAGGAAAGGACATCGCAAGATTGAACCCAAAGATAAGCACTTCTCCCATTGCAAGAAAAACCAATCTAGTAGGCCAAACCAAACTGATATTTCGAAGAGACTTGCAAATATAACCAATCATACATAAAAGAATTCAGAGAAGATTCAAATATTGTTCATAGATAATCTTGATCATAAACCCACAATTCATTGGTCTCAACAAACACACCGCAAAAAGAAGATTACATGGAAAAGATCTCCACGAGAGAGGGGGAGAAAATTGTAGTGAGATCCAAAAAGAGAGAAGAAGTCATCTAGCTACTAACTATGGACCCGAAGGTCTGAGGCAAACTACTCACACTTCATCGGAGGGGCTATGATGATGTCGTGGCGGGCCAGCTCGTCGTGAGCCTCCAGCTTCGGCGAAACCAAGTAGGCTCTGGATGGTGGCACGCCATTCATCCATCTTCTCGACCGCTGGTGGAAACCACAACAGCAACTAAGCTCGCGCCATGGCCTCTGTGGCTGTGCTTGGCATAGATGTTGATGACGTCGACCGCACCATCGCCTGGCTATTGATGGTGCGAGCTGCAGCGACGGCAGTGGTGCCACGTCCACGCAGTTGTTTGAGGACCACCTGGGGAGCGGGGTCGCGCGGCGGTGGAGCTCGAGGGTCAGCGGCTCCGTCGGGCGCAGCGGTCTGGTCGGCTCGTCCGGGAGGAGGCACATGGGTTGTGGCGCTCCCATGGTGGGGGCGGCTGGAGGGCGATGGCTCACCCCGGATCGAGAGTCGTTGCTGCGGCTGTGCCCGTCAATGGGAGAAGAGGGTGCAGATGGAGTGACCCCCTCGCCCGCACATCATGGAGCGTGACCGCCAAGGCGTTGCTGATGTTGTTCTCCTCCACATCTCCAGCTCCCGTGTCCGCCGTTGGGGGAGTGGCGATGGCGCCACCTGCTCCAATCATGCTCCAGAAGTGTTCACGTCCTCGCTCGCCCTGCATCCTCCCAGGCACTAGAGGCCGCGGGCGGCCGAGCCTTCGAGGTGGACGGATGAGCCGAAGGGCCAGACTTCTTCTTTTTAGGCGCCATGGTTGATGGCGTCGTCAAAGACGAACATGGTGATGAAGATGACGCACTGCGCACACTTTCAGGTTCGCGCAAGCGAGCCCCCTACCTGGCGCGCCAAAGATGTCGCGGGATATCCGCGACCACCTATGGGACCAGGTAGCCCCTTGCTGGTTCGGCAGGGGGACATCGCATTGCGCAAAGAGCAGGCCAACGCACGGCAGCACAGCAGAGAGCACACAAGCAATTTACCCAGGTTCGGGCTGCCGTGAGGCGTAAAACCCTACTCCTGCTTTGGTGGATTGATGGTGGAATGGAGGTGGTGAAGCATAGTACACTTGCCCGGCAGGGGTTGCCTTGGGGCGGCAGCAACTACGCGCGTATGGGCGTGTGGGTTCGTTAACTTTTCAACCCTTCCTATGGGTGCCATGGGCCTCCTTTTATAGATCAAGGGGTCAGCACAATGGCAAAGTAGTCATTATCCACTGATATGATAGCAAACGGTGCTATCATACCTAACTCTGCAGGCTGGCAGGGTGCATTAAATGCACCAATTAGTGTCACATCACTGGTTGCCTGGCAAGGCTTGCCGGGCTATCTTGCCAGCTCTGCGCCCGTTCTCTTAACACATCGCAGGACGGGTGTCATCTGTGGGTTTCTTCGGTAGGAAATGGCTGCCATGTGGCGAATGGCTACCACTTAATCACCCTACGGCTTGACACCACACTGATTGACAACGTGGGTCGTGCTTGAGTTGTTGGTGGGGTGGTTCTGCCCCCGCTAGTCCCGGCATACCTTGCTGGGGTGCCTGGGTTGCCTGCTTCTGGTGGTGGCCTCGCCCCTTGCCGGGCTCGCCTGCCCGGCAAGGGAGGCCCTTATCTTGCCGATATATTGCTCCTCTGGCTTGATCTTGGTCCCTCTGAGCTGCATATTGGTTCTTCAAATCTCTTGGTCCCTCAATCTCTAACATAAGCTGGTGCCTCAATCTTGTTCTTGTGCCTGTGCACAGTCTGGGCAACGGACCCAAGGTTTGTTGCACCGACAATCTAGTTCATACATATACAAGTGAATCTTCTCCTTCACATGTGTCTACCTGATTCCTTCTTGATTATATACTACTTTACCCCTCTCTCATGTGCATGCATAGGTGCGAGCGGAGCTTCACTGAGGGAGTCCTGGATTAGGGGGTGTCCGGATAGCCGGACTATAACCTTTGGCCGGACTGTTGGACTATGAAGATACAAGATTGAAGACTTCGTCCCGTGTCCGGATGGGACTTTCCTTGGCGTGGAAGGCATGCTTGGCAATATGGATATGTAGATCTCCTCCCATTGTAACCGACTCTGTGTAACCCTAGCCCTCTTTGGTGTCTATATAAACCGGAGGGTTTTAGTCCATAGGACGAACAACAATCATACCATAGGCTAGCTTATAGGGTTTAGCCTCTCTGATCTCATGGTAGATCCACTCTTGTACTACTCATATCATCAATATTAATCAAGCAGGAGTAGGGTTTTACCTCCTTCGAGAGGGCCTGAACCTGGGTAAAAACATTGTGTCCCTCGTCTCCTGTTACCATCCGCCTATACGCACAGATCGGGACCCCCTAGCCGAGATCCGCCGGTTTTGACACCGACATTGGTGCTTTCATTGAGAGTTCCTCTGTGTCGTCATCTTTAGGCCTGATGGCTCCTCCGAGCATCAACAGTGATGCGGTCCAGGGTGAGATTTTTCCCCCAGACAGATCTTCATATTCGGCAGCTTTGCGCTGCGGGCTAATTCGCTTGGCCATCTAGAGCAGATTGAAAGCTATGCCCCCGGCCATCAGGTCAGATTTGGAAGTTTGAATTACACGGCCGACATCCATGGAGACTTGATCTTCAACGGATTCGAGCCGCAGCTGGGCGCGCCGCACTATCATGACGGGCATGACTTAACTCTGCCGCCGAACAGTGCCCTGGAGGCCGCACCCGCGTTAGCTCCGACCCTTAGCTCGGAGCCAACCATGCCGATTGAGGACGAGTGGCTAGACCCCGCCTCAGGGGACGCAATCTCTACGGCAATCGAGTCAAACACCAGCCTTATCCTCTGCGAAGCCCGTGACTCCAAGGTGCCAGACTCTTCTCCAGACTCCGAACCCTCCGCGCCCCTGCCAATCAAATCCGTTGGGCGCCGATGATGGAATTCACCGCCGCGGATATCTTTCAGCACTCCCCCTTCGGCGACATTCTGAATTCACTAAGGTCTCTCTCTTTGTCAGGAGAGTCCTAGCCGGATTATGACCGGTAGGATTGGGATGCGGACGACGAAGAAATTCGATGCCCATCCACCACCCACTACGTAGCCACTGTCGATGATTTAACCAACATGCTAGACTTTGACTCGGAAGACATCGACGGTATGGACGATGATGTAGGAGACGAACAAGAACCAGCGCCTATAGGGCACTGGAAAGCCACCTCATCATATGACATATACATGGTGGATACACCCAAAGAAGGCAATGGCGACGGAACAGCGGGGGATGACCCCTCAAAGAAGCAACCTAAGCGCAGACGTCAGCGGCGCCGCTCTAAGTCCTGCCAAAGCAAAAACGGTGATACCGGCACGGCAGATAATAACACCCCGGATAGTGCCGAAGACAACTCCCTCCAGCAAGATTCAGCGCAGGAGGATGGAGAAGCCAGCCCCCCTGAGAGGGCGGTAGACAAGGAGGAAGAGGATGATAATTACATGCCTCCCTCGGAAGACGAGGCAAGCCTCGGCGACGACGAATTTGTCGTGCCTGAGGATCCCGTCGAACAAGAGCACTTTAAGCGCAGGCTTATGGCCACGGCGAGTAGCCTTAAGAAAAAACAACAACAGCTTAGAGCTGATCAAGACTTGCTAGCCGACAGATGGAATGAAGTCCTTGTGGCCGAGGAGTACGAACTCGAACGCCCCTCCAAGAGCTACCCAAAGTGCAGGCTGCTACCCCGATTAGAGGAAGCACCTAAACCTACATCACCAGCGCATGATGCGGCTGACCGGCCACCTCGCGACCGCGATAGAGAGGCCCCTCGGCCCTCCACTCAAGCCGCACGCCGGCTTCGCTCAAAAAATACCAAGGCATGGGGAAACACGCTAGACCTGCGAGATATGTTGGAGGACAAGGCAAGGCAAACAAGATCGATCTACGGATCGCGCGGGCGCCCCACGACACGAGACGATAACCGTCACGTCGGATACAGTAAATCCGGCCGGGCCGAACACAACAGACAAAGCTCATTTGAGCTACGTCGTGATATAGCCCAGTACAGAGGTGCCGCACGCCCACTACGCTTCACAGATGATCATCAAATCCCAGAGGGTTTCAAACCCGTAAACATTGAATCATACGATGGCACAACAGATCCTACGGTATGGATTGAGGATTATCTCCTTCATATCCACATGGCCCGTGGCGATGATCTACACGCCATCAAATACCTCCCGCTCAAGCTTAAAGGACCAGCTCGGCATTGGCTTAACAGCTTGCCAGCAGAATTGATTGGTTGTTGGGAGGACCTGGAAGCCGCATTCCTCAACAATTTCGAGGGCACCTATGTGCGACCACCAGATGCCGATGACCTGAGCCACATAATTCAGCAGCCAGAAGAATCTGCTAGACAATTCTGGACACGGTTCCTAACCAAGAAAAATCAAATTGTCGACTGTCCGGACGTAGAGGCCCTAGCAGCCTTCAAGCATAATATCCGTGACGAGCGGCTTGCCCGACACCTTGGACCGGAAAAGCCGAAATCTATGGCAGCCCTCACGACACTCATGACCCGCTTTTGCGCGGGAGAAGACAGCTGGCTGGCTCGTAGCAATAACATGACCAAGAGTCCCGGTAATTCGAATATCAAGGACAGCAACGGCAGGTCGCGTCGTAACAAGCACAAGCGCCACATTAACAACGACAATGCTGAAGATACGGTAGTTAATGCCGGATTCAGAGGCTCTAAACCCGGTCAGCGGAAAAAGTCATTCAAAAGAAATACTACGGGCCCATCCAGTTTGGACCGAATACTCGATCGCTCATGCCAGATACATGGCACCCCCGAAAAACCAGCCAATCACACCAACAGGGATTGTTGGGTGTTCAAGCAGGCCGGCAAGTTAAATGCCGAAAACAGAGATAAGGGGCTGCATAGCGACGATGAGGAGGAGCCCCGGCCACCGAACAATAGTGGACAGAAGGGTTCCCCCCCCCACAAGTGCGGACGTTGAACATGATGTACGCAACCAACAAGTGTTGGAGCCAGTCGCCCCAAAGTTCAACCCATGGTCCTCCTGCCCGATCACTTTTGATCGAAGGGACCACCCCACTAGCATCCGCCATGGCGGATTCGCCACATTGGTCCTAGACCCAATCGTTTACGGATTTCACCTCACTCGAGTCCTTATGGACGGTGGCAGCAGCCTGAACCTGCTTTATCAGGATACAGTGCGAAAAATGGGCATAGACCCCTCAAGGATTAAACCCACAAAAACGACCTTCAAGGGCGTCATACCAGGAGTAGAGGCCAACTACACAGGCTCAATTACACTTGAAGTGGTCTTCGGATCCCCGGATAATTTCCGAAGCGAGGAGTTAATCTTCGACATAGTCCCGTTCCGCAGTGGCTATCACGCACTGCTCGGACGAACCACATTTGCAAAGTTCAATGCGGTGCCGCACTACGCATACCTCAAGCTCAAGATGCCAGGACCTCGAGGAGTCATTACGGTCAATGGAAACTCCGAACGCTCTCTCCGAACGGAGGAGCATACGGCGGCCCTCGCAGCGGAGGTACAAAGCAGCCTCTCAAGGCAATTCTCCAGTCAGACGATAAAACGTCCGGACACCGTCAAGCGCGCCCGGAGTAACCTACAACAAGACCGCCTGGCATGTTCCGAGCAAGCATAGCAATGCGGCCCCAACCCCAGCCCTCGCGAAACTGCGAAACCAGTACTATGCGTACATAATTACGCTCTGAAAATACCATGGGTACAGGCGGAGGGGCACGACCACGGCACACCCAAAATGCGGCTCAACCGCACTAGGGGCTCCCAATTTTGTCATTTTTTCTTACTTTCAGGACTCCACTCTCCGGAAGGCATGTCCGGCAGTACAATCGCCGAATACATGATGCAACAACCAAGGAGGCAGAAAGCTACGTCGAATGCCCAGGTGGTCTCTATAACAAGAAAAATACCTGTCTTACATACCGTCCCCCAGCTCGCCCCTGGAGGGGGACATGTCAAATAGACCCATCTCTTGCTTATAGCACTATTTGTATCGTTCTGCTTTGACCGCAGTCTTTTCGAATAAACAATGCTTAGCTTCAGCTTATTATCGCATTCTCTATTCATTCCCCTTTTACGTATATATGTTCATTAACGACATTTTGCACCCGTACAATTTGGTACGGCCAATACACCAGGGGCTTAAGTACCCCACAATATGGTGTGAGAAGTCCGAAGACTTTCACAAGTGCGGCACCCCGAACTTATAGCATTATATGCAGCGGCTCTGAATCATGTCTTTGGTCAATAGTTGGGTTTGCCCGGCTCCCATGTTTTGGTACCTTACGTTCCGCTATATCGACTAAGGTAGCGTTGGGAGAACTACTGCGATTGTGCCCTGGTTGAGCTGGGCTAAGCACCTCAGTAGAGAAAGCTAAAACTGACTATCATGATGAGGCGAGAGCTGGTCGCTGTTCAAGAGGTTTCGAGCCTTAAAGACTTATGCCGCTTAGAGCGAGGAGTCGGCTATGTCCGGCCTAGGCATGTATAGCGCCCCAAACTCGGTCTTCCGAACACTAGGGGCTTCGCCGAAATTTAAAATTATAGAATTCTCTAGCTAAGTGAGAGTGATAACGCATTATAGTCCGATTGCCTTGTTCGTTGTGCTGAGAACCTCCCTCAAAGGACCCAAGAATGGGAAAAAGAGTGCTCATGTTTATCCCGAACACCCTAGCGCTAGTAGCATGGGGGCAGAAGCCGATGACTCGCCATCTCCCAGGTTTTATAAACGGCCGCATAGAAGGTAATATTTTATATTGAAACAAACATTGCATAGCGCATTTGAACAAGTTTTCAGCGCACAGGATAACACGAGAAAGTTTACTAAAAAATTACACCCTTGGAACATTCATCCGCCATAAGGCGGGCACCTTTCAGGACGCCCTCATAATACATCTCGGGCTTGCGATGCTCCTTGCCCTGCGGTGGCCCGTCCTTCACAAGCTTCTCGGCATCCATCTTGCCCCAGTGCACTTTAGCATGGGCAAGGGCCCTACGGGCACCCTCGATGCATACGGAGCGCTTGATGACTTCAAGCCGTGGACAGGCATCCCCAGCCGCCTCACCAGCCCAAAGTAGCTCCTAGGCATGGCCTCCCCAGGCCACAGCCGTAATATGAGACCCTTCATGGCCTGTCCGGCCACCTTATGGAGCTCAACCAGCTGCTTCAGCTGGTCGCTCAAGGGCACTGGGTGTCCGGTCTCAGCATATTGAGACCAGAACACCTTCTCCATCGAGCTCCCCTCTTCGGCTCGATAGAAGGCGGCGGCATCTGACACGTTGCGGGGCAAATCTGCGAATGCTCCTAGAGAGCTCCGGACTCGGGTAAGTAACAAGTAATTCACTTTCGCGTGCTTTCTTTGCATAAAGAATGCCTTACCGGCCGCTATCTGCTTCATCGCCTCAACTTCCTGGAGGGCATTCTGGGCTTCGGCCTTGGCAGACTTGGCGCTTTCGAGGGCCGCCGCGAGCTTGAACTCTCGCATCTTGGAGTCAAGCTCCAAACTCTCGTGTTTCTTCACGAGAGCCTGGAGCTCTCGTTGTACCTCGCCAACACGCGCCTCCTGTTTCTGCCGCTCAGTGCGCTCCATGGCCGCCTTCTTCTCTGCCTCGGAAAACGCTTGCTTCAGGGTGGCCACCTCAGTCATAGCCCCTACAACACCAATAGCGATCCTGTCATTTTTTGCAACCACATCTTTTCTATATATTCACCTAAGGTATTACTTACCTTCCTTCCCCTTGAGCTGCTTCTTGGCAAGGCCGAGCTCGGTCTCGGACCGCTCGAGGTTCTGCTTCAGCGTATCCACCTCCGCAGTCGGTGCGACAGAGGCCAGCAGCGATGCCTGCATATGCATATCGACATAATTGTATTTGACTCCTATGAATATTATTAGATCCTCTATTCAGGGGCTACTATCTATGCGGTAATATTATATATATATTCTACATACCTCAAGGCCTGTTAGAAGGCTGGAACAGGCTTCAGTCTATCCGCCCTTGGCGGACTCAACCTTCTGGATCACCGTACTCATTACAGTACGGTGCTCCTTGTCGATGGAGGCGCCGTTAAGCACCTCCAGCAAATTATCCGGTGCCTCCAGTTGGACAGAGAACACCGGCACGGTAGGCGTGCCCTTCTTAGTAGGGGGCCGCCTGCCGGAGTCTGGAACCGTTGAAGGTTCCGGCACAGTGTCCGGCCCAAGGCCGGACTTGGGGCCCTTGGGAGTCTTGCCCCCTTTGCGCCTGGAGTCCGGGAAGTCGCCTTGCGGCGCCTCCAGGACTACCTCCCCTCGGTTGGGAACCTCCTCAGACAACACCTCAGCATTGTCCGTAGGATGAGGTGAGGAGGCGGTCGGAAGTGAAGTGCTATTCACATCCGACGGACCCAAGGAGCCGCTCGACGACACGTCGAGCCGGGCTTTGGGCAGACTGCATAAGCGTATTCGGCGTAAGGAGAGGCTGTGCAATGAAGGAACACGATGAGTTACTCTGGTGTCCGAATACTTACGACTTCGCTAGGGGCTTGGCCCTGGGCGGCCACTCCTCCTTGCTGTCGGCGGCGTTGGGGGAGTAGTCCGGAGGAAGGATCCTTCACTTCATGGACCCTCCAGCCGCCCCAGTTGGGGCGGCCTTCCTTTTCTTTTCTCCCCCCGCTGGAGGGGGAGAAGCCTCTTCTTCCTCCCCCTCATCTTCGTGGGAGGAGTGTGCCTTGGAGTCATCGAACGATGAGTCCGATACCACCGGGCGCCAGGAACTCTTTCGGGTTCCCGTGGCCTTCTTCTTGGCCTTTTTCTCGGGCACCACGTAAGGTGCCGGAACCAGCAGCTCCGTCAAACGGGCGTCCGCTGGGTCTTCGGGCAAAGGAGCCAGATAGTTGATTTGTCCGGCCATCCTCTGCCAGTCCTATCAAAGGTATGGGGGCTTAGATCCCACATAGAGTCAAACTATGAAAGATAAAATATCCTGTAAGAGGTAAAACAGCTTACCGCGCTGGTTGACGTTGCGCGCTGAATCCGCGATCCTCGGTGGCGGAAGCGGGAGCCTCGGTGCCCTTGAATAGCACCTTCCAGGCATCTTAGTACATTGTGTCGAAGAGCCTGTTCAGAGTTCGGTGCTGGGCCAGATCGAACTCCCACAAGCTGAAAGCCCGTTGTTGGCATGGGAGGATCCGGCGGATGAGCATGACCTGGACTATGTTGACAAGTTTAAGCTTCTTGCTCACCAGGTTTTGGATGCATGTTTGGAGTCCAGTCAGCTCTCCCGAACTACCCCATGGCAGGCCCTTCTCTTTCCAGGAGGTGAGCCGCGTAGGGGTTCCGGATCGAAACTCGGGGGCTGTGACCCATTCAGGGTCGTGCGGCTCGGTGATGTAGAACCACCCCGATTGCCACCCCTTTAGGGTCTCCACGAAGGAGCCCTCGAGCCATAGGACGTTGGGCATCTTGCCCACCATGGTGCCTCCGCATTCTGCCTGGCGGCCGCCCACTACCTTTGGCTTGACATTGAAGGTCTTCAGCCATAAACCGAAGTGGGGCTGGATGCAAAGGAAAGCCTCGCACATGAAGATAAACGTCGAGATATTGAGGATAAAATTCGGGGCCAGATCGTGGAAGTCCAGGCCGTACTAGAACATGAGCCCCCCGACGAATTGGTGGAGAGGGAAGCCTAGTCCACGGAGGAAATGGGTGAGAAACACCACCCTCTCATGGGGCCTGGGGGTGGGGATGAGCTGCCCCTCGTCTGGGAGCCGGTGCGCGATGTCGTCAGACAAGTATCCGGCTTTCCTCAGCTTCTTGATGTGTCCCTCCGTGGCGGAGGAGACCATCCACCTGCCTCCCACTCTAGACATGGTTGGAGAGGGTTGAGGTGGGAGATGCGGACCCGGGCGCTGGAGCTCGAGTGTGCAAAAATGGATAAGCAAAGGAGGAAGAAGGCGTGGATGAAAAGGTGGATCCTTATCCCCTTATATGGGCGGACGAAACTATGCGTCCCCACGAGCCTGGTAAAACTCACTTATCCCTAAGCGCGGTAATTAATGGCGCGCTTGGTTACCCATGTCCGTATTGATGAGAATCCCGTGATAAGGGGACATGATCTCTGCTTCAAGAAAACGTGCCAAGGAAACCGCCTCGCAAACCGCGCTGAGGTGGGACAGTAAAAACAATTCGAATAAAGGCTTGGTTGTGGTGTGATGTCACACTGCGGAATACGTCAGCAGATTAGATTTGTGTAAATACTATTCTCTCTACGGCAGTATGTGGAACTTATTTTGCAGAACCGGACACTATCTTTGTGTTCAAAATCTTCTATGAAGTATTCGGAGGAGGAACCCGCCTTGCAATGCCGAAGACAATCTGCGCGCCAGACTCATCGTCATTGAAGCCTGGTTCAGGGGATACTGAGGGATTCCTGGATTAGGGGGTGTCCGGATAGTCGGACTATAACCTTTGGCCGAACTGTTGGACTATGAAGATACAAGATTGAAGACTTCGTCCCATGTCCGGATGGGACTTTCCTTGGCGTGGAAGGCAAGCTTGGCAATACAGATATGTAGATCTCCTCCTATTGTAACCGACTCTATGTAACCCTAGCCCTCTTTGGTGTCTATATAAACCGGAGGGTTTTAGTCCATAGGACGAACAACAATCATACCATAGGCTAGCTTCTAGGGTTTAGCCTATCTGATCTCGTGGTAGATCCACTCTTGTACTACCCATATCATCAATATTAATCAAGCAGGAGTAGGGTTTTACCTCCATCGAGAGGGCCCGAACCTGGGGAAAAACATTGTGTCCCTCGTCTCCTGTTACCATCCGCCTAGACGCACAGTTCGGGACCCCCTACCCGAGATCCGCCGGTTTTGACACTGACATTCACCTTCATCGAGGAGGAGTTCAAGCTCAAGAATATGCCTACACCATCCATGAGGAAAGCATGGAGAAGAAAGAAGAAGCAAGGAAAAGCTCTTGGAGATGCTGGAACAAATCGATAGGTGGGTAGTCGTCCGAGGTGGGGAGGGGGAGGGGGCGCATTGGGGAATTTTTCGCCTAGGGTTTCCTCTCCTCTCTCCCTGCGAGCTGCGAGATTAGGGAATTTTTGTGGCGTGTGTCGCCTTGTATTACAAGACCTGGCACTCGGCATGCCTATAAAAAGGTGCATGACTCATGTTGGCCCTTTATTAAAGGGTTGTGTGATCGTTTCATGCTAGCCTGAAGGCCTCGGCTCGAGGATCAGCCTTACACGACTGATAGCTAGCACGCATTAAAATGGCCAAAACAACCCTATTTTTTAAAAAAGATTTCAGTCTAAAAGCAGCAAACAATGCTAAGAGGCCCATGCCGAGCCATCTTGGCATGGCAAATCCTATTCCCCGCATAGTGCGTATGTTGGTGAAGCATGATCAACCGCATAGTCCTTGCCCGCATGTTCCTCTTTCTGTCCTCTTAGTTTTTTTTTCATTTTCCTTTGTTCTTTTATCCTTTTTTTTCATTTTCGTTTTTTTCTTTTTTATCTTTCTTTTTTCTTTTGCCAATTTGTAAACATTTTCCTAAAATATGTAAAAAAATAAAATCACAGTCAAATTTTCAATTCATGAACTTTTATCAAAATTGTGAACAAATTTCAAATTTGTGAACATTTTTAGAATTCAAAATTTGTTTTTGAAATTAATGAACATATTTTCTCAGATTTGTGAACATATTTTTGAAATTTGCGGAAATTTTGAAAATCATAAACATTTTCTGAACTCATGAACAGTTTTTTAAACCACAAACATTTTTGGAATTTGCTGACATTCTTGTGAATTTCCGAAACATTTTTGAAATTCATGAGAATTTTTAAAATTCATGAACATTTTTTTCAAAGTCATGAACATTGTTTTTGAATTCTTGAACAATTTTGAAAACCATGAACATTTTTTGAATCTGTGAACATTTGTTGAAAATTGAGAACATTTTTTTGAACTCCCTAACATATTTTGAATCGAAGAGCACTTTTCAAATTCTTGAAGATTTCTTGGAATTCGAATTTTCGTGTGAAATCATGAACATTACAAAGCTAAAAAAACAAAACTAGAAAAAATGAAAGGAAAAAACCAAGCGCGCAATACGCCCACATGGGCTGGACGAAATCCTTGACGTGAGGAGGAAGTGGGTGCGCGTTTTGGCACTCTCCCCCATCGCTAACCAGGAGGTCTCTTAAGGCTTGTGTTGGGGGGATGACC
The DNA here is from genome assembly GCF_003073215.2 of Triticum urartu. NCBI lineage: Eukaryota > Viridiplantae > Streptophyta > Magnoliopsida > Poales > Poaceae > Triticum > Triticum urartu. Next base: position 693,636 of record NW_024112983.1, on the reverse strand, counting down.
CCTGGGTAGGCTCGGGAGTACAAGACACTTTTTAAAAAACATAGGGGCGGCCAAGGCCCATAAATCATGTTGACCCTCTAGTCGGCTCCCCAGCAGTGGGCCTCCTAGGCAAGGCGCCGTGCCCGGGCCGACTAGTCGTAGTCGCCAGCTAGCAGGGCCCGCGCCTATCCAATCCCACCATACGACAAGACCCCTCCAACGTCGTGGAGAGCGTGGCTACAGTGCCGCTGACTGGGGAGACCGACGTCAGCGCGGCTCGACACTATGGGGGCACAGTGCCAACCACTCCATGACGCCATCCCCGACGGGCTATAGTGACGCACAACCGGGGGCCCCAGCAGCCGGCGAGCCCCATTGAAGGCCGGAGACACTGGCCTTAGGGCCCCATCCCTCTTTCTTTATCATTTGTAACCTAAGAGGTCCAACTATAAGACCTCCCAGGAGCCCCCTAGGAGGGGGTCGACTCATTTTCCACACACCCACACACATATGCGAGGGAGAGAGGAGAGCTAGCTCTTTCTTCTTCCTCCACCCAAATAGCTCCAGGAGCACCATTGTAAACCCCGTGATTCTCATAGTTGATCCACACGACTAGGGGTATTACCCAAATCGGAGGGCCCCAAACCTGGGTACGTCATGTGTCTCACATGGCTCGTGCCCAATCTCGCTTCCAAAACCCACCGGCGCACTTTGGCTGCAACCACACTCGATAAGCCATCTCATAACATCTATCGTGAGAACACCACAATGACTTGGCTTTCAGGATCAGCCTTGTTCCATGGCGAACAAGCCTTTTTATTGGCATGCTGTGTCGAACCAAAAATCTATGCCCATAGGTCGGCCTTAAAAGCACGGGCCATGTGGTTAGGGGTTTTTTACGCGAAATTAAGGAGCTTTATTGCATGATTGAGATCCGGTTACATTCAACTAAGAAGCTGCTAACTAAGAAGGGTGGACAAGAGTCCAACCAAACATCTGATACCAAGAGAGTAGTCGCATGTTTCGTGCAAAGATCAGCCAAACAATTGGCTTCTCTTGCAACATGCTGGATGGAGAAGGAAACAAAGTTTGCAGCTCTTCCCTTGATATCATCAAAGATAGGCTTCATAATCGATCTGGGCACTGTGATGCGAGTTCCAGAGGTTCTCTACCTCCAAGCAGTCCACCTCCATTATCACGTGCGAGAAGCCCCTCAGCTGGGCAAATATCACTCCCTCTCGCAGCGCTAGTGTTTCGACAATGAAGGGGTCAGTTACAGCGGGGATTGGCTTGCTCCATGCGCCAATGAAGGAGAGGTGTGAGCGAGCAACTCCTCCCGTGCCTCCACCTGGAGGTGTGTGTCGAGAGCGCCATCCGTGTTGATTTTGGTCCACCCGGGCTGCGGTGGACTCCAGTTATGAACCCCCATGTTGCATCGCTGGATCGTAGGCAGATCTAGTAGAGCCAGGTCATCTCGGGCCCATTTGATCACCTGGGTGGGATCATATCCTTCCTCATCTTGCGTCCAATGGTTCCGCGAGGTCCAGATCGAGTGCATGATTGTAATGATCTTGCATGTGTCCGAGTTTGAGAACATAGTGTCGACCACTAAGTCTCGCGCCCAAGTGTCGTGGTGTAGCTGAGGAAGTTTTAGACCGATGACTTTGCTGCAGCCCAGAAAGCTTGTGCATGTGTGCAATGAACAAGTGTATGCATTAGGTCTTTGTCCATTGCCTTGCACAAATGGCACAGATAATTGCTGCGAATATGGCGATATTTCATGTTGACGTAATCATGAAGTATCCCCCTGAGAACTCGCCACATGAATACACAAACTCTTGGGGTCACCTTGATTTTCCATACAGTAGTCCACAAATATTTTTGTGAAGTTGAAGTTCCCACTGCCGTCCCTTCCTCTAGAGCTCGACGCTCGTTCTGAGTCACAAGAGCACGGTAGGCTGATTTTACAGTGTTCTCTCCAGATCTTTCAAGAGCCCACGCTGGGAAATCTTCTCCACCGTCGTGCCGAATAGGAATGTTCAGTATGACCTCTACATCAGGTGCAAGAAAATTTCGATGTACTGTTTCAATGTCCCAAGTCCCCGTATGAGCATCAAGCTCAGAGACCCGCTTAAGCGGATCGTTCCCTAGCCACCCCATGGGCTTGACAGTAGGAGTGGTGGGGATCCAAGAGTCGGTCCACATAGAGATTGATTCTCCATTGACAACACGTTTGATCAATCCCGTTTGCAATGCCAATCTCCCTACAATGATAGCTTTCCATGTTGCTGATGAGGCAGATGGGGCATTGGCCTGCATAAAATCACAGTTCGAGAAATATTTCCCTTTGAGAACTCGAGAGCAAAAGGAGTTAGGGTGAGTTATGAGCCGCCAGCCATGCTTCCCAAGAAGCACCAGGTTAAACTTTTCGAGCTCTCTGAGACCCATGCCCCCATGAAGCTTTGGTGATGACAATTTCTCCCATGATAGCCAGTGTAATGATCACCTATCGATAGCTTTGGTGCTGCATCCTTCTCATCCGATGGGATAGTGATGACTCCCAGTGGCCCAGGCATCTTCAGAGTGTTATAAGCATAGTGGGAAGCTGCCATGAACTTGGCCAGGGCCGAGCATCCAAGAATCCCATTGTACGGCAGGGGGGTCAACCACATCAAACACAATGTTCTCTGTCCAGTAGTTCAGTTCTCCCCCAAACGTCACCGGCAACGTAATCTTCCCTTTAGGATAGCTCTTGCCAGGGTTAAATCCTTGAAACATGCCGGTAACCTCTAGCTCTTCTTCTCCTATTTGAAGCTTGCTGATGACTGCTGGGGAAATCAGATTCAACCCAGCCCCGCCATCCACTAACATCTTTGTGACCTTGAGGTTGCGAATTGTCAGGGAGACCAACAATGGAAAGCATCCTACCACGGTGGTGCGGCCAGGGTGATCCTTCTCATCAAAGATGATTGGCATGCAGGACCATTTGAGCGGTTTCCGAGCCTCTGGTGTTGGCTCCACGGCATTGATCTCTCGTGCCCATCACTTGAGCTGGGGTGGGAGGCGTGCAAAGATGCACCCCTATCAATGCATAGGGCATTAGTGGCTTTCTGAAATTCCTTCTCACTGGTTTCCTCTTCATTCCCTTCGTCACTCACATCATCACAACCTTCCTTCTCTTGACCCCTGGCGGGTTTTCCTTGGTTCCGAAAGGGTTTGCCGGGGCGATTTGCTTCACCGCCTCGGCCCTTCCCGCCAGTGGCATTCTAACCTTTTTCCTTGTCATGCTTATCATATTCCACTCTCTGTTTGTTGACAAGTTGCTCAACCGGGTAACACCCCGGAAGGCCATCGCCTTTCCCAGCTTTCTCAGCGGCAGCGACTTCCCGGCAGGCTGTGCAAGTGGCAACTTCCTTGCCGGGGCCTCAGCCTTGGCCTTCTTGCCGATACTAGGTGTTCCTGAACCTTCTACAGTCATCACTGCCTTATCTCTTGGCTTTCTTATTGCTCTTCTTGCCCTTTCTCTGACTATTTGATTCATCTTCATCCTATTAATCAACATTGATGCAATCCTCCTCTCCGGGCAACTTCCTTCCTTCCTCCATCAGAGCACACTTATCCACGAGTGTGTATAGCTCCTTCACAGTCTTGGGCAACCGCACATTCATCTTAGAATGAATGTGAAGGTTGCGCACATTGGACTGGAAGTTTGCTCTAACAGTTGCCGGATGGATATTTGAAATATTCCTATGAACTTTATTGAATCTCTGTAAATACTTATGGAGAGTTTCTCCTTCCTTCTGCTGGAGAACTTGGAGGTCGCTGGGCCTGCCAGGCTCTTGGTGGCCACCGGTGAAGGCACCGATGAACTCGTGGAACAGGTCTGCCCATGACGAAATGGAGTTCTCTCGCAGGTGCATCAGCCAAGGCCTCACGCTGGACTTGAGAGCCAAAGGGAAGTAGTTGGCGAACACCTTCTCATCTCTTCCCCTGGCAGCTTGAATAGCGATGGTGTAGATGCTCAGCAGCTCTGCCGGGTTCAGCCTCCCGTCATACTTCTTAGGTATCTCTAGCTTGAACGTGCGAACGGACGGCCAACGGACTTTCCGCAGCTCTCGTATAAAGGCAGGGCATCCGACCTCGAAAGGTAGGCACCCGCCAACACCGAGCGCAGGCTCGTCGACATTGAGGCCGCCGCACCCGTCGCTCTGGCGGAGGTCGTCGTGACGCCAATCTATGACGACGTGCGTGCTACCTATTGAGCACTGCGTTGGATTTCCTTGAAGAGGAAAGGATGATGCAGCAAAGTAGCATAAGTATTTCCCTCAGTTTTTGAGAACCAAGGTATCAATCCAGTAGGAGGCTACGCGCGAGTCCTTCGTACCTACACAAAGCTAATAACTCCTCACAACCAACGCGAATAGGGCTTGTCAATCCCTTCACGGTCACTTACGAGAGTGAGATCTGATAGAGATGATAGATAACATTTTTGGTATTGTTGTGATAAAGATGCAAAGTAAAAAAGCAAAGGCAATAATAAAGTGATGGAAGATTAATATGATAAAGATAGAACCGGGGGCCATAGATTTCACTAGTGGCTTCTCTCAAGAGCATAAGTATTTTACGGTGGGTGAACGAATTACTGTTGAGCAATTGACAGAATTGAGCATAGTTATGAGAATATCTAGGTATGATCATGTATATAGGCATCACATCCGAGACAAGTAGACCGACTCCTGCTTGCATCTACTACTATTACTCCACTCATCGACCGCTATCCAGCATGCATCTAGAGTATTAAGTTAAGAAAACAGAGTAACGCCTTAAGCAAGATGACATGATGTAGAGGGATAAATTCATGCAATATGATAAAAACCCCATCTTGTTATCCTCGATGGCAACAATACAATACGTTCCTTGCTGCCCCAACTGTCACTAGGAAAGGACATCGCAAGATTGAACCCAAAGATAAGCACTTCTCCCATTGCAAGAAAAACCAATCTAGTAGGCCAAACCAAACTGATATTTCGAAGAGACTTGCAAATATAACCAATCATACATAAAAGAATTCAGAGAAGATTCAAATATTGTTCATAGATAATCTTGATCATAAACCAACAATTCATCGGTCTCAACAAACACACCGCAAAAAGAAGATTACATGGAATAGATCTCCACGAGAGAGGGGGAGAAAATTGTATTGAGATCCAAAAAGAGAGAAGAAGCCATCTAGCTACTAACTATGGACCCGAAGGTCTGAGGCAAAATACTCACACTTCATCGGAGGGGCTATGCTGAAGTAGAAGCCCTCCGTGGTGGATGTCCCCTCCGGCGGAGCTCCGGAACAGGTCCCAAGATGGGATCTCGTGGGTACAGAAGGTTGCTGCGGTGGAATTAGGTTTTTGGCTCCTGTTCTGATCGTTTGGGGGTACGTAGGTATATATAGGAGGAGGAAGTACGTCCGTGGAGCAAGGTGGGGCCCACGAGGGTGGAGGGCGCGCCCTGGGGGGGAGGGGTGAGCGCGCCCCCCTACCTCGTGCCCACCTCCTTTCTTTCTTGATGTAGGGTCCAAGTATCCTGGATCATATTCAGTGAGGAAATCACGTTCCCGAAGGCCTCATTCCGTTTGGACTCCGTTTGATATTCCGTTTCTTGAAACTCTGAAATAGGCAAAAAACAGCAAATCTGGGTTGGGCCTCCGGTAAATAGGTTAGTCCCAAAAGTATTATAAAAGTGGAAAATAAAGCCCAATAATGTCCAAAACAGTAGATAATATAGCATGGAGCAATCAAAAATTATAGACACGTTGGAGACGTATCAGTGCGCATCTCACCACCGCCTACACTCTGGGGCTCGACGTTGGCTTGGACGTGCTCTAGGGTGAGAAGAGGCCATCGAGACGTCATCAGGGTCTTGATTTAGCTGCACCCGCGTGGGCTGCCGTGGTGGGGACTGCATCGTGGGGACGGCCCCTCCGTTCGGCTAACAGTACATGCAGTTGCTGTCAGTTGGGGATGTCGTGGCGGGCCAGCTCGTCATGTGCCTCCAGCTTTGGCGAAACCAAGTAGGCTCTGGATGGTGGCACGCCATTCATCCATCTTTCGACCACTGGTGGAAACCTCAACAGCAACTGAGCTCGCGTCATGGCCTCTGTGGCTGTGCTTGGCATAGATGTTGATGACATCGACCGCATCGTCGCCTGGCTCCTGATGGTGCGAGCTGCGGCGACGGCAGTGGTGCCACGTCCACGCAGTTGTGGGAGGACCACCTGGGGAGAGGGGGCGCGCGGTAGTGGAGCTCGAGGGTCAGCGGCTCCGTCGGGCGCAACGGTCTGGTCGGCTTGTCCGGGAGGAGGCACATGGGTTGTGGCGCTCCCGTGGTGGGGGCAGCTGGAGGGCGACGGCTCACCCCGGACCGAGAGTCGTTGCTGCAGCTGTGCCCGTCAATGGGAGAAGAGGGTGCAGATGGAGTGACCCCCTCGCCCGCACCTCATGGAGCATGACCGCCAAGGCGTTGCTGATGTTGTTCTCCTCCACATCTCCAGCTCCCGTGTCCGCCGTTGGGGGAGTGGTGATGGCGCCACCTGCTCCAATCATGCTCCAGAAGTGTTCACGTCCTCGCTCGCCCCTCCATCCTCCCAGGCACTAGAGGCCGCGGGCGGCCGAGCCTTCGAGGTGGACGGATGAGCCAAAGGGCCAGACTTCTTCTTTTTAGGCGCCATGGTTGATGGCGTCGTCAAAGACGAAGATGGTGATGAAGATGACACACTGCGCACACTTTCAGGTTCGCGCAAGCGAGCCCCCTACCTGGCGTGCCAAAGATGTCGCGGGATATCCGCGACCACCTATGGGACCAGGTAGCCCCTTGCTGTTTCGGCAGGGGAACGTCGCATTGCGCAAAGAGAAGACCAACGCACGGCAGCACAGCAGAGAGCACACAAGCAATTTACCCAGGTTCGGGCTGCCGTGAGGCGTAAAACCCTACTCCTGCTTTGGTGGATTGATCGTGGAATGGAGGTGGTGAAGCATAGTACACTTGCCCGGCAGGGGTGGCCTTGGGGCGGCAGCGACTACGCGCGTATGGGCATGTGGGTTCGTTAACTTTTCAACCCTTCCTATGGGTGCCATGGGCCTCCTTTTATAGATCAAGGGGTCAGCGCAATGGCAAAGTAGTCATTATCCACTGATATGGTAGCAAACGGTGCTATCATACCTAACTCTGCAGGCTGACAGGGTGCATTAAATGCACCACTTAGTGTCACATCACTGGTTGCCTGGCAAGGTTTGCCGGGCTATCTTGCCAGCTCTGCGCCCGTTCTCTTAACACATCGCAGGACGGATGTCATCTATGGGTTTCTTCGGTAGGAAATGGCTGCCATGTGGCGAATGGCTACCACATAATCACCCTACGCCTTGACACCACACTGATTGACAACGTGGGTCGTGCTTGAGTGGTTGGTGGGGTGGTTCTGCCTCCGCGAGTCCCGCCATACCTTGCTGGGGTGCCTGGGTTGCCTGCTTCTGGTGGTGGCCTCGCCCCTTGCCGGGCTTGCCTGCCCGGCAAGGGAGGCCCTTATCTTGCCGATACATTGCTCCTCTGGCTTGATCTTGGTCCCTCTGAGCTACATATTGGTTCTTCAAATCTCTTGGTCCCTCAATCTCTAACGTAAGCTGGTGCCTCAATCTTGTTCTTGTGCCTGTGCACAGTCTGGGCAACAGACACAATGTTTGTTGCACCGACAATCTAGTTCATACATATACAAGTGAATCTTCTCCTTCACATGTGTCTACCTGATTCCTTCTTGATTATATACTACTTGACCCCTCTCTCATGTGCATGCATAGGTGCGAGCGGAGCTTCACTGAGGGAGTCCTGGATTAGGGGTTGTCCGGATAGCCGGACTACAACCTTTGGCCGGACTGTTGGACTATGAAGACACAAGATTGAAGACTTCCTCCCGTGTCCGGATGGGGCTTTCCTTGGCGTGGAAGGCAAGCTTGGCAATATGGATATGCAGATCTCCTCCCATTGTAACCGACTCTGTGTAACTCTAGCCCTCTTCGGTGTCTATATAAACCGGAGGGTTTTAGTCCATAGGACGAACAACAATCATACCATAGGCTAGCTTCTAGGGTTTAGCCTCTCTAATCTCATGGTAGATCCACTCTTGTACTACTCATATCATCAATATTAATCAAGCAGGAGTAGGGTTTTACCTCCATCGAGAGGGCCCGAACCTGGGTAAAAACATTGTGTCCCTCGTCTCCTGTTACCATCCGCCTATACGCACAGTTCGGGACCCCCTAGCCGAGATCCGCCGGTTTTGACACCGACATTGGTGCTTTCATTGAGAGTTCCTCTATGTCGTCATCTTTAGGCCTGATGGCTCCTCCGATCATCAACAGTGATGCGGTCCAGGGTGAGATTTTTCCCCCGGACAGATCTTCGTATTCGACAGCTTTGCGCTGCGGGCTAATTCGCTTGGCCATCTAGAGCCGATTGAAAGCTACGCCCCTGGCCATCAGGTCAGATTTGGAAGTTTGAATTACACGGCCGACATCTGCAGAGACTTGATCTTCAACGGATTCGAGCCGCAGCTGGGCGCACCGCACTATCACGACGGGCATGACTTAACTCTGCCGCCGAACAGTGCCCTGGAGGCCGCACCCGCGTTAGCTCCGATCCTTAGCTCGGAGCCAACCGTGCCGATTGAGGATGGGTGGCTAGACCCCGCCTCAGGCGCCGCAATCTCTACGGAAATCGAGCCAAACACCAGCCTTATCCTCTGCGAAGCCCGTGACTCCAAGGTGCCGGACTCTTCTCCTGACTTTGAACCCTCCGCGCCCCTGCCAATCAAATCCGTTGGGCGCCGATGATGGAATTCACCGCCACGGATATCTTTCAGCACTCACCCTTCAGCGACATTCTGAATTCACTAAGGTCTCTCTCTTTGTCAGGAGAGTCCTAGCCGGATTATGACCGGCAGGATTGGGATGCGGACGACGAAGAAATTCGATGCCCACCCACCACCCACTTCGTAGCCACTGTCGATGATTTAACCAACATGCTAGACTTTGACTCAGAAGACATCGACGGTATGGAAGAACGATGTAGGAGACGAACAAGAACCAGCGCCTATAGGGCACTGGAAAGCCACCTCATCATATCACATCTACATGGTGGATACACCCAAAGAAGGCAATGGCCACGGGACTGCGGGGGATGACCCCTCAAAGAAGCAACCTAACCGCAGACGTCAGCGGCGCCGCTCTAAGTCCTGCGAAAGCAAAAACGGTGATACCGGCACGGGAGATAATAACACCCCGGATAGTGCCGAAGACAACTCCCTCCAGCAAGATTTAGCGCAGGAGGATGGAGAAGCCAGCCCCCCTGAGAGGGCGGCAGACAAGGAGGAAGAGGATGATAATTACATGCCTCTCTTGGAAGACGAGGAAAGCCTCGGCGTCGACGAATTTGTCATGCCCGAGGATCCCGTCGAACAAGAGCACTTTAAGCGCAGGCTTATGGCCACGGCGAGTAGCCTTAAGAAAAAACAACAACAGCTTAGAGCTGATCAAGACTTGCTAGCCGACAGATGGACTGAAGTCCTTGCGGCTGAGGAGTACGAACTCGAACGCCCCTCCAAGAGCTACCCAAAGTGCAGGCTACTACCCCGATTAGAGGAGGAAGCACCTAAACCTACATCACCGGCACATGATGCGGCTGACCGGCCACCTCGCGGCCGCGATAGAGAGGCCCCTCAGCCCTCCACTCAAGCCGCACCCCGGCTTCGCTCAAAAAATACCAAGGCACGGGGAAACGCGCTAGACCTGCGAGATATGTTGGAGGACAAGGCAAGGCAAACAAGATCGATCTACGGATCACGCGGGCGCCCCACGACACGAGACGATAACCGTCACGTCGGATACAGTAAATCCGGCCGGGCCGAACACAACAGACAAAGCTCATTTGAGCTACGTCGTGATATAGCCCAGTATAGAGGTGCCGCACGCCCACTATGCTTCACAGATGAAGTAATGGATCATCAAATCCCAGAGGGTTTCAAACCCGTAAACATTGAATCATACAATGGCACAACAGATCCTGCGGTATGGATTGAGGATTATCTCCTTCATATCCACATGGCCCGTGGCGATGATCCACACGCCATCAAATACCTCCCACTCAAGGTTAAAGGACCAGCTCGGCATTGGCTTAACAGCTTGCCAGCAGAATCGATTGGTTGTTGGGAGGACCTGAAAGCCGCATTCCTCAACAATTTCGAGGGCACCTATGTGCGACCACCAGATGCCGATGACCTGAGCCACATAATTCAGCAGCCAGAAGAATCTGCCAGACAATTCTGGACACGGTTCCTAACCAAGAAAAATCAAATTGTCGACTGTCCGGACGTAGAGGCCCTAGCAGCCTTCAAGCATAATATCCGTGACGAGTGGCTTGCCTGACACCTTGGACCGGAAAAGCCGAAATCTATGGCAGCCCTCACGACACTCATGACCCGCTTTTGCGTGGGAGAAGACAGCTGGCTGGCTCGTAGCAATAACATGACCAAGAGTCCCGGTAATTCGGATACCAAGGACAGCAACGGTAGGTCACGTCGCAACAAGCACAAGCGCCGCATTAACAACGACAATGCTGAAGATACGGTAGTTAATGCCGGATTCAGAGGCTCTAAACCCGGTCAGCGGAAAAAGTCATTCAAAAGAAATACTCCGGGCCAATCCAGTTTGGACCGAATACTCGATCGCTCGTGCCAGATACATGGCACCCCCAAAAAACCAGCCAATCACACCAACAGGGATTGTTGGGTGTTCAAGCAGGCTGGCAAGTTAAATGCCGAAAACAGAGATAAGGGGCTGCATATTGACGATGAGGTGGAGCCCCGGCCACCGAACAATAGTGGACAGAAGGGTTCCCCCCCCCACAAGTGCGGACGGTGAACATGATATACGCAACCCACATCCCCAAAAGGGAGCGGAAGCGTGCACTCAGTGACGTATATGCGTTGGAGCTAGTCGCCCCAAAGTTCGACCCATGGTCCTCCTGCCCGATCACTTTTGATCGAAGGGACCACCCCACTAGCATCCGCCATGGCGGATTTGCCGCATTGGTCCTACACCCAATCGTTGACGGATTTCACCTCACTCGAGTCCTTATGGACGGCGACAGCAGCCTGAACCTGCTTTATCAGGATACAGTGCGGAAAATGGGCATAGACCCCTCAAGGATTAAACCCACAAAAACGACCTTCAAGGGTGTCATACCAGGAGTAGAGGCCAACTGCACAGGCTCAATTACACTTGAAGTGGTCTTCGGATCCCCGGATAATTTCCGAAGCGAGGAGTTAATCTTTGACATAGTCCCGTTCCGCAGTGGCTATCACGCACTGCTCGGACGAACCGCATTTGCAAAGTTCAATGCGGTGCCGCACTACGCATACCTCAAGCTCAAGATGCCAGGACCTCGAGGAGTCATTACGGTCAATGGAAACACCGAACGCTCTCTCCGAACGGAGGAGCATACGGCGGCCCTCGCAGCGGAGGTACAAAGCAGCCTCTCAAGGCAATTCTCCAGTCAGACGATAAAACGTCCGGACACCGTCAAGCACGCCCGGAGTAACCTACAACAAGACCGCCTGGCACGTTCCGAGCAAGCGTAGCAATGCGGCCCCAACCCCAGCCCTCGCGAAACTGCGAAACCAGTACTACGCGTACATAATTACGCTCTAAAAATACCATGGGCACAGGCGGAGGGGCACGACCACGGCACACCTAAAATGCGGCTCAACCGCACTAGGGGCTCCCAATTTTGTCATTTTTTCTTACTTTCAGGACTCCACTCTCTGGAAGGCATGTCCGGCAGTACAATCGCCGAATACATGATGCAACAACCAAGGAGGCAGAAAGCTACGTCGAATGCCCAGGTGGTCTCTATAACAAGAAAAATACCTGTCTTACATACCGTCCCGCAGCTCGCCCCTGGAGGGGGACATGTCAAATAGCCACATCTCTTGCTTATTGCACTATTTGTATCGTTCTGCTTTTACCGCAGTCTTTTTGAATAAACAATGCTTAGCTTCAGCTTATTATCGCATTCTCTATTCATTCCCCTTTTACGTATATATGTTCATTAACGACATTTTGCACCCGTACAATTTGGTACGGCCAATACACCAGGGGCTTAAGTACCCCACAATATGGTGTGAGAAGTCCGAACACTTTCACAAGTGCGGCACCCCGAACTTATAGCATTATATGCATCGGCTCCGAATCTTGTCTTTGGTCAATAGTTGGGTTTGCCCGGCTCCCATGTTTTGGTACCTTATGTTCCTCTATATCGGCTAAGGTAGCGTTGGGAGAACTACTGCGATTGTGCCCCGGTTGAGCTAGGCTAAGCACCTCAGTAGAGAAAGCTAAAACTGATTGTCATGATGAGGCGAGAGCTGGTCGTTGTTCAAGAGGTTTCGAGCCTTAAAGACTTATGCCGCTTAGAGCGAGGAGTCGGCTATGTCCAGCCTAGGCATGTATAGCGCCCCGAACTCGGTCTTCCGAACACTAGGGGCTTCGCCGAAATTTAAAATTGTAGAATTCCCTGGCTAAGTGAGAGTGATAACGCATTATAGTCCGATTGCCTTGTTCGTTGTGCTGAGCACCTCCCTCGAAGGACCCAAGAATGGGAAAAAGAGTGCTCATGTTTATCCCGAACACCCTAGGGCTAGTAGCATGGGGGCAGAAGCCGACGACTCGCCATCTCTCAGATTTTATAAACGGCCGCATATAAGGTAATATTTTATATTAAAACAAACATTGCATAGCGCATTTGAACAAGTTTTCAGCGCACAGGATAACACGAGAAAGTTTACTCAAAAATTACACCCTTGGAACATTCATCGGCCATAAGGCGGGCACCTTTCAGGATGCCCTCATAATACATCTCGGGCTTGCGATGCTCCTTGCCCTGCGGTGGCCCGTCCTTCACAAGCTTCTTAGCATCCATCTTGCCCCAGTGCACTTTAGCATGGGCAAGGGCCCTACGGGCACCCTCGATGCATACGGAGCGCTTGATGACTTCAAGCCGTGGACAGGCATCCACCAGCCGCCTCACCAGCCCAAAGTAGCACCTAGGCATGGCCTCCCCAGGCCACAGCCGGACTATGAGACCCTTCATGGCCTGTTCGGCCACCTTATGGAGCTTAACCAGCTGCTTCAGCTAGTCGCTCAAGGGCACCGGGTGTCCGGTCTCAGCATACTGAGACCAGAACACCTTCTCAATCGAGCTCCCCTCTTCGGCTCGATAGAAGGCGACGGCATCTGACACGCTGCGGGGCAAATCTGGGAATGCTCCAAGAGAGCTCCGGACTCGGGTAAGTAACAAGTAATTCACTTTCGCGTGCTTGCTTTGCATAAAGAATGACTTACCCACCGCTATCTTCTTCATCGCCTCAACTTCCTGGAGGGCATTGTGGGCTTCGGCTTGGCAGACTTGGCGCTTTCGAGGGCCACCGCGAGCTCGGACTCTCGCGTCTTGGAGTCAAGCTCCAAACTCTCGTGTTTCTTCATGAGAGCCTGGAGCTCTCGCTGTACCTCGCCATCTTGCGCCTCCTGTTTCTCCCGCTCAGTGCGCTCCGTGGCTGCCTTCTTCTCTGCCTCGAAAAGTGCTTGCTTCAGGGTGGCCACTTCAGTCATAGCCCCTACAACACCAATAGTGATCCTGTCATCTTTTTCAACCACATCTTTTCTATATATTCACATAAGGTATTACTTACCTTCCTTCCCCTTGAGCTGCTTCTTGGCAAGGCCGAGCTCGGTCTCGGACCGCTCGAGGTTCTGCTTCAGCGTATCCACCTCCGCAGTCGGTGCGGCAGAGGCCAGCAGCGATGCCTGCATACGCATATCGACATAATTATATTAGACTCCTATGAATATTATTAGATCCTCTATTCGGCTTTTCCTTGTGAACGCCAAACAGAGCATCAGGGGCTACTATCTATGCGGTAATATTATATATATATATTCTACATACCTCAAGGCCTGTTAGAAGGCTGGCACAGGCTTCAATCAGTCCGCCCTTGGCGGACTCAACCTTCTGGATCACCGTACTCATTACAGTACGGTGCTCCTCGTCGATGGAGGCGCCGTTAAGCACCTCCACCAAATTATCCGGTGCCTCCAGTTGGACGGAGGTCACCGGCATGGTAGGCTTGCCCTTCTTAGTAGGGGGCCGCCTGCCGGAGTCCGGAACCGTTGAAGGTTCCGGCGCAGTGTCCGGCCCAAGGCCGGACTTGGGGCCCTTGGGAGTCTTGCCCCCTTTGCGCCTGGACTCCGGGATGTCGCCTTGCGGCGCCTCCAGGACTACCTCCCCTCGGTTGGGAACCCCCTGAGACAACACCTCAGCATTGTCCGTAGGATGAGGTGAGGAGGCGGTCGGAAGTGAAGTGCTATTCACATCCGACGGACCCAAGGAGCCGCTCGACGACACGTCGAGCCGAGCTTTGGGCGGACTGCATAAGCGTATTCGGCGTAAGGAGAGGCTGTGCAATGAAGGAACGCGATGAGTTACTCTGTTGTCCGAATACTTACGACTTCGCCAGGGGCTTGGCCCTGGGCGGCCACTCCTCCTTGCTGTCGGCGGCGTTGGGGGAGTAGTCCGGAGGAAGGATCCTTCACTTCATGGACCCTCCAGCCGCCCCAGTTGGGGCGGCCTTCCTTTTCTTTTCTCCCCCCGCTGGAGGGGGAGAAGCCTCTTCTTCCTCCCCCTCATCTTCGTGGGAGGAGTGTGCCTTGGAGTCATCGAACGATGAGTCCGATACCACCGGGCGCCAGGAACTCTTTCGGGTTCCCGTGGCCTTCTTCTTGGCCTTTTTCTCCGGCACCACGTAAGGTGCCGGAACCAGCAGCTCCGTCAAACGGGCGTCCGCTGGGTCTTCGGGCAAAGGAGCCAGATAGTTGATTTGTCCGGCCATCCTCTGCCAGTCCTATCAAAGGTATGGGGGCTTAGATCCCACATCGAGTCAAACTATGAAAGATAAAATATCCTGTAAGAGGTAAAACAGCTTACCGCGCTGGTTGACGTTGCGCGCTGAATCCGCGATCCTCGGTGGCGGAAGCGGGAGCCTCAGTGCCCTTGAATAGCACCTTCCAGGCATCTTCGTACATTGTGTCGAAGAGCCTGTTCAGAGTTTGGTGCTGGGCCAGATCGAACTCCCACAAGCTGAAAGCCCGTTGTTGGCATGGGAGGATCCGGCGGATGAGCATGACCTGGACTATGTTGACAAGTTTAAGCTTCTTGCTCACCAGGTTTTGGACGCATGTTTGGAGTCCGGTCTGCTCTCCCGAACTACCCCATGGCAGGCCCTTCTCTTTCCAGGAGGTGAGCCGCGTAGGGGTTCCGGATCGAAACTCGGGGGCTGTGACCCATTCAGGGTCGTGCGGCTTTGTGATGTAGAACCACCCCAATTGCCACCCCTTTAGGGTCTCCATGAAGGAGCCCTCGAGCCATAGGACGTTGGGCATCTTGCCCGCCATTGTGCCTCCGCACTCTGCCTGGCGGCCGCCCACTACCTTCAGCTTGACATTGAAGGTCTTCAGCCATAAACCGAACTGGGGCTGGATGCATAGGAAAGCCTCGCACACGACGATAAACGCCGAGATATTGAGGATAAAATTCGGGGTCAGATCATGGAAGTCTAGGCCGTAGTAGAACATGAGCCCCCCGACGAATGGGTGGAGAGGGAAGCCTAGTCCGCGGAGGAAATGGGTGAGAAACACCACCCTCTCATGGGGCCTGGGGTGGGGATGAGCTGCCCCTCGTCTGGGAGCCGGTGCGTGATGTCATCAGACAAGTATCCGGATTTCCTCAGCTTCTTGATGTGTCCCTCCGTGGCGGATGAGACCATCTACCTGCCTCCCGCTCCGGACATGGTTGGAGAGGGTTGAGGTGGGAGATGCGGACTCGGGCGCTGGAGCTCGAGTGTGCGAAAATGGATAAGCAAAGGAGGAAGAAGGCGTGGATGAAAAGGTGGATCCTCATCCCCTTATATGGGCGGACGAAACTATGCGTCCCCACGAGCCTGGTAAAACTCTCATATCCCTAAGCGCCGTAATTAATGGCGTGGTTGGGTTACCCATGTCCGTATTGATGAGAATCCCGTGATAAGGGGACATGATCTCTGCTTCAACAAAACATGCCAAGGAAACCGCCTCGCAAAACGCACTGAGGTGGGACAGTAAAAACAATTCGAATAAAGGCTTGGTTGTGGTGTGATGTCACACTGCGGAATACGTCAGCAGATTAGATTTGTGTAAATATTATTCTCTCTACGGCAGTATGTGGAACTTATTTTGCAGAGCTGGACACTATCTTTGTGTTCAAAATCTTCTATGAAGTATTCGGAGGAGGAACCCGCCTTGCAATGCCGAAGACAATCTTCGCACCAGACTCATCGTCATTGAAGCCTGGTTCAGGGGATACTGAGGGAGTCCTGGATTAGGGGGTGTCCGGATAGTCGGACTATAACCTTTGGCCGAACTGTTGGACTATGAAGATACAAGATTGAAGACTTCGTCCCATGTCTGGATGGGACTTTCCTTGGCGTGGAAGGCAAGCTTGGCAATACAGATATGTAGATCTCCTCCTATTGTAACCGACTCTGTGTAACCCTAGCCCTCTTTGGTGTCTATATAAACAAGAGGGTTTTAGTCCATAGGACGAACAACAATCATACCATAGGCTAGCTTCTAGGGTTTAGCCTATATGATCTCGTGGTAGATCCACTCTTGTACTACCCATATCATCAATATTAATCAAGCAGGAGTAGGGTTTTACCTCCATCGAGAGGGCCTGAACCTGGGGAAAAACATTGTGTCCCTCGTCTCCTGTTACCATCCGCCTAGACGCAAAGTTCGGGACCCCCTACCCGAGATCCGCCGGTTTTGACACCGACATTCACCTTCATCGAGGAGGAGTTCAAGCTCAAGAATATGCCTACACCATCCATGAGGAAAGCATGGAGGAGAGGAAAGAAGAAGCAAGGAAAAGCTCTTGGAGATCCTGGAACAAATCGAGAGGTGGGTAGTCGTCC
The DNA here is from genome assembly GCF_003073215.2 of Triticum urartu. Lineage (NCBI taxonomy): Eukaryota > Viridiplantae > Streptophyta > Magnoliopsida > Poales > Poaceae > Triticum > Triticum urartu. The sequence continues at coordinate 676,556 of NW_024112983.1, read as the reverse complement.
GAGGGGGGGAGGGGGAGGGGGCGCATTGGGGAATTTTTCGCCTAGGGTTTCCTCTCCTCTCTCCCTGCGAGCTGCGAGATTAGGGAAATTTTGTGGCGTGTGTCGCCTTGTATTACAAGACCTGGCACTCGGCATGCCTATAAAAAGGTGCATGACTCATGTTGGCCCTTTATTAAAGGGTTGTGTGATCGTTTCATGCTAGCCTGAAGGCCTCGGCTCGAGGATCAGCCTTACACGACCGATAGCTAGCACGCATTAAAATGGCCAAAACAACCCTATTTTTTAAAAAAGATTTCAGTCTAAAAGCAGCAAACAATGCTAAGAGGCCCATGCCGAGCCAGCCTGGCATGGCCAATCCTATTCCCCGCATAGTGCATATGTTGGTGAAGCATGATCAACCGCATAGTCCTTGCCCGCATGTTCCTCTTTCTGTCCTCTTAGTTTTTTTTTCATTTTTCCTTTGTTCTTTTATCCTTTTTTTTCATTTTCATTTTTTTCTTTTTTATCTTTCTTTTTTATTTCACCAATTTGTAAACATTTTCCTAAAATATGTAAAAAACTAAAATCACAAACAAATTTTCAATTCATGAACTCTTATCAAAATTGTGAACAAATTTCAAATTTGTGAACATTTTTAGAATTCAAGATTTGTTTTTGAAATTCCTGAACATATTTTCTCAGATTTGTGAACATATTTTTGAAATTTGCGGAAATTTTGAAAATCATAAACATTTTCTGAACTCGTGAACAGTTTTTTAAACCACAAACATTTTTGGAATTTGCTGACATTCTTGTGAATTTCCGAAACATTTTTGAAATTCATGAGAATTTTTAAAATTCATGAACATTTTTTTCAAAGTCATGAACATTGTTTTTGAATTCTTGAACAATTTTGAAAACCATGAACATTTTTTGAATCTGTGAACATTTGTTGAAAATTGAGAACATTTTTTGAACTCCCTAACATATTTTGAATCGAAGAGCACTTTCCAAATTCTTGAAGATTTCTTGGAATTCGAATTTTCGTGTGAAATCATGAACATTACAAAGCTAAAAAATAAAACTAGAAAAAATGAAAGGAAAGAACCAAGCGCGCAATACGCCCACATGGGCTGGACGAAATGGGTGCGCGTTTTGGCACTCTCCCCCATCGCTAACTAGGAGGTCTCTTAAGGCTTGTGTTGGGGGGATGACCCCTGGGTAGGCTCGGGAGTACAAGACACTTTTTAAAAAACATAGGGGCGGCCAAGGCCCATAAATCATGCTGACCCTCTAGTCAGCTCCCCAGCAGTGGGCCTCCTAGGAAAGGCGCCGTGCCCAGGCCGACTGGTCGTAGTCGCCAGCTAGCAGGGTCCGCGCCTATCCAATCCCACCATACGACAAGACCCCTCCAACGTCGTGGAGAGCGTGGCTACAGTGCCGCTGACTGGGGAGACCGACATCAGTGCGGCTCGACACTATGGGGGCACAGTGCCAACCACTCCATGACGCCATCCCCGACGGGCTATAGTGAAGCACAACCGGGGGCCCCAGCAGCCGGCGAGCCCTATTGAAGGCCGAAGACACTGGCCTTATGGCCCCATCCCTCTTTTTCTATCATTTGTAACCTAAGAAGTCCAACTATAAGACCTCCCAGGAGCCCCCTAGGAGGGGGTCGACTCATTTTACACACACCCACACACATATGCGAGGGAGAGAGGAGAGCTAGCTCTTTCTTCTTCCTCCACCCAAATAGCTCCAGGAGCACCATTGTAAACCCCATGATTCTCATAGTTGATCGACACGACTAGGGGTATTACCCAAATCGGAGGGCCCCGAACCTGGGTACGTCATGTGTCTCACATGGCTCGTGCCCAATCTCGCTTCCAAAACCCACCGGCGCACTTCGGCTGCAACCACACTCGACAAGCCATCTCATAACATCTATCGTGAGAACACCACAATGACTTGGCTTTCAGGATCGTCCTTGTTCCATGGCGAACAAGCCTTTCTATTGGTGTGCTGTGTCGAACCAAAAATCTATGCCCACAGGTCGGCCTTAAAAGCACGGGCCATGTGGTTAGGGTTTTTTATGCGAAATTAAGGAGCTTTATTGCATGATTGAGATCCGGTTACATTCAACTAAGAAGCTGCTAACTAAGAAGGGTGGACAAGAGTCCAGCCAAACATCTGATACCAAGAGAGTAGTCGCATGTTTCGTGCAAAGATCAGCCAAACAATTGGCTTCTCTTGCGACATGCTGGATTGAGAAGGAAACAAAGTTTGCAGCTCTTCCCTTGATATCATCGAAGATAGGCTTCATAATCGATCTGGGCACTGTGATGCGAGTTCCAGAGGTTCGCTACCTCCAAGCAGTCCACCTCCATTATCACGTGCGAGAAGCCCCTCGGCTGGGCAAATATCACTCCCTCTCGCAGCGCTAGGGTTTCGACAATGAAGGGGTCAGTTACAGCGGGGATTGGCTTGCTCCATGCGCCAATGAAGGAGAGGTGTGAGCGAGCAACTCCTCCCGTGCCTCCCACCTGGAGGTGTGTGTCGAGAGCGCCATCCGTGTTGATTTTGGTCCACCCGGGCTGCGATGGACTCCAGTTCTGAACCCCCATGTTGCGTCGCTGGATCGTAGGCAGATCTAGTAGAGCCAGGTCATCTCGGGCCCATTTGATCACCTGGGTGGGATCATATCCTTCCTCATCATGTGTCCAATGGTTCCGCGAGGTCCAGATCGAGTGCATGATTGTAATGATCTTGCATCTGTCCGAGTTTGAGAACATAGTGTCGACCACTAAGTCTCGTGCCCAAGTGTCGTGGTGTAGCTGAGGAAGTTTCAGACCGAGGACTTCCTTTGCTGCAGCCCAGAAAGCTTGTGCATGTGTGCAATGAACAAGTGTATGCATTAGGTCTTCGTCCATTGCCTTGCACAAGTCGCACAGAGAATTAGTGCGAATATGGTGATATTTCATGTTGACGTAATCATGAAGTATCCCCCTAAGAACTCGCCACATGAATACACGAACTCTTGGGGTCACCTTGATTTTCCATAGAGTAGTCCACAACTATTTTTGTGAAGTTGAAGTTCCCACTGCCGTCCCTTCCTCTAGAGCTCGACGCTCGTTCTGAGTCACAAGAGCACGGTAGGCTGATTTTACAGTGTACTCTCCAGATCTTTCAAGAGCCCACGCTGGGAAATCTTCTCCACCGTCGTGCCGAATAGGAATGTTCAGTATGACCTCTGCATCAGGTGCAAGAAAATTTCGATGTACTGTTTCAATGTCCCAAGTCCCCGTATGAGCATGAAGCTCAGAGACCCGCTTAAGCGGATCGTTCCCTAGCCACCCCACGGGCTTGAGAGTAGGAGTGGTGGGGATCCAAGAGTCGATCCACATAGAGATTGATTCTCCGTTGAGAACACGTTTGATCAATCCCGTTTGCAATGCCAATCTCCCCACAATGGTAGCTTTCCATGTTGCTGATGAGGCGGATGGGGCATTGGCCTGCATAAAATCACAGTCCGAGAAATATTTCCCTTTGAGAACTCGAGAGCAAAAGGAGTTAGGGTGAGTTATGAGCCGCCAGCCATGATTCCCAAGAAGCACCAGGTTAAACTTTTCGAGCTCTCTGAGACCCATGCCCCCATGAAGCTTTGGTGCTGACAATTTCTCCCATGATAGCCAGTGTAATGATCACCTATCGATAGAGCTGCTCCACCAATATTTTTCCATTGAGGAAGCAAGACATACTGAAGGTATGTCTTGAATTACTGACTTCAACAGTACCTCCCTTCCCGCGCATGCAAGATAGTGCTTTGACTAGCCTTGCATGTTGGAGCGGCTTCTCTCTCCAATGTGGTCGAAGGAGCCGCTGGTTATGCGCCCTACCGTTGTTGGTAGGTGGTCAGGTTTGACTATCACTTCTCACTCTAGCCCTGTCTAAGTTTCATTTTGAAATAACAAAGTCTCTACTTTTTCTATCAAAATAACAAAGTCTTTCTTTAATGGACGTAATAGTATATAGTTTTTGTGATAAGAAATCATATAATTGTCAGTAGTACTTTATCGTACTAACTAATGGAGTAAATATTGTTGACGATTTCCCTTGCTAAAATCTAGTGTTCAATGTATGTTTGAAGGGAGATGGTTTGGCCGTGCTTGGGACTCGATCTGCACCCCCAAAACACCGGTGATATGGAGATCTCCGGTCTCAGCTAGCTCAGTCTCTCTGCTCAAATTAAGACGGTGTGTGGCTCAAGCGAGTGGACGTCGGAAAGTGCAAGCATGCTCTTAACCTTATTCTTATATTGATGGCAACATAGCTATAGGGGGTAAATACGATTGTTAGGAATATCTAAAGGTTTAGTCCCCATTGACGAATTATGTGTGGATCATGGACCATGTTAAAGTAATGACAACTCAAAACATATGGTACGCCGAAGAAGACACATTTTCTATTTTGTTTTAAGTACAGGGATTCCACGCTATTATGACCGGACTACTGCGGAAATGCAAAAGGAATTGCTCAGGTCACATCTTACTTAACCCCTTCATAGAAAAGTCCAATGCCAAAAGCCCTCCCAAAATCCTAAGTTCTATCGTGCCTAAAAGTTCACTTTTTCAGCTACCTAGACTGTGCATGCACTTTATCCCTGGACTGTCCGGGTGCATTGGTTTTGTCAACCAAAGCTCAAAAAGGTTGACCAGACATTGATAGAAGTGTTGATGAGTCCAAATTATATGATATTCTTTGTCTTTATTTTGTGCCTACATAATAGACTTTGTGGGATTTTACTGCGTTCGCTCATGTCCTTTTATCGGTTTTCCTCAGGATGCGTGTTTGGAAGAAAAGGATGTACTAAGGAAAAAACTCCGGAAATGCTGATAAAATCACGTCAATAAATGTGATATATTATTGACTTAAAAGAATGAAGTGCCTGGGAAGAAGTTGGAGGCGCGCGACGGTTCCAAAGTGCAAAATGGCGACCGGTACGAGCGCTTGCACTCGTACCAGTGGTCGTACCAGCTGTCGGCGCCTCCTCTTGGTCAGCTATTTCCACCCTGTGGAATTAGATCAGAGATCAGACACGCACAGACTCCAGAAACTTGTCTAGAACACACAAGCCTAACCTCCGGAAGGCATCCTGTAGGATCGGAAGTATGTCTAGAGGGGGGGTGATTGGACTACTTGACCAAATAAAAATCTAGCCTTTTCCCAATTTTAGTTCTTGGTAGATTTTAGCTATCTTAGCACAAGTCAAGCAATCTCCACACAATTCAAGCAAGCATGCAAAAGAGTATATGAGTAGCGGAAAGTAAGGCATGCAACTTGCAAGAATGTAAAGGGAAGGGTTTGGAGGATTCAAACGCAATTGGAGACACGGATGTTTTTGGCGTGGTTCCGATAGGTGGTGCTATCGTACATCCACGTTGATGGAGACTTCAACCCACGGAGGGTAACGGTTGCGTGAGTCCACGGAGGGCTCCATCCACAAAGGGTCCACGAAGAAGAAACCTTGTCTATTCCATCATGGACGTCACCCACGAAGGACTTGCCTCACTAGCGGTAGATCTTCACGAAGTAGGCGATCTCCTTGCCCTTACAGACTCCTTGGTTCAACTCCCCAATCTTGTCAGAGGCTCCCAAGTGACACCTAGCCAATCTAGGAGACACCACTCTCCAAGAAGTAACAAATGGTGTGTTGATGATGAACTCCTTTCTCTTGTGCTTCAAATGATAGTCTCCCCAACACTCAACTCTCTCTCACTGGATTTGGATTTGGTGGAAAGAAGATTTGAGTGCAAAGCAACTTGGGGAAGACTAGAGATCAAGATTCATATGGTTGGAATGGAATATCTTGGCCTCAACACATGAGTAGGTGGTTCTCTCTCATAACATGTGTATTGGAAGTGTAGATGTGTTCTGATGGCTATCTCCACGAATGAAGAGTGGGTGGAGGGGTATAGATAGCCTCCACAAAAAATCTAACCGTTACACACAATTTGCCAAACTCAGTGGGACTGAATGGTTATACTCGGTCGGACCAATTCAGCAAACCTAGTGACCGTTACGATTTTCAGTGGGACTGAGATGCAACTCGGTAGGACCGATATGGTTAGGGTTCGGGCATAACGTAATCTTGGTGTGACCGATTACACAAACTCGGTAGGACCGATTTTGGTAATAAGCTAACTAGAGAGTTGGTCAGGTAAACTCGATGGGACCGATTCGCTCTTTTCGGTGAGACCAAAATGTTATGAAAGGGAAACAGAGTGTTTACATTGCAATCTCGGTGGGACCGATTGCTCACTTCGGTTAGACCAAAATGTTATGAAGGGAAACAGAGAGATTGCAATCCCATCTCGGTGAGACCAAGATCCCTATCGGTCAAACCAATTTGCTAGGGTTTGTGGCAGTGGCTATGACATGTGAAACTCGGTGGCGCCGGATAGAAAGAATCGGTGGGGCCGAGCTTGACATTTGGTTTAGGTCATACGTGGATGTGGGAAATAGTTGAGGGTTTTGGAGCGTATCACTAAGAACATGAAGCAAGAGGCTCATTAAGCAACACCTCATCCCTCATTGATAGTATTGGCTTTTCCTATAGACTCAATGTGATCTTGGATCACTAAAATATAAAATGTAGAGTCTTGATCTTGAAGGATGAGCCAATCTTTTGTCCTTCGAATTTTGAGGGATCCACTTTCAGTCTCCCCCTTTTTGGAAATTGATGACAACATATAGATCAAAGCTTCGACAAATGGTAATAAGAGTGACAGATATCGTCGCTTTGAGAAGTATGTGATAAGCAACAGCTCCCCCTAAATTTGTGCATATTTTAAGATTTGCTTTGGACTGCAAATGCACAATGAGTTAGGATCATGGGTTACTCTTCCGTGTCACATACATCTTGGTGGAGCGCTCAAAATGATAAGAATTAAATACATGCACTCATCACCAAGCAAACTGAGTGATCATATAAGGATAAGTAAGGTAATATCATCCAACAAGCATTAAGTGTAGCTTATGATCAAACACATGATCATCAATTTCTCACAGATAAAAGCATAGTATATTAAGCACTCAAAAGAAAATAAAGTTCAACCAAGAAGACAAGAGATAACAAGAGCAAACTCTCTCTCTCGAAGCCTATGATCTATATATTTGTCTCCTCCTTTGGCAACAAGTTACCAAAAAGTTCATAGAAAATGCATAGCACTAAGACGACTCTCAGGCTTGGTCTTCAGGTGGTGGAGTCCGGATAATGCCAAGGACGAAGGCTTCAGTTGAAGTAGTTGGAGCTGCTGGGGTAGGAGCTAGAACTGGAGGTACTGAGGCTGTAGCTGGTGCAGAAGTAGTGAAGCTGGTGTCAGGAACTGGCACTGTAGATGATCTCTTAGCTCTAGGCACTCTGACAAATGCATCAGTTGTTGTTCTGCCTTTCCTCTTCTACATATCATCCTGTAGTTGCTCCAAAGCAGACTGAATCTCAGTAACTTTCACATCTAAGTCATAGAACTTTTGTTCCATGATTATTTCCAAGCTCTCTTGGTTTTGCGTCAGGGTGGCCAGTCCATTCTCAATCCTCAGAGTTGATGCAATCAGATAACCGAGCTGCTCCTGCTTGTTCTTCAAAAAGTATTCAGATGCCTCCTCTTGAGTTGGCATCTTGGCAGCCTTCTCCATCTTTGCCTTCTCCTTCTTTGCTTGAGCTTGTGCTGACGATGGTTCATTCTCATTCATCACAACTTGATTGTCTTCAAAATCTGGATGGATGGGCAAGTGTTCCTTATCCAATAGGTATGTGCTTGTGCCCATCTTCGAGTTAATCAACTCCTGAATATGTGGGGCATATCCACAGCTCCTCTTCTGATCATCTACTGTCCTCTTGATGGTCTCAACTATGAGGCTCATGACCTTGAACTTCTGTTGCACATCAAATATGTGTAACAAGTTAATTGCATGCCCTCTGATCATGTTGTGGTCACCTGACTTGGGCAAAAGAGTGTGCCTAAGAATCCAGTTGATTGTAGGCAGCCTTGACAGAAGGAAGTGAACTGATCCAAACTTGAAGGTCTCAAGTGCTTTGTCTGGGATCTCTTTATACATGTTTGACATGGAATTGTGATCCATCTTCTTCTTGGCATAGACATCCAAGTCATCTTCTTGCTCTTCTGGGGCATTGATTAACTGAGCCCATTCCTTAATAGTTGATTGGTACCTTGTACCTTCAGACATCCATACTATCCTGCCATCTGGATAGAAATGTGTTGTGGAGTAGAATTGCATTATGAGCTCCTCATTCCACTGTGTTAGCTTCTGCCCAACAAAGTCTGCAACTCCACAAGCACTGAAGCTGTCATACACTCCAGGATAGTGTTCTTCATTCTTCTTGATATACTCCCAGTCAACCGACCTCATATCACATACTATGGGTTTCTTATCCAGTAGCAGTGTCTCATAGAAGTCTTGCTGTTCCTTTGTGTGGAACCTGTAATCAACAGCAGTCCTTGTCCTTGTAGCATATGGATCTGTTTCTCTCCATTTCCTCAGCCCTGAATCTCTCCTTATTTTCATGTTCTCAGCCATAGGATGAGCATCGTTGTGGTCTGGAATCTTGGGCTTGAGCTTTCGCAGAACTTGTCCTTCATCATCTTCCTCAGCAACATCAGGCACTGGGGCCTTGTTCTTCTCAACAACAGATATGTTCCTAGTGTTCCTCTTTGGTGCACTCTTGGGCTTGGAGGCAGCTTTGGGTGCTTCTTTGGGCTTTGATGAAGCAGCCCCTGACCTTATAGCATCACCCATAAGCTTCTGTGCCTTGGGTGCTGGTGCAGCAACCTCTTCTTCCTCTTCTTCCTCAGAGTCTCTCCTCATGGAGGGTTTGCCAAGAACTCTCGCAGTGGTGGTTCTGACTCTCTTTTTCTTCTTGTCTTGGCCACCTGCTTCCTCTTCAGATTCCATGGTAAACTTCATGGTTTCTTCAGTTGTAGCCCTCCTAGGCTTAGAAGTGGGACCTCTCCTTGCAGGTGCCTTCTTATGCATACCTGGCTTTGTGGCTGCAGCTGAGCCATATTCCTTCTTGAGCACTTTCTTCTTTGATGTGGCTTCCTCTTCCTCTGCCACATAATCTTCATCCTCAGATTCTAGTGGCAGCCTTAGGCAAGTTGCTTGGGGTGCTTCTGCTACCCTCATCTGAGCTGCTAGAGGGACTAGTGCCCTCACTCAAGTGAACCCGCTCCTCTGACTTGTTCTGGCTGTCACTTTGGTCAGACATGTTGCAAACACTGACTGCAGACCCTGTGAATAGATTGTAGATGAGATAGAGTGGATGAGCATCACAAAATGCAGAGATTTTTGCAAAAGAATGAGTCAAAAACTTAGTTTTAGTTTTCCACAGAAAGCTTTTCGGATCTACCGATTTGCAAACTCGGTGATACCAAAGCAGCATTTGGAACCAAAACTAGTGAACTCGGTCAGACCGAGTCACAGTTCGGTGGCACCGAGACTGCTAGGGTTTCACAAAGTCCTGAACTCGGTTAGACCGATTTGCAATTCTCGGTCAGACCGAGAAATATAGGTGCAATGGCCTTGGCCGAATCGGTGGAACCGAGTCCCGCAACCCGGTGGGTCCGAGATGGTTTCGGCGGAAACCTAAACCTAAATTTTCGAATCACATCTATTCTAAGGATTGTTTTGACAGGATAGAGGTGTTTCAATCTTGGCAAGATTCATAATGAACACAATGTGCTAGGAATCAGACGGGGATAGCACTGTGATCGAGTCCATACCCTAGTTCGGTGATGAACTCGCTACGGCGGCAACGGCGGAGACGAAATCCGTTGACGGCGGCGGAGACCAGCAACAGGAGGCGGCTGGCGACGAGGAGGACAATCCGGAGACCCAGGAGGCAGAGCGAGCTATGCGCGGGCGAAGAGGTTTCGGAGAAATTTCCAAAATTTTGCCCGTGAGTATATATAGCCCGACCCTGTCGGTGTGACCGAGTGGAACAACTCGGTGGCACCGAGATGCATAACTGTTGACAGTTACTGTAACTCAGTGAGACCGAAAAGTTCAAATCGGTTGCACCAAGATTGAAAACCTAGATCGACTTAGTGATCTCGGTATGACCGCAATGGAGGTATCGGTCGGACCGAAACACACAAAGAAGTTTTGGAAGTTTAAGTCTATGACAAATCGGGGACTCCGAGTGCTCCTCACATAGAGTGGTTTGAATCTGACTTGATCAAATTTTGTGATGTAGCATGAATAGAGTTTGAGACGAGAAAAGCATAGATAGCTAGAGAGGGTTCTTAGGCATTCTTGTCCATCCACTTGGCAAAAGAGGAAAACCAATGAATCAAAACAACAAGTGGATGTCCTCAAATGAGTAAAATATGCAATCAACATGCCCACACAATAAAATGGCAATTGAAATATGTGGCAAAGCATGCACAACCCATTCTAGCATCTATCAAGCAATTGGCGATGACTAGGTCATCTATATATATATGAGTATATTGACTTAGGAGTCAAATGAGAACATTTGATCATAGGTCATACTCATCATTTAAGCACAAGTGGGGTTACCACTTTTACATAAAGCATTGTTGTGTTCACATCATTAGAGTTGCTTTAGCTCAAATCTTAGAGTAAATCTCCCCCTAGATGTGAGATCCCCCCTAAGAGGGATGAACTAACCTTGGGTTTTGTCGATGATGACTTCATGTAGATGTTGAAGATGTGGATGCTCAATGTTGATGTAGATCATTTGGAGCTATCCATTGGAGTGAGTTGCACTTTCAATACCTACACGGGTTAGTCCCACAAGGAACAAACAAGAATATCCATAGACATAGAGTGATGCATACACAAGATGATGTCTATGAAAGCTTTTAGGTTACCTTGTCCCTTGTCTTACCAACAAGAGGGTTTGTGACTCCTTGAACTAGTGCGAGATGTGGAAGTTGATTGCACTTGTTCTTGCCAAGATGATAAGAGTGAAGTATGTTGGCGGAGTCACCCTCAAGAACTCTCTAGTTCTTCCTCTTCTGGATCCACACCATCTTGATGGGAATCCTTGGAGTTGTAGTTGTACTTGATGAAGTGGAACTTGATGTAGTCTTGGGAACCCGGCCACTTGACCAAGGTCTTAGGAGCTTCTTCAAATGCATCAATTTCCTCTTGAAGCTTGTCCTTGCCTTTTTGCTTGTGGTCTTGTGGTGGAAGATCATCTTGAGCTTGTGTCCCTTTGAAAGAAGTGGGATCATACTTCTCTTGTTGAGGAACAAACTTCATCTTGGGGTATTGATCTTCTTCCCACTCAACTCCATTTGCATTGAACTTTCGTTCAAAACCAACACCTTGATTCTTCCGGTGCCTTCCTTGCTTGCGTACAATTTCCTCGAATTGCTTACTTCCAGCAAGGCTCTTGTAAACACCTTTTTCTATAATTCCCTTCAATAAGCTATTTTGTTGCTCAAGTGTAACTTGGCTAAGAGAATCATTAGTGGAATGAAGAGAACTACTAGAAGCAACAATATTGGATTTAGCATGATTATTGTTACTACTAGAGGAAGAATCTTTCTTGTTCTTGTTAATAGACTTGACTTGAGGCATGTAAGTGGATAAGAGTAAACGCTTGGCAACGTAAGAATAACTTTTCTTACGAAGATCATCATTGATTGCTTTTAAGAACTCATGCTCTTGCTCAAGGTTGAGCTTTTCAAAGCGTAATTTCTCATGAGTCCTTAAAAGTTCTCGATGATCTCCTAAGATAGTTTCATGAGCTAACTTAAGAGTGTTTAGTTCTTTAGTTAGAGACTCAATCTTCTCCTTATCATTGTCATTCATTTTAGCATGATTAATTGGCGTTTCATCATAGTATTCATCACTAGAGTTGTCAACAAGTAAATCATCATCACCTAACAAGTCATCTTCATCACTATTGAATTCAACATACTCGGGGTGTGATACCTTTGGGCCTTTAGCCATGAAGCATGTTCCAACTCGTTCATTTGGTGAGTCAAATATGTCGTAGGAGTTGGTTGTCAAAAGTGCTAGACCGGCAACACCTTCATCTTGAGTATATTCAGAGTCGGAGTGATAGCTTCTCTCGGAGTGGTTGTCGGAGTCAGAGCCGGATATCCATTCACCAACATGAGCTTGATGTCTTCGTTTTGTGTAGCTTTTTGATGACTTGCCCTTTCTTTCCGAATCCTTGCTTCTCCGTGAGTGTCTTCGTTCATAACGATCATCTCTACTCCTTCTTTCTCTAGATGGTGATTCTTCTCTTCTACTTCTTCTCTTGGGAGAATCTTCTCTTCTTTTGTAGGGAGCCGTACACTCATTGGAATAGTGTCCGGGCCTTCCACAATTGTAGCAGTTTCGCTCTCGACTAGAAGAACTTTTGTCATTGTAGGACCTTGAAGCTTCTATCTTTGCTTCTACTCTTGTAGAACTTGTTGAATTTCCTCACCATTAAGCTCAATTCTTCATTGAAGGTTTGTTTCTCACTTGATGATGTGGGGGCTTCACATGAGTCTTTGTAAGCACCACTTGATTTATTGTGAAGTTCCTCTTTATCCTTGAGTGACATCTCATGAGCAACAATTCTTCAAGTGACTTCCGTTGGCTTGAGATCTTTGTAATTGGGCATCATTTGGATCAATGTGCATACGGTATCATATTTTCCATCCAAGGCTCTTAGGATCTTCTTGATGATGAATATGTCTGTCATCTCTCCACTCCCTAAGCCGGCAATCTCATTTGTGATAAGAGCAAGCCTAGAGTACATTTCAGCGACACCTTCACCATCCTTCATTTTTAACTTCTCAAGTTGACTTTGAAGCACATCCAATTTGGATTCCTTGACGGAGTCGGTACCTTCGTGCATATCAATCAAAGTATCCCAAATTTCCTTTGCATTCTCAAGACGGCTGATTTTGTTGAATTCTTCGGTGCACAATCCGTTGAAGAGGATATCACAAGCTTGAGCGTTGTATTCCATTATCTTCAACTCTTCCGCGGTAGCTTCACGGTTCGGTTCTTTCCCATCAAAGAAGTCACCTTGCAAGCCAACACACACAATAGCCTAAACGGCGGGGTTATGTCCAAGAATATGCATTTTCATCTTATGCTTCCAACTAGCAAAATTAGTACCATCAAAGTAAGGACCTCTACGGTGATAATTTCCCTCGCTAGACGCCATACTCTCCTAGGTTGTGAAACCAAGGCTATGACCAACCAAAGCTATGGAAATCAAAGCAAATGGAGACCAAAGCTCTGATACCACTTGTAGGATCAGAAGTATGTCTAGAGGGGGGGGGTGATTAGACTACTTGACCAAATAAAAATCTAGCCTTTTCCCAATTTTAGTTCTTGGCAGATTTTAGCTATCTTAGCACAAGGCAAGCAATCTCCACACAATTGAAGCAAGCATGCAAAAGAGTATATGGGCAGCGAAAAGTAAGGCATGCAACTTGCAAGAATGTAAAGGGAAGGGTTTGGAGGATTCAAGCGCAATTGGAGACACGGATGTTTTTGGCGTGGTTTCGATAGGTGGTGCTATCGTACATCCACGTTGATGGAGACTTCAACCCACGGAGGGCTCCACCCACGAAGGGTCCATGAAGAAGCAAAGTTGTCTATTCCATCACGGCCGTCGCCCACGAAGGACTTGCCTCACTAGCGGTAGATCTTCACGAAGTAGGCAATCTCCTTGCCCTTACAAACTCCTGGTTCAACTCCACAATCTTGTCGGAGGCTCCCAAGTGACACCTAGCCAATCTAGGAGACACCACTCTCCACGAAGTAAGAAATGGTGTGTTGATGATGAACTCCTTGATCTTGTGCTTCAAATGATAGTCTCCCCAACACTCAACTCTCTCTCACAGGATTTGGATTTGGTGGAAAGAAGATTTGAGTGAAAAGCAACTTGGGGAAGACTAGAGACCAAGATTCATATGGTTGGAATGGAATATCTTGGCCTCAACACATGAGTAGGTGGTTCTCTCTCAGAACATGTGTATTGGAAGTGTAGATGTGTTCTGATGGCTCTCTCCACGAATGAAGAGTGGGTGGAGGGGTATATATAGCCTCCACACAAAATCTAAACGTTACACACAAGTTGCCAAACTCGGTGGGACCGAATGGTTAAACTCGGTCGGACCGATTCAGCAAACCTAGTGACCGTTAGGATTTTCGGTGGGACTGAGATGCAACTCGGTAGGACCGATATGGTTAGGGTTCGGGCATAACGTAATCTCGGTGTGACCGATTACACAAACTCGGTAGGACCGATTTTGGTAATAAGCTAACCGGAGAGTTGGTCAGGTAAACTCGGTGGGACCGATTCGCTCTTTTTGGTGAGACCGAAATGTTACGAAAGGGAAACAGAGAGTTTACATTGCAATCTCGGTGGGACCGATCGCTCACTTCGGTTAGACCGAAGCGTTACGAAGGGAAACAGAGAGATTGCAATCCCATCTCGGTGAGACCGAGATCCCTATCGGTGAAACCGATTTGCTAGGGTTTGTGGCAGTGGCTATGACATATGAAACTTGGTGGCGCCGGATAGAAAGAATCGGTGGGGCCGAGTTTGACTTTTGGTTTAGGTCATATGTGGATGTGGGAAAGTAGTTGAGGGTTTTGGAGCGTATCACTAAGCACAAGAAGCAAGAGGCTCATTAAGCAACACCTCATCCCTCCTTGATAGTATTGGCTTTTCCTATAGACTCAATGTGATCTTGGAGCACTAAAATATAAAATGTACAGTCTTGATCTTGAAGCATGAGCCAATCTTTTGTCCTTAGTATTTTGAGGGATCCACTTTCCTCATCCATGCCATGCCCTTCATTGAGCTTTTCCTGAAATATTAATCTTGGAATAATGTTAGCTCAATGAGCTCTATGTTGTTAGGAATTACCAAAACCACCCAGGGATAGTTGCACTTTCACATCCAGAGGAGGAATCGATGCCAGGACTCCGCCGCTGCAACACCGCATCAAGAGGGCATCTTCTTCTTCACCAACATCTCATATCCATCCATTTGTAATACAATAGTTGGTGTGGATCCAATTTTGTATTACTTTTGTGCCATCACCTTGTTCATCATGATTTGTTCCGTGATGTCTGTACCCTCGATTTGCGGGTAGTTTACCTAGTTCTCCGGGGATATGAAGAAGCCTTAGTATGAATAAGAATCATTGGTATTAGGATTTGACATCCTATTTACATGTTTATGTTAACAGTCTTCTTGATGTTAGGTGAAGTCGACCATCCAACATATGCCAATTCGGATAGAGGGTTATTGCCGCTGGCATGACGGCTGGTTCTGGAGGTAGGTTAGTGTCAGGGCATATCTCCCATCGTGCCTGATCGTTGCAGAAAGGGTTAAACGGAGACCGCTTTTAGCCGTGTCCATGGGGAAACCCTCAATTGTCATTTAGTACCGGAGTAGGGATGAATGGCAGTGGCGTCGGTGATACAGGGTTGCTGTGTGTATGCATGTATTTGTACTTGGCTCCACCTACAAATAGAAACATATAAAGTGGATTAGGAATCCAACATAGCATTATGCTTAGGCATCGGCCGTTTAGACACATAGTAGTGGAGAATCCGTACTCCTAGGAACGCTTTAGTCCTATCAATCATAAACAAGATCAAGGATGTCGCCTACAAGCTACAATGGCCACCCCACGTCATAGTCCACCCAGTTTTCCATGTCTCCCAGTTGCGGCAAGCGCTCCTCTCAGGTACCATGGTCTCCACTAATTGCCAGCCGACAAAGACTTTCTAGGTCAAAATCCTGCAATCCCAATGGCGCAAGGATGGCTCATGATCGAGCAAGTGAAGGCACGCTGGTCTAATGATGCTGAATAGGGACTACCTAGGAACACAAAGCAACGCTCCAAGCATGATTTCCTGCAGCTGAGGCTTGGGGGAAAGCCTCGACGCAAGAATAGGGGGATGTCAACATCCCTAGCATGCCTGACCCACTAGGTAGAGGCACACGCGCAAGCAGGACAACACCTACGTACTTATTCATTAGCCAGAACCCTGACAACTGACCAAAACACACACGTAGGACAACAGCAGAGTTACTGGCCCTAACTGCACCCATTGAAGCCTATCCAGAACCCTGCGTACTTATTCTCCAACACAAGGCTGCATCATAATCCAGAGGATGAAAAGCGATGACGGGGGACGGCTACCAAACCTAATTCCCCTTTCCCCGTTCTTCCAATTCATGTATTCGAAATTGTAATCGAGACCCTGTGAATCCGAGCTAGGAGAGTGTAGATCGAGTCCATAGTATCACTTGTCTAACATTGAGATAGTGTCGTGGTTTTGTCACGGCAGATGTCCTCTTGAAAGGACTTAGTCGTGGAGCCATCGCTACGGGTTAGCTTGAAGGGGTTAAAGCGGACAAGGGATACAAGAGAGTTTATACTAGTTTGGCCCCTTCCATGAAGGTAAAAGCCTACGTCTAGTTGTGATGGAATTGACGGGGTTTGGATGACCAGGGAGCGAATATGCTTCGCCTAAGTCTCGAGTTGTTGTCTGTTGTCCTGAACCGCCGCCGGGTCGTCCCCTTATATACATGGGTGACGCCCGTCGGTTAACAGAGTCCCAAGATTGGCTCATAAACGTGTCCGGTTCGGTCTCCACTCTTTCTATCTTACCATACAAGTTACATACCAATGCCGGTTCACGGCTACAGGCCTTAAACCGGTTCTGGGCCTTGGTCCCCTATTTAACATTCCTATCTGCCTTCATGGGCTTCAAACATACTCAACTACTGATGAAGTTAACCCGGCCTGTCCTGGCCGGTTTACGCCCAGTAGTAATATCCCCAACATTAGGCCCAGATTGATTTGAATAGGTTCATGTCAATCCTTAGCAGAAACTTCGTCTTCAACATCTTCTCATAATTTGGTAAACCGCCGTGAAGTCACCTTCTTGGATCGTGGTAAATCGTTGTGACATCATCTGTTATAAAGAAACTGTATATGTCATATCTGCATTAATGGGTCTCCAACAATCGAGGCGACAACTCCGCCTCACTTCCAAATTTGCGGCCCCTTGATTTTCGCACTTGACACTTATCCCGTGCCTTTATAAATAGGACGTAGGGGTCATTTTTATTTTCCCCCTCATGCCTCTTCCCGTCATCCTCCTTGCGTCGCTCAGCTTCTGGAGCTCCGCCGCCACCGTCGACCGTCGTCTCTGCTCCGACCTTGGCCGCTGCATCACCCTGAATGTACCAGAATACCGCGGCACCCTTCCGCTTCTTCCTTAGCTCCGGTAAGTTCTCTGCCCTTTCCGCCATAGATCTGTTCTAGGGTTTCAACGTTCTTCGGTGTTCTTCAGCCGTTCTTTGTTCATACGATGGTTTTTGATAAATTCCTGAATATCCGCTCTGTATAATGGTAGCCTTTAGCCTCTGTTTCCACTTATGCATCTGAACATAGTAGATCTTATCCAAACCTTCACTCATTGGTCCAGTACTGCTTCTTATGTTTTGAGTATATTTCCCTTTTCTGATATGCCTTAGATCTAAAACTGCAACATCAACTTGTGAAACCTTTTTTCATTCACTTACGCATCTGCAGTCTTGACTCTTCGATGTTTAGACTAGGCGGTCTAACTATCTGCTAAAAAATGACAACTCAGTATACACCATTAGTCCCCTTGTTGAACCGCCAGATCGTTTACCAGCGCACTGTTGCATTGTTGAACTCCGGTTTATAGATAGCTGACCCCGGTTTAGCAAATATGCATCATCATATAACTGTCCTTTTTTAAACATATTCTTAAACCGGCAAATATTGTATTGTAGATCTTGCCATGGCCAAACAAGCGTATGAGTGCAACTGGGTCCCTTCTCGAGTGACCGAGGATGAGCTGAAAAATCTGGTCAAAACGGGCGCTTTAAGCGAGAAAAACGTCATTCACTAGAGGGTCCCTAGCACGTAATGTCCTCCTGCTCCCAAAGAAGGAGAAGTTCGTGTTTTTGCTGATCATTTAGGACGGGCCTTCAACCCTCCCGATTCAAAGTTTTTCGGGATGTCTTAGCCAACTTTCAACTGCGCCCACAAGATATCGGTCCTAACTCCATAACCAATATCTGCCACTTCCAAGTCCTAAGTGAGGTTTACCTTCAGGAGGAACCTTCAGTAGAGCTATTCAGGGACTGCTTTCACCTGAACCGTCGCACAGAGTTCAAAGACGGACCCAACACAGAACTGGGCGGTATGGCAATTCAGAAAAGGAAAGAAGTAACCTGCCCTCATGCCAATCTTCACAGCCACCCCAAAGAATGGAACCAGACATTGTTTTATTGCAAGAACACCTCTCCTTCTGAAGAAAATCCCCTGCCGGGTTACCGTTCGGAACGTCCGAGCAATACACACCCTTTTTTCTTAGAGGCTGACTGCCAAGGAGAGACTGAAATATGCTCCTCAACTATCCAAGCTTAGGGCCTTTATGGCAAATGGGTTGACAGGGGTTGATTTTGCTCGCTGCTGGATATCTTGGAGTGTACTGCCCTTAAGCCAGCACCCCGGTTTGATGTGCGAGTATACAGGAGATGTAAAGGATGCACTACCAAAAAAAGACACATCCGTGACATTTTGGGCCGAACAAAATTTTTTTTCTGTCATACATATGACACTTCTATGACGATAATTGTGACAAAACCCGGTATCATCATAGATGTGGTGGGCTCCTACTTCTATGACAAAAAATCATGACAGAAAATGGGCTTTTCATCCTGGGTGGGCCGGAGACGCAGCTGCATGACATTCTTTGGGCCGTCCATGACGGAAAAAAGCGTGGTAGAAGCGAGGGGGAGGAAAATTTCGGGGAGTTCCCGGTTATGGTGGGAGGTTGGGGGCGAGCGATGTGTCTTTCTCTTGTACACGTATGCGCGTGTGTGCGAGGCGTTGGCTCTAACTGAACCCGAGCGAGGCATTGGTCTCTAGCTGAACCCGAGCGATTACACTGCAGGCTACGCGTTACTGAACCCGAGCAATCGATCAATGACTGTTAACTGAACCCGATCGAGCGATTCCTTTGCTACTGCTGCTAACTAAAGTCGATCGATGCTGCCTCTGGATGAACAGTGAGCGTTGCGGGGGGGGGGGGGGGGGGGGGGGGGGGGGGTGGATGAACAATTCCCGGTGGGGTGGATGAACAGGACCCCGTGGTGTTGCCTCTGGATGAACAGGACCCCGATCGATCGAGCCGGTTGGGGCTGGATGAACAGGACCCCGTGGAGGGCTGGATGAACAGGACCACCTCGTGGAGGGCTGGATGAACAGTAGACGGTGGAGGTCAGGATGAACAATAGCCCGTGGAGGGGTGGTTGAATAGGAGCCTGTAGAGAGGGCTGGTTGAACAGTAGCCGGTGGAGTATAGCGCGGTAGAGGCTGGATGAACAGGAGCCCTGGATGAACAGTCGTAGGTGGAGGCTGGAGGAGGTTGACGGTGGATGAACAGTAGCTCGTGGAGGCTAGAGGGGGTCGACGATGGAGATGAACAGTATCTCGTGGAGTCCCGTTTTGCGGTACGCCACACCCCTCCCGATGAACAGGACCCCCGTTTCGCCCGTAGGAGGTCTGTTTCCTCTGTTTTGCGGTACGCCACACCCTTCCCGATCAACAGGACCCCCGTTTCGACCGTACGAGGTCCGTTTCCTCCGTTTTGCGGTACACCACACCCCTCCTGATCAACAGGACCCCCGTTTCGACTGTAGGAGGTCCGTTTCCTCCGTTTTGCGGTACGCCAGACCCCTCCCGATGAACAGGATCCCGTTTCGAACGTGGCTGGTCGAACACAAGGCCGTTTCCTCCGTTCTACGGTACGCCAGGCCTCGTTTCCATCGCCTATTCCGTCCAAGCCCTCCCGATGAACACGACGCATTCCGTTGCCTCCCCATGAACACGACGCATTCCGTTGCCTCCCCATGAACACGACGACGATGCTGTTTCTCCGTTCCGACCCAGCCATGTACACGAGCCCTGGCCGTACGTATGCGTGAGTAGGTGTACGAGACCCCGCCCATATGTACACATACATGACCGTATTTTCTTTCTTGCACCCTGGCCGCTGTACGCACGTTTACATGCTACGTGTGCGCCTCTACTACGACACGTGCGCGCCTCTACATCCACTAGTATATATGAACGTACACGTTCGCGACCAGAATGACAACGCTACATATGCTTCGACCAGGTGGGTCCCGACTGTCAGGCACTTCCTTGCCTGTGAAGATGTAGCTGGTGGGTCCCAGCAGTCAGGGGGCGAATCGTTTTTTTCGTACGCACTTCCTTGGGTGCCAAGATGTAGCTGGTGGGTCCCAGCAGTCGGGGAGCTGGTGGGTCCCAGCAGTCAGGGGGGCGAATCGTTTTGGTTTTTTTTGCCCGGACGCACTTCCTTGCGTGCGAAGATGTAGCTGGCGGGTGCCAACAGTCAGCGGGGCGAATTGTTTTTTTTTGCCCGGACGCACTTCCTTGCGTGCGAAGGTGTAGCTGGTGGGTCCCAGCAGTCAGGGGGGAAAGGTTTTTTTGTGAAATAGGATGGCCCGTCCGGTGGGTCCCTGCTGTCAGGTGGATGAATCATTATTTTCCGTGTAATATGGAGGCACTTCCTTGCTGCCCCCGTGGCCCCAGCTGTCAGCCTCTCCACATACAGTCCACGTCCGATGGAAGTCGTTCCTTGACCATGTTGACCATGCTGCACCGAGAGCACCAGGGCAGTGGACGACGGCGAGGCGTAGGAATGGGACGACACAGAGGCAGGGAAGACTCGACAGTTGTTTCCATCGTGGAGGGGAGTACGACTGCACGAGGGTTTACTGGTTCGTCTGCCATCGCCAGAGAATAACAGCAGGTGTGGGTGAGTAGAGGGATGGCTAGGCCAGTGATGGGAGTACAGTCGGGAGGTGAGGCCTCTGCGGCAGCACTGCCGGCCGCGCGAAGGAGGGAGCAGGCAGTCCCGCCGGCGCTTGTTTAAGCGGCTGGAGCAGAAAGAGCAGAGATTGAAGACGCACGACAGCCATTGGATGGACATCCGACAGTCAGTGCTTGTGCGTCAACCTTTTTTTAGGAAAGCCTCAAATCTGTGGAAAACAACATACAACCCATCTGCCATTATTTCTAATAATTTACAGCCCATTTGCTAATTCTTAAGGTTTTTTTTTGGAGCCCATATTCTTTTTGTTAGCATTACAGCCCATATTGTGGCAACGGTTAAAAAATTATACGAAATTTTGCAAATTTCGGTGCGGTCCAAACTATTTTTAATCCCGAAATTTCGACTCACATTCAAATTGATTTTAAAAATAAATGTATATCAATATAAAATCCAACACATTCTCCACGCATTAAAATTAATGTGATTTAAAATCTTGAAATGAAAAAAAAGATATTTGAAACTAATTGCCGGTTTGATGTGTTTTAAAAATGTACAACCTATTTCTCATTACTGATGGGCCATTTTCTGGGCCAGCCGAATGAAAGCTCTCCTTGTCTTGAAAGATTTGCAGCCCAACAGGCCTGACAAAGCGACTTACTTGGCAAATCACAAAAACCTGGGCTGTTGCCGTGGACCCAGCTGTCAGCCTCTCCACGTACAGTACTCTTCCGATGGAAGTCGTTCCTTCACCATGTTGACCACGCCGTGCGGAGAGCACCACGGCAGTGGGCGACGACGGTGGCCGACAGCGAGGCCTAGGAAGGGGACGACGTGGCAATGGAAGCCCGCGCGGGGAGGACTACGAGGGTTCACTGGTTCGGCTGCGGTGTGAGGCTACCGTCGCCGCAGGGCCTGGCCGGCGGTGGGAATAGTAGGGGGCGGTGAGGCCTCTGCGGCAGCAGAACCGACCACGGGAGGCAGGAGCATGCGGCATGACCGGCGCTGCTTTGGGCGGCTGGAGCAAGAAGACCAGAGGTTGAAGAAGCACTATGGCTGTTGGATGGACATCGTACGGTCACTGGCGCTAGAATCGTTCATATTGACTAAGTTGACAAAGCCCTTCATCCCCGTCAACTTAGTAGGCCCACAAGTCATCCTCCCAGCAAGGTGGGTCCCAGCTAGCCGGGGGAGTATTCATTTTTTTTGTGCGTAATAAGGAGGCCCTTCCGGTGGGTCCGAGCTGACAGCGGGGGGAACGTTTTTTTCGTGAAATACGGTGGCCCGTCCGATTGGTCCCCGCAGTCAGGGGCAAATGATTTTTTTTGCAAAATACTGGTGGCCCGTCCGGTGGGTCCCCGCTGTCAGGTGGAGGAATAATTATTTTCCGCTTAATAAGGAGGCACTTCCTTGCGGCTGCCGTGGACCCAGCTGTCAGCCTCTCCATGTACAGTACACTTCCGATGGAAGTTGGTCGTTGACCACATTGACCACGCCGCGCCGAGAGCACCACGGCGGTGGACGACGGCGAGGCCTAGGAAGGGGACGACGCGGAGCCGTGCAAGACGCGGCAGTGGATGCGGTGTGAGGCTGTCGTCGCCGCAGAATAACAGGGGGTGTGGGTGAGTGGAGGGATGGCCTGGCCAGTTGTGGGAGTAGTATGGGGGCGGTGAGGCCTCCGCGGTAGCATAGCCGGCCACGGGAGGCAGGAGCAGGCGGCACGACCGGCGCTGCTTTGGCCGGCTGGAGCAAGAAGAACAGAGTTGAAGAAGCACTATGGCCGTTGGATGGACATCGTACGGTCGCTGGAGTATTGACTAAGTTGACAAAGCTCTCCGTCCTTGTCAACTTAGTAGGCCCACAAGTCAGCCCAACAATATGGTGGGTCCCAGCTAGCAGGGGGTATTCATTTTTTTGGGCATAATAAGGAGGCACTTCTTTGCGTGCGAAGATATAGCTGGTGTGTCCGACACGTCAGTGGGGGAACGTTTTTTTCACAAAATACAGAGGCCCTTCCTGTGGGTCCTAGCTGTCAGGTGGAGGAATCATTATTTTGCGCGTAATAAGGAGGCATTTCCTTATGTGCGGCCGTGGACCCAGCTGTCAGCCTCTCCACGTGCAGTCCACTTCCGATGGATGTCGTTCATTGACCACGTTGACCAGGCCGCGCCGAGAGCACCAGGGCGGTGGACGACGGGGAGGCCTAGGAAGGGAAAGACACGGAGCCATGGAATACTCAGCAGTTGTTTCCCACGCGGAGGAGTACGAGGGTTTACTGGTTCGTCTGTCATCGCCGGAGAATAACAACATGTGTGGGTGAGTAGAGGGATGGCTAGGCCAGCGATGGGAGTACGATGGGGCCGTGAGGCCTGCGCGACAGCATAGCCGGCCACGGGAGGAGGGAGCAGGCAGTCCCGCCGGCGCTTGTTTGAGCGGCTTGAGCATGAAGAGCAGAGATTGAAGAAGCACGACAGCCGTTGGATGGACATCCAACAGTCACTGCTCTCGTGTGTTGACTAAGTTGACAGTGCGTTGCTTGTGCGTCAACCTTTTTTTTATGAAAGCATACGCGTCAACCTGTAGTAGGCGCACAAGTCAGCCTCAAATCTATAGAAAACAGCATACAACCCATCTGCCACAATTTCTAATAATGTACAGCCCATTTGCTAATTCTTAAGAATTTTTTTGGAGCCCATCTTCTTTTTGTTAGCATCACACCCCATATTGTGGCCACGGTTAAAAAGTATACGAAATTTTGCATATTTCGGTGCGGTCAACTGTTTTTAATCCAGAAATATCGATTCACATTCAAACTATTTTGAAAAATAATTTATATAAATATAAAATCCAAATAATTGTCCACGCATAAAAATCAATGGAATTTAAGATCTTGTAATGGAAAAAAATTGAAACTAATTCCTGGTTTGATGTGTTTTAAAAATGTACAACCCATTTATAGGCAAACCGAATGAAACTCTCCTCGTCTTGAAAGATTTGCAGCCCAGTAGGGCCGATAAAGCAAGTAGGCCTTGTTTGGGTATTTCTTTAAAAAAAATAGAACTGGGCTAGCCATTTTCAGCAAGAAAAAAACACAACTGGGCTCATGATGTGGTAAACATAAATAAAACCCTGGCTAGACGGGCCACAGCCCCCGCATAGCCCCGTTGTTACCCTGATCTGTCGCTAAAACTAGTATAAATAACAACTGCTTGTTCCTCAAAAAAACTACGCGACTTGCTGGGTCCCTGGTGTCAGCCGCTCGTAGTGTAATTCTCTCGTTTATTGACTACGTTGACAATGGCGTGAGCCCCAGATGTCCATCCTTTCCTATGAAAATTTACAGCCCATTTGATGTGCTAGTTCGAAATAAGTTTGTGGGGGTTAATCACTTGGCTTCTGTAATGCACAGTGAGCTCAAGCAGCCGGCGAGAGTGATGTTATTTCCCTTGGTTTGGATTTGTTACAATATTTCACTCTAAATTAAACGAATGGCAAGCCATTTGCCTTGTTTCAAAGAAAATATGACAGTCACAGCCGAGTTGAAAAGGGCAGGAACATCTAACTCCAGCTTACAAACTGTACAAAAGCACGAGGGTCAATTGTTCATCAGGTTTACAAAAAAAAAACCAGTTTGAAAAGGGCAACAACATCTAACTCCAGCACTGTTTTCGGCAGTCACAGTCAAATGGATCGGTCAGGTCCATAGAATGAACATCATCGGTCATAAAATTTACTGGATTATGACCACAATATGTTGTAAATAGAAGCCCGGCACGTTTAGAAGCTCTTTTGCCCACCTGAAACTCCTTTTTTTGCTCTTCGACATACCCATCCATCAAAACCATGCTGCTGATAAACTTAAGCCTGATGGACAATAGTAACCTCGCATTCAGTAGGAAGAATGTGACAAATCTTGTGTTTGCACGGTTGGCTACATATCGTTCTAGCGTTATTGTCTTCAATCGAGTCTCATGAGAAGTGAGAAAATCCCGATGCTTACGAATCCACCGATTGGTTATAACTTTCTTACCCCGTCATGTTGCTTAAATAGACATGAAGATTGAAAACTGTTAAGGTCTAAAAGAAGAGTGTCGAAAGAGCAACAGCTGAACGGTTAATTCTAGTACACTATATGCGGGCTTCCAATGTGCGTGAAATTATCACCTTTATATACAACTTCTCCAGACATGGAAAGCATTGCAGCAAGCCAATAATCTTGTTCAGATCAAAACTATTCATTTGGATATATAAGATCTTGACAGAATCCAGCACCATTGATAGGCCATCCATGGAGAAACTCTTCATTGAGCATAGAACATAATATTAGTACAAAATGTGTACTCCAAGATGATATATAAATTATGCGTAGAAATTTAAAATGCAGCTTATGGTTACAAGTGTAGATGATAATATAAAGTACCTGAGGAACAGTGGAGCCAAACACCATATTGAAATGAGCACAGAGATCATGTATTACACCCAAGGTCTCCAGTTTAGGCGCAGAGAGGACGGTTATTTGCAACGGTGAATAACTAGAATCAAGGATCAACCTTTGAAGTGAAGGGGCATCTTGGATGATGAGCTGCCTTCCGTCAAAAGAAATTCCAATTCTTACAAGGTTAGGCGACTTTATTTGGAGACAACCGATTCTAACTGTGAAAACAAGCACCAAGCACTCCAACGTAGGGCAACTGGAGTGGATGATGCTGTGCAATGAGGCCTCCGATATACAAACCCGCACAAGTGAAAGTTTCTTAAGAAATGGGAGTCGAAGGTTTAGTACCAGATTGTCTGGTAGGTAGCACTGCGCAAAGGTGGCGGTGTGGAGAGAGGACGAAAACGCCAAGATGGACATCGGTGCCGAGGGCACAAGTTCATGGCATTC
The DNA here is from genome assembly GCF_003073215.2 of Triticum urartu. Classification (NCBI taxonomy): domain Eukaryota; kingdom Viridiplantae; phylum Streptophyta; class Magnoliopsida; order Poales; family Poaceae; genus Triticum; species Triticum urartu. Next base: position 650,767 of record NW_024112983.1, on the reverse strand, counting down.
GGTATGTGGTATGTGATTTCCAGGGGAATAGTAGAACTCAAGCATCTGTAGTTCTATGAATTCAGGGGATTCCAGCCAGGCATCCACCGTGCAGGGCATGGTATGCTTGCTCAGGTAGCATGACGGGATGCAGAGGCTTTGAACGGAGCCCTGGTAGGAGGAGATGATGGCTCTGGGGATTTCAAAATCATTGAAGAGAGATAGCTAACGACAGTAGAGATTAAGGGGAACGGCGCACCATAGAGGGCGCTACCGAATTGAGAGGATTTGGGTGCGGCAGAAATCCTTGGTGGGGAGAAGCGAGATGATCTCCCCAAGGATGGCGTCCAGGAGATCGCTGATGCAGTCCACCCGAGATTCTACAGGTTCCTAGGATCCGGTGGGGGCGGGGTCGCCGCTTCTCCCCGCGCTGCCGGGTGCGGGATCTACAACAGGCGTCGCCGCTGGCGGGAGCCTCACTTCTTGGCGCTGGGGTCAGCCGACTCCATTTTCCTCGAGGGCGTCGCGTCGTGCTCACGGATTTGAGAAGAGTAACGAATGACGAGCCTAGTTTTAGTGCGAGCGAAGAAGAAGGGGAGCTGGGGGTTTTCTGTAGGAGTGAGGAAGAAGGGGAGCTGGGGTTTTCTGTAGGAGTGAGGTGAGGAATTTGGGGGTACGAGTGGAGCGAGCTGACGTGAGGTGGGTGGGAGCGAGGAGGAAGAAGATCACCCAGGTTTTTTTGGGGGCGGGGGTGTGCTGGGTGTGGGTAGCGCATCTCATTCAGTAAGTATATGGGCTTTTGAACTGATTTTACTATTTACTAGTGTGGATGGGCTGTTTTGTCTTGGGACCCGAGAAACAATTACTACTAGTACAGTGGAGACACTTTACAGCTACCCAGAAAAACAATTACTACTAGTACAGTGGAGACACTCTACCGCTTCTGGCTCCATCTAGGTCACTGAAACGTCTCCCTCTACTGAATGCCGTTATACTTTTGTTCACCGACATGCGGGCCATGCAGCGCGCAGGCCCAAATGCCATCCACCAAATTAGAAGGCAGTATGCTGGCGGAGAGTCACCCCGGTCGTAGCGCGGCAGTAACGAGCCGTCGTATCACAAAACCCCACCTCCCCGTAGTCTAAGTTTGACGGACGAAGCAACCATCATTTCACTCTTCGCTGAATCCCCTTCTCCCTCATCGTCTTCAAGAAAGGCAACACTTGCATCTGCCACTGTCCTTCTCTCCGAATGAAGGAAAGGTAAGCAGATCCGTGATGTTGGTATATTTTCGTTCAGAGGAAAAAAAGAACTTTTGCAAAGCAGTAACCGATCCTCACTCTCTTTTTTGTTTCATTGTCATTGCGATTGTGTTTTCCTTTCAGTGGTCTCCTAGTATCCGTTAGTTTCATGATGGACCAAGGAGAACCAGGCAAAGATTTGCCGATATAGGAGCAGACGCGGGAGGCTGATCCCCACGAGACAGAGAGCTCCAAGAAGATGGAGGAAACCACCGAGGCGACCCCAGATACTGAGATGGTCAACGCCCGGTTTGAGGTTACAGCCCCCGTGGCACTGAAGGAGCAGTTTTCCCCCTTCGAGGATGTGTCCCCCCCCCCCGCTGAGCTGCCCAAGGTGATTTCTTTCTTTGCCGATCTCGATTGTGGTTTTTCATCTAAGTATGTGGTGATTTTTTTAGAAAAGGAAGTATGTGGTGATTAATAATGCAAAATTTTATTAGCTTCGATGCCATGGTATACATAGTGGTTTAAATAACTTGTGTTTCTTATACTGCGGAAGCCATTTGCAGTTATACCAATGAAGAGTTGTATTCCAGCCTCACTGTTGTCAGGCGTGTTGTCCAGGGTGTACTGAAGCACAAGAAGTTCAAAGCTACTCCTTCGTTTGTGAGGAATACTGTTCTTGTCAAGCTTACACAGGAAGATGACGTGACATGCCTCCACAAAAAAGTTTATGAGTGGCAAGGCCACAAGGTTGTCTTCATGACGGTTCACAGGATTGAGCTGCTGCGGGACGTCCTCAATGATGTTCATGGCAAGGTCCGTCTTGTGTCCAGCCCAAATTAGATCGAGGCATAATTTGGATTGTGTCTAATTATCTGAACCTTGCCTATTATCGACCCCTCTGGAGCTAGTACTCTGTTTGAATCTGTCTATGGGAACTGCTGCTACTTTTGTGTGCCCGTAAATCATGTGAGAACCATCGTAATTGTTGCCGAAACAGATGTGGCCTCACTAGTTTTTTCATGAATATGGCATGGTAAGACATAAGTTGTCATGGTTTATCATTCGAGCAGTGTGTGTTTTGATGAAATAGAGCACTCGTTCGAGAGCCGTGCGCCACGTATACATAAGTACTTGTAAACATTGTTGGTGCTACCCCACTTGTAAACAGTTGTGCAAAACACGGCACATTGGCTCAGCTCGCTTCAACACTAGGCTATCGACCAGCTAACAATCAACAATCTGTTGTCTGACATATAAGCAACTATGTATCTTGTTACAATGGTTCATGCAGTTAATTGAGGCCGCAATGTAATAAATTCCAAACGTTCACACGCTAGTCCAGCGCTCATGTGGAACACTCACATTAAACTCGTCTTCATAAAAAACTTGAAAAGCATAAGTTATGCAATTTTATACATCTCAATGATTCATAGAACATATCAAACATATACTAGTTCACAGCAAAAGACAAAGTTGTGAGAAGGTTTACAAATCAGGAAAAAACAAGCAAGGCTTCTCTCTGAGCAAAGGGCCTCCCGGCAGGCTTAAATTTCCTGGAGTTCACTCTGGTTTTTTCTTGTTGCCACCATTTAGGGTTAGGTTCTCTCATTCCATAATAACCAATTATAATTGTGGTCTCATCTGGAATGCTGAACTGAACCATGCAGTGTACTGACCAGGTGAAATTCTTGTGCATTCCACTAAATTTAAGCACCGCTATTTGCAGAAATAAGCAGACCACAATGCCTCTTGTCCGCGCACTTGTCCAAAAAACCGCCGTGCAGGCATGCCAGCTAGTCCTCGGTCCATGGATGAACTGGTAGAAAGTGCATTCCGGACTAGGATGCAGTTGTTTTCGCTCGTCCCTGCACTGCAATCAGGAAGTAAAATGTACGAATCAGCTTCTTTTAGATTGCGTTGGTCATTCTACCTTAGTTACTACCAATGTAGGGATACCTTCAAGACGGGAGGTTAGACGACGGCAACGAGGGATAGCCATCTCATTTTGCGTAGTCGTACTAAAACTGAGGTGTATGCTTTTGATTGCGCGGATAGAAACGATACGGAGACAGACATCCCGAAACGATATGAAGACAGACATCCCTGTTTGCGCAAATAAGAAATACGGTTATTTAAATAGTGATAGATATTACTACTTTCCCCCGTTTCCTCTTAGAACCAAGTCCTAGATTCATGCTACAGCTTTCCCACTTTCTTCGTTGTTTGAACCAACGCTTTGAGTCAACTGTATGAAATAGCTTTACTTCTAATAATAGTAGAAGTCTAGGTGGCTTTGGAACAGCGGACTGAAGTAGAAAAGGATCCACACGAAGGGAGCTGGGGCAGTAGAGCAAGGCAGGTTTCGAAGGAATATATACCTGAGGGTCGTCGGCATGTCGCAAAGACGGCATCGGGAGGTCGCATCTTGGCCACCATACCGCAGGGAGGAAGAAGGGGTCGGAGGCCCTCCCGAGCCGGCGCTCTCTCGGAGAGAACGACACGGCCGCCGATCGGGACACGCGGGCAGCCGTTGGTCTCCTCCCTCGCCGCCGACGACAGCGTGAACAATGCACCTACACCCCTGCCCCGGTCGAGGTTGTCCGGCCAGATTTGTGACCAGCCGTGAGCTGAGAGAGAGTGTGGCCACCTATGTGTTGCTTAGATCTGGAGAGCATGATAGAGTGAACGAGAGGAACCCTAGTAAAGCAAGCGCTAAGGCTCCTGCTTTTATATATAGTGGAGTGATTTTGTTGTACCAGCTTCAAAAAAATGCGCTCCTACGTGTACCCGCGAGCGGGTGTGAGAGAACTAGAGCGTGCGTGCACCGCTTCTCTTTGTGAGAGTACAATATACTATGCCCAAAGAACGTTCGCCGCAAGAGTAATAGTAAGTGTGTGACGTGTGAACTAAAATAAAATGTGCGTGCCGTCTTTTGTTTTTTAGAAGTTCTGAGGGTAGGGTGTGAAGAGCACATACGTGCGTGACGTCTACCTACAGATAGTGTGGGTGCGACGTGCGAGTCTGCGAGATGACTCGGGAGAGTCGTGACTCGTGAGGGTGCGTGTGCGTGAGAGAGAGGGGGGCACGTATCAATGCAATGCATGTGTCCGTAAATCATTATCTGACGAACGTTCGCCACAAGCCTTTTCCTGACGAACACCGTAAGAACCGTTAGATCGGCATCCGACAGTGTCAGTTTTGCCATGTCATTTAACAGAACAGCCCCTCCACCTACACACAAATCTTCCACGTGAGTGTTAGCAACTGCCGTATGCTCTCACCGTTCCGAAATGCAGTGCATATAGCTTTATTGAAAATTCGAACCTCGCAAACTTTTACCGAGTTTTCGTGTACCAAATTGCACATGTAGAATACCATGTATATGCCATTTCATTCATCTTCGAGAAGTAACTATAAAGTTGGGTGAGGAGTCTACAAAGAAAGACCATCGTATCACCCGCAGCAATTTCAAGCATCCTTTAGTGTCGAGGAATATCATAGGAACTCTATATGATATGATTTTTATAGGATTTTTTCCTTTAGAGCCAATTGGTTCATAGGAATAGATTCATATACTCCACTTTTCAAAGGAAATAAACATGATATCATTTCTATAGCTTTAGAGCCACTTGGTTCATATGAATGGATTCCTATACTCCCTTAATCTCAAAGGAAAATAAACATTGGCGTATATTCAATAGAAAAGTTCCTATGATATGAAACAAATTACATCTCTTTTCTAATCCCTCCTCATAGGAATTGAGATACATGTCATCTCTAGATTCAATAGAAAAGTTCCTATGATGTGAACCAAATGACATCTCTTTTCCAATCCCTACTCATACTAATTGAGATGCTCCATGTCATCTCTTTCCCTACAACTTCCATGTAAACATCTTCTATTCCAAAATAGATAGTACAACCCACTAGTAGCTTTTTTCCAAAACATGCAACTATGGCACAAGAACTATATAGTGTGCCAATAACTTTGAAAGATGGTCGCTGGATGAAGCTAACCCGACAGTGCAGAGATAGGCAAATCCGAGCACTAATGGCCATTGGATATCATCAACATTCCACCAGATCTGCCACATGTACAATTTAGAAGACTCCATGGTTGAACTTAAGCATAATGCACATACCTCAAAACACAAGCACTTCTCCTTTGTTCTAGAATCTTCTGTATCATAATTGATTATTTTTTTCTAAATGAATTTCCATTATTTGTTTTTTACTTTATGATTTACTCCCTCCGTTCCAAAATAGATGACCCAATTTGCACTAACTTTGTACAAAGTTACTTCAAAGTTGGGTCATCTATTTTGGAACGGAGGGAGTACAATGCACAACCCCATGAATCTTAACATTTTTATAAAACTTATTGATTTTGAATGAGATGAACTATAAGAACTAAACGAACATCTACATCATGCATATATGACTCAAAGCTTTACATGATATAGTGTGTATTTATTCATAATTTGGTTTCGAAATCTCATGCGTTCAATACATGTGTAACTTACTACTTTGAGTAGAGTAGCAAATTTCACGCGGCCCCGGGTATATCAAAATGCAGGGCCCATGCATCATTGCCTTTCGGTCGAACCTACGTCCACAATTTTTTGTACGTACTATATCTCCACTGGTCCCCGAACCCAAAATGCTGCCTCGTTCCCGTAAAACCAAGCGACCCACACATATTTAAGGCGTCGGCTCGAACCCGTTTACTACGACGTGGCCCCGCACGCCGTAGTACTCCTACAAACCCTACCGCCACATTCATCATCGATTTTCTTCAAGAGGACGAGGGAGAAGCCGATTTGTAGTGGAGGCGCTTTAAAAAAGGATCTGTAGTGGAGACCCCTACCCTAGGGTGCCCTAGGTAGCTGCCGCACGCATCATTGTTTTCTCTTTTCTTTATGCTCTTGCGCCCTAGAGTGAAATGATGGTTGCTTCGTCCATCCAACTTAATGCGGGAAAGGTGGGGCTTTGTGATTTGACCCCTGGTTGCTCGTTTTCTACTACTGCGGCGCTATGACCGGGGTGCCTCCAATTCCAACTGCTGCTCCGAACTGTAATTTGGTGCATCGCATGTGGAACAAGACGGTGGATGAGCCACATGTCGGCCAAAGGGGTCCTGTTAAGTGTGTCGCCATTTCGTGTGCGGACTGACCGTGCTTGAGTTGCTATGCCAACACGACAGGAGCAGCCTACCACTTGGTTTTGCTCCTTGGTGAATCCCGACTATATTGATCTAAAAAGATACGTGTTGAACTACCATCTCCGTCTCGGTTTTTTATTTTTAGGCGTCTCGGTTTATAGGGCCTGCACATAGTTCTAGGTCATCCATTTGACTAATTAAATATGAGTTACGATGTCACAAAAAGTATATCATTAGATTCTTAAGCGGATGTAGTTGTACTTAAAAGTCGAGGGCGGGGCTTTTCCTGCGCGGTAGGCGGCGGGGCAGTTCCGCCTAGTCGGTTCGACAGAGACGCGAGAGACGAGGGAGTAGGCTGCTGCAAACGTAGGGCTGTGTGATTTGACAGTGAGTTACTGCTGGACAGGTGGGGGCCCGTGATTTGACTTTCCATTATCATTTTAACTGCGGCGCTACGGCCGGCGTGAGTCTCCCAGATTCCTGACCACCTACATACATGTGCCTCTCCCACTATGCTCCACCAAGTAGTAGAGGCTGGCTCTTGCATGAGAGCCCACTTCTCCACTTTTTCCTTGCCTCTATTTCCTCCACATATGCAAAAATGCCATGTAAAGCACACTATTGTACTTACTTTTACTTGCTCCTACAGGTGCTTAAGCTTGCCACATAGGCATAAAGTTCTGATGTGGCAAGTTTATCAAGAAGAGAGAGACTAGTTTGGTGACCCAAGGAAGAAACGGTGCTAAGCGCGTGTACCTAGGTGAAAAGACAATTTTGAGTCTATAGCTAATTAAATGAAGCAAACTTAGCAACACCATTTCATTGGAAGAGGTCACTCCTTGGCAAATGCAATAAATACACGCGCTTACTAGCACCGTTTCTTCCTTGAGTACGAAGAAAGAGATAGAGAGAAGTAACAAAAAATATACTTATAGCCAAACCTGTTGTAGTATGAGTGACTAAGTGATGACTATGTATGACATGCCAACATCAGATAGCCTAACGCACCGTGTTAAATCTCCAAGGGCGCGACCGCGCGAGCGACGCGACGGTCATGGTAGGCGCGACCATGATACAGGCTGTTGGCAGCCCTTGGATCTGAAATCAAACGGTCGCATGCTAAGTTGCTGAAAATTTGCAGAATAACCCTCCAGGATAGGATATTCACCCATAGGTCTAGAATCACGCCATGCAACCATTTGATCTCAGATCCAAGGGCTATCGGAAGCCCATATCATGGGAGAATGGAAAGCCACTACCCTGCCGTTCGCACACTGGCAGTTCGCTCCTACTCGTCCCCGCACGTCCTTCAATACTACGGCGGTTCGCTCCTAGTCGTCCCGTCCATTCTCATTACGGCAGTTCCACTAATCCTAACCCTCCTCCCAAATCCATGGCGTCCCAAATCTCCACGATCGGCGGTGAGTACAAGGTTAGAACCATCACCGGCAATGAGTTCGACGTCATCTACACCCGTTCTTCCGCGACGGTGAAAGGATGCCTTTCTCGCTTCAGACGCATGTTCGAAGACTCAGATGATGAGTGGGTCGCTGGGCTAGATGTTGAGTACACCACAGTCCTGGGACAAAAGAAGTATCTAAAGGACGAAGAGAGGAAGAAGCCCGCCGTGATCCAGGATTTTAAGACCTTCCTCAAGGACAAAATAGTGAAATTCGTTACTTTAGACTTTACGAACGACGAAGACGTCCAGGGTCGGATAGGCCTCGTTGTAGGCAACCCCTTCGACCTCCAGAAGAATCGGCTGGTGCCCTCTTGTCATCCTTCAATGCTGAACCTGGCAGGAATCATGGTTCATCCTTCGTACGGTAAACTGGAGAAACCTCCATACACGTTTCATCGTCATGCATGGCATCGGAATGTACTAGATATAGACCACATCCACTACGCTGCAATGGATGGCTACCTTTGCTTCAATATCTACAAGGGTTGGATGAAGAGCAACAGCCAAGTGTGCGGTTCAAGCAAAGAAGTATCGGCCAAGAGGAATAGGGACAAGGACAAAGTCGAGGGCGTGGACGAGGACTCCGAGTAAGGTGGCAGTGTCGTTGCTCATGGTGCTTCTAAACTTCTAATGCAGTGTCTACCGGATTAGTTGCATAGTTTAATTTCAGGTGTGCTTAGTTTAATTTGAGGTGTGTGTTGTGCTGAGCCCCTAGCAGAACTATGTTATGTTTCTTCCCGTTACTTTAACTCTTCAGTATGTACATACTACTAGTATTTCTTTAATTGAATTTAGCACCCTAATTAAGCACGTACTAGCTTTTTTAATAGTACTATATGCATAATTTGGCGACGAGCGCTCTCTATATGTACCACCTTTTTTTTCAATTTTTGCTCCATGGCGCAATCCATCGTTAGTACTACTGTACAAAAGTATACATTTTTTAAAAGGCTAGAGTACTGTTCATCACATATATAGCCAGTTAAATTCTCAACCTAGAACGACGTGCATGCCATGTAGTAAACCGATACGGAGAAAGTATAGTAAAAATGAGGTGATTTTACCGAGCGATCGGCGAGGGAGCATGGCATGTCATGCGGTCCCACGTGTCATGATGTACCAAGGCGATGCACGTGTCCCTCTTGAGGCAGAAGCAATACTTGTACGTGGTTTGAGATGGTGGCGAACCGAAGTGTGAAATAAGGGTTGCTTCGTCCGTCTGGGAAAGTGCGGCATTGTGACTTGACGTCTCATTGCTTATTACTACTACTGGGCCGGTACGAGTGGGGTGCGTCCCCCCTGCTGTTCTGCATTGTTCTTTGGTGCTTGACACGTCGACCCGGTTGCTATATGTCCCACATGTCGGTGACAGGAAGTATAGAATTCATGAAAGGGAGCGTCGATGGAGGAGTATACTACTACAGAATTCATGAAAGGGAGCGACTTAGTTTTGGAAAATTCTGTTTTTACGGAGTAAGTACCCACTAGGGTTTATAGGGCTCATCTAAAAACATTCGTTTTTCCGTTTGATAAGTATCAATTCTACTATACTAGTAGTAGTACCATTACATGTTGGATTTCGAGGTGTGTTAGATCACCCAACGCAAGCAATGTCAAGAGGAAACTAACCAATGCATGTACAAGTTCATGGAAATTTAGTGGTCATTCATGCATTCGTTCTAATTAATGCCTCGGTAAACACAACTTCTTGAGAAAAACGAGCGTACTAATTACTTGTGCAAACTACGAAATTAATTCGACCACTCATCGTCTACCTTGGTTGGAGAGATTTTGAAATTGAGCCATAAACTGGAAAGGAGGGAGTAGTAACTTTTGTCTCGATTACTATTTGTGGCCTTTTATAGATGGAAAATGTATTTTTTTATAGTGGCCTTGTATAAGTAAATGGAGGGAGTACTAACCAAAGTACGTAGTATGGACGAGGAGTAAACGGAGGGAGTAGTATAATTTTCTCCTCGTGCTGCGAGCCACCGCGCGCGTGGGCGAGGGAGCAAGCTTCACCTCATCCTGCGAGCCACTGCACCCGTGGGCGGGGGAGACGGCGTACTAAACAAGCTTCTCCTCATTCTGCGACTTGATGGGACACATCAAAAGTACTCCAGTGTATAGAGCCTTGCCTCTAAGGTAGGCCCCACATGGGTTGCCTCTTTTTTTAATTTAACATAACACGTCAAGTCGCAATTTGTTTGTTCACCCATGGTAGACGATCCTCCCTCCACCAAGTGGACAACCAGTAGACGTGCCAAATTACCAGGTAGGCTACCTTTTTTGTATAGAAATGAGGTCCACCGTGTACCCGTGCAGGTGTGGTTGGGAAAGAGACGGGAGTATGTGCGCCGTGCGTGCACCTCTTCTCTTCGTGCATGCCCCCACCTACGTGGGTGTGTGTGAGAGAGATACAAACCTAGACATAATGCGCCGTCCATCCCCATGCCTCCGCCCAGTCCGACCACCAGTCACCACCACGCCCCACTCCTCCTCACATTATCTCTCATCTTTCTCCCTCCATTTTTATATACAAGGGGCCAGTATCAAAATTACAATTTGCAGATATACAAGGCCACTAACACTAATCGATGCAATATTAATGGTGTTTGCCTCGTGGTACTAGCAAAGGAGGACATTAATTATCCCTTGCATGCATGCGGGAGTTTGTAAAAAATGCATCTTGATGTTTCGTGCAATGCATGGGCATCTTGCTAGTCCACGAAAACAACACATGGCAAAATTCCACGGCGAATGAGGGATTTGAATCTGTTGGGAGGAGCTGTTTGAATCTTGCCCGGGGTAGCCAAAATATTAGCGACTACTTCGCCATGGCCGGCACCGGCTCGAGTTCATCCTAACATTGCCCTCTTCTATGTAGCCCATGCGGGGTCGACGAAGGTGCTCGCAACAAAAGGATCCAGCAAGACACCTGCTGTGTACGCCGACGTCGTCTCCGCGGTGGCCTTAATGGGACCCAAGCGGCGGCGGCCTCCCGTGTTCTACTTCTCCTTGATGATGGCAGCGGACGCGGAGGCGCTGGCCACCGACTCGCCGCTCTCCACGCATCCGGCTTCTGTCGCTGCTTGCATGGCGCGGCCGTCGGCATGGGAGTCTCGGCCACAGAAACGGGAGACACGGTACGAGGTGGCAGCGTGGATAGCAGCAACGACGCCTGTGCGCCGCTCCTCGTCGAGCTGGCCTAGAGCGGCGAGTTGCTGAACCGCGCGCCGGCTTGGGGCGGCAACTGGCTCCATCGGGCGAGGGGAGGGAGGTGGATCAGCGAGCTGCATAGCTCATATCCGGCGGGCTACCCAGCCGGCTTGGATGCGGAATAACTACTCTTCGTAAGCCATTGTAAGAGTGGACAAAATGGTGGAGGAGATAGGGGAGCGGCGGAGGTGTGCGATTCTTGGCCGGCGTTTGGCCTTGTTTAAATAGGATATTAAATAGACGGTGGACGGGACTAGCTCGGCCGGCGTTGCGTTTAACACTGGCCCGGTCATGAACGGACGTGTGTCCAGAGTGGGTTTCTCGGCTTCCACACGGGCGGGTTTCATGGAGGCATTTGAATGTGGCACGAAGACTTGTTCATCCGGGCGTGCCGCGAGTGGCGCCCTCGACTCTGACCTAGGACACCGCGTTGTTCTTCCAGTGACGTGTGGGCTCTTTGGGTGCATGGCCTGCATGTCAGTGACCCAACGAAGGCAGCGCACAGCAGAGGAACCTTTGGTGGGCCAAGGCAGTCAGAAGCGGGCATTACATAAATCGATGATTGTTCATTAAGTGTGACGTCATATTTTTCATGTAGATAACGGCATGGTTAATAAGACAGCCAGCTGCTGGCTATATACCAATGCCATGTCACTTGGAGGCTGGTTGTAATGGGGAGTATCATATACTAGTATCATGTATATAATACTAGTGTATGATACTACATCCGTAATGCAAAGTATCATATGTTGGTATGATAAATTATTATATTTATTGCCATGCATGACACAAAGTAGCATATTATTTAATGTGATATGGTATCATGATATGATACTCAAGCATCTCTTTCTTCATTTAATTCTATGCCATCTCATCAAAATTGCTTAGTTGGCATGCATGATATTACCTATGGTACAACCATTACGGGCAGCCTAAACAAGCTACTGGTATTTAATGCTTGCATGTCAAAGAAGAAAAGAAGGCGCATGCTCATTGGTGGAAAGGAGAGGTGCGCAGGCTCACACGGGTGCATGCGGGCTGCATGCAGCTTGGATTTCTTGTTTCTTACGCTCGAGCCGGTGATAGCTCAAGCGCCCGCTCCCTCCTTTTCTCTTCATTCTTTCTCTTCCAGCTATGAATTTGATGACGTGGAACTGCTAATAGCCTGCTGACTGTGTACTATTGTACCTGCTCTAAGCCTACTATGTTGATAGCCCATTCGATACGTTGTGATTCATAAAGACCGCTGCAAACATCAATGTTCTGCTTATCACAGATAAGATTGATTAATACCCGTAACAATCATTGTCCTTAACAAAGGGTGCATGCACTTATAGGTTGAACGTGTGTCTTGCGTCGTGTGCTGTGTGCATGCAGGCGTGCGAGTGTTGCGTGCGTGCAAGGGTACGTTTCATTGTTGCATGCATGGGTGCATACGTGCGTGTGTTCGTGAGTGCATGTGTACGTGTCAGTGTTGCACGCCAGCCTGCGTGCGTGTGTATGTGTCAGTGTTGCACGCCTACATGCGTGCGTGTCTTGCGTGCGTGCATGTGTATGTGCGGGGTGAGGCTACACGTGAGTCGACTGACTTATTCATCTCTAGTCATTAGATTTTCCAGCCATTGGATATGAAATCAAGGGCCTCCAGTTTATCATCAAACTCCACCCCCCTGAGCCGCCAGCCACCACCGGCCGAACCGCCAGCCCCCGCCGCCCGCGGCAGGCCCGCCCCCCCCGCAACCACCCCCCCCAGCCGGTCCGCCGCCGCACCGGCCAACCCTCTAGCCCCCCCTCCCCCCCCCCCCCCCCGCCGAGCTTTTTCTCTGAGAATCCCCACCCCACTGCCCAATGAACGCCCCCCAACCGTCGGTGACTGCCAACCAGAGGTCTCACGACTTCGAATACCCACCGACCACTAATTTATTACCATTTCTGTCCTTCATATACGCGCTGACGGGTGGGCCCTATGGTAATGTGGGCTGCTGAGTGTGGAACGTTTGTCTGGGTAATTGATCGTGTTATCAACAAATTACAGAGCTGTATGGTGAGCCAGTGACCGTACGATCAGCCTAAAATGTACTCCTATTTTATTAACACGGTACAGACTCAAACTACCATTTCTTTCTTTCATATACGGGCTGACAGGTGGGCCCCACGGTTACGCGCCCCGATGGTGCAACACTAGTTGCGCCGCGTGGAACGTTTGACTAGTCAATTGATTGTGTCATCAACAAAATACGGAGTTGTACGGGTGATCCAGTGACCGTATAATCATGATATGTATTTGTTTAAAACGGTACAGACGCAAGGGCTCATATATACGCGCAAGCACTCACCGCTATAAGCGCACACACGCGAACCCGACCCCTATGAGCACCTTCGAGAGAGTGGGCCAGCATATATGATCTTGAGATTTTACGAAGTCACCATAGGTGCCTCGTAGTCGAGTGGAACGTCTCCTCCCACTGAACGTACGTCGCCGGAAAATACTGAAATTAACACAAGATAAATGCGAGCACCGGGACTTTAACCTTGGTGGGCTCGAGAAACCACTGTCCTCTAACCATCCAACCACATGATGGTTAGCACGACAAAATGTATGCGGTGACCGTGATGAGCTTATTCTGAAGTCCAGTGACCATATCGTGCTTTCGCTTCAAATACAATGGCCGTAAGTGTCGTCAACAAAATACGGAGCACGCATCAAATGCAAAGTCCGTGGTGTGGTGGGCACATCATTTCTAGTTGTGGTGGGTCAACATGAAGACTCATGGGTCGGTTCCATCCTGCGCCACATATAGGTTGGACCGAGACGTGTTATACGAAGACCCATGTGGAGGACTCGGCGTATAACACGAAGCTACCAGAGTCACGGAGGACTCTATCCCCACTAGTGATAAGTCGACTATACATGATTTGTAACCCTAGGCCCTTAATATGTTATACAAGCTTGGGGGCTAGTTCCTCGATAGTATACACACACGCACAATGCCTGGTATTCACGTGTACTTTGTACACATCCCTATCACTAATATACAGTACCAGGAGTAGGCTCTTTCTTCAACTGCAATTGAATTCTAGCATGTGCATGTGTTTATTTCATATTATCGATCCATAGAGTGAGAGAAGTTTGAAATATAGGCAATGGATGCTTTTGCAATTCATATATAAACATTAATTAGTGCACTCCATGTTGTTAGTGTGAAGAACTTTATACATTTGTCACTTGCATGGATACATTCCAAATTGCTAGCTACGAAATAGAATACATGTCGAATTCAACATAAAGGGGGTTTCGAAGATTCGAATTCATAGGAAGTGCATTCATCTATTTGAACCCGAGATAATGGCATTTGTAAATCAGATGTAAAAGGGGGCATCAATCTTTGTTGTGACTTTGAACATGCTATATATATTCATACTCATATCTAACTTTTTTTTGCAACCAAGGAGATTATATCTGGAACCATGCATGAACTGAGGTAAGTTGCATATTTTTTAATATATACTCGTGTACAATGTATATTCAAATGTACCCCCTCCATTCCAAAATAATCGTAGCTTTAGGATTTTCATGAGTAAAGATTTGTGAAGTTTGACAAATCCTGAAAGTACAATTCAAGAGAACCGAAAATGTTAATGCTTCTGCTCCCAAATATTGAATGGAGCGCCAAATACGCCTCTGGTCACCCGAAACCGCGCGAGACTAATGTTTTGGTGGTAGGAAATTACTGTCCTGACTCTGGCCCGTGTAGCGTATCGGCCCGATGTCGAAACGTCTAAACCGGGGTAGGTTTGTAACTTCACCAAGATGCCAGAGAAGCATTCATACGCCGTGGGCGCCTACCCATGCGCTCGGCCGAAATCTATCCCGCCCACATTTGGGACACCTGACATGACTGTTCTACGCCCAACCCGCAATATGTCTGAAATTTTAGATGGGGGGAAAGTTTGTAACTTTCCCCAAATTTCAAACAAGCGCGTTTCAAACCAAAACATTGTTCCCCCTTAGTTCCCCGCCTCCCTCTGTTTCCCCATTCATACTCCGTGGGCGCGAAAACGCCCTCTCCACCAGCCGCGAAACCCCAGCCTCCTCCGTCCTCCACCCTATAGCGGCCAATCCACCGCCGCCCTCCTCCATCATGCCGGAGCCGGTACCCCGACGTCGTCGTCCAACGCAACCGCAACCGCAACGCCCTCAAGGACTTAGCAGCTGAAGCCGAGGCAGAGCTGCCTCCACGACGCTGACGTGCGCCGTACCAGAACCACTCCGACCACGCCGTACTGCGCCTCACTGCTGCGGCTCCACTGTCGCAACCGTGCACCGCACCGGAGCTGCTCCCGCTATGCCGTCGTTCGCCACCTTGGATCTGCTTCCCCGCCGCCGACAGACGGCCACCGCACCACACTCAACAACTTGGCCATGGGTTCGTCCAAGGCTGCACCGTCCTCCACAACTTTTGGTTTCCGGCGAACAATAAGAAGATCATCGGAAAAACAGAAGGAGGATACAGCACTGCCAGCAGAAAGAGGTACTCCTCTTCCCATATTCATGCAAATCTTACGTCTCTGCTCACACCGTATTCATCCCACGAAAGAAACTAGTTGAGTGCTTCTTACTGCATCTTCTTCGTGATACTAAATGCACAAGGTTTCCTCCCTTTTACTATTTCACCTTTGCTAGAGGTCAGTAGCCCACCTAGATTTCAATTCAGGGTCAGTCGAACCGCAATTAAAAGAAGCAGCACCCGCTTAGGCGCGCGGAGCACCTAGTCCGCCTGCTCCCCGAGGAAGCGGGGTGTGGGGCGCAGGAGCTGCTTGCGCCTGATCTGGAGGTCAGCGGGGCTTGAATGGATGGACGGGGGAGCGTGCCAAGCACGGCGGTGCGGTGAGGTCGAGGGAAGGGCGCGGGCAGGGGAGGAATACTGGGCCGGTGGTCGCTGGCGTTTCGAGGAAGATCGTCAACACTGACTGGCTAGAGGTAGATGAAGGCGACCTGCCCGTTCTTTGTACATCGGACGGTGCAGAAAAAATGGACTGACCTATTTGCTTTCATTCGACTGTTATTTTCATAGAATCCTATAGTAATTTAGTGTGCCATGCATGTTGTAGAGCTATCATATGTCTCCCGACATTTATTTCTCACCGACCTGCTATCTGCTACCTTTACACTGTACTAATTGTGCACACACTTCACCCATACTCACACTATTGTTTTTTATGCATGGGTATTTCAGACTCTGGCGCAGTGTTGATGAATGCAGAAAAGAAAAGACAGAAGTCTCTCCAATGTAATTCAAAGATAGGCACTAAGCATTCCAGCGCTCTAACGGGTGCAGTGTCAGCAGATGGAGACAGTAAACGTAGCTCTGCAGTTGATGATCTCAATTGCCACACACAACCATCCCAGGTGCTTGCTTTAACTTCGCGCTGTCAAATGTGGTTGCATGTTGCATATGGTGTCTTGCTTGTATTGCTTCCAATTTGGTTAAATTGCATCTGCTTACTTTACACATTATACCTTTGATAATGACATGCCTTCCTGTTTTCGATACATACTACATATGTCTATTAACCATGTTCGTACATCAAACTAATGCTCTTTTATATCCCTCGTCAATCACTTATGATGAGACAGTCACCCGGGTGGGTTAGTGTGAGACCCCATACTCGTTTAAAGAGTGCAGTGTCATCCTCCCCACATGATTCTCATGAAACAGCAAGGCTAAATAAAGATAGTCAACGTAGCTCTCTAGTTGATCACCGCAATTCCCCCACACCAGCATCGCCGGTGCTTGCTCTTACTTGGCAGTGTGATATGTGGTTGCATGTTGCATATAGTGTCATACCTTGTAATGCTTCTAATTAGGGTAAATTGCATCTGCTTAGTTAACACATTATACCTGTGAATATGACATGCCTTCCTGTTTTCGGTACATACTACGTCTTTCTATTAACCATGTTCTTACATCAAACTACTTTTCTTGTGTATCCCTTATCAATGCTCCTAATTTGTTAAATTGCATCGCCTTAGCTTCCACATTATACATGTGAATATGACACGCCTTCCTGTTTTTGGGACATACTACATCTGCCTATCACACCATGTTCTTACATCAAACTACTGTTCTTGTGTATCCTGCATCTATGGCTTACGATGAGACAGTCAAGCTCGTTGGTTAATATGAGACGCAATACTCTTATAAAGAATGCAATTTCATCCTCTCCACATGATTCTCAAGAAATATCAAGCCTAAATGAAGATATTGAACGTAGCTCTGTACCTAAAGACCACACTTCCCCTACACCACCATCGTAGGTGCTTGCTCTAACTTCGCAGTGTGATATGTGGCTGCATGTTGCATAAGGTGTCTAGCTTGTAATGCTTCTAATTAGGGTAAATTGCATCTGCTTAGTTTACACACTATACCTATGAATATGACATGCATTCCTATTTTTGGTACACACTACATCTATGTGTGAACCTTGTTTTTACATGAAACTACCTCTCTTCTGTATCCTGCATCAATCACTTAGGACGAGTCACCTTTATTCGTTGCATATTATTTCTAGCCTGTTGCCATGTATTGCTTCTAATTTGGTAAAATACATTTGTTAGGGCACCCTTTTAATTTGGCAGAGTGATATTGGTTTCATCTTTCATATGGTTTCTAGCTTGCATCGATTCTAACAAGTTCAAGCACCTTGTGCTTAGTTTACACTTTATACATCATCCATGTCAATATGTCACGCCGTCCTGTTTTTCATACATATTCCATCCTCCTATCATGCGGCTGCATTACATGAAAGTAGTGTTCGTCAGTATCATGCATCAATGAGTTCTGAAGAGCAAATTTTATTCCTTTTTCTTGTGGGTTTGACTTGACAAGGCAAAATCAGGATAGAGGAAGGAAAAGAGTAAGGAAGGCGATGATGGTGGTCCTCTGCAGCAACGTAAACGGAGCATCTGTACCGATTCTCCTTGTACTGATAGTGCATTACAAGGTCCAAGTCTCCGCTCCCCTACTCCACCATCCAAGGTGCTTGCTCTAACTTGGCAGTGTGATATCTGGTTGCATGTTGCATATGGTGTCTAGCTCGTATTGCTCCTAATTAATGTAAACTGCATCTGCTTAGCTTACACATGATACATGTGAATATGACACGCTTTCCTGTTTTTGGTACATACTATATCTGTCTATCACACCATGTTCTTACATGAAACTACTCTTCTTGTGTATCCTGCATCAGTCACATATGATGGGACACCTTTAAGTTGGCAGTGTGATATTGGTTCGCGTCTTGAATATGATTTCTAGCATGTATTGCTTCTAGTTTGAGGAACGCCACCTATGACGAGACAGTTTTAACTTGGCAGAGTGATATTGATTGCACCTTCCATATGGTGTCTTGCAGTGTTTCTAATCCCTTTTTCTTATCGGTTTGACTTCACAATGCAAAATCATTACAGCTAAAGGAAATTAGTCCAGGAGTGGATGATGGTGGTCCTTCGGAGCAACTCAAACAGGGGGTCTCTACAGATTCTACTCCGCCATCCTCCCAACAAGATTCGCAAGACAACACAAGGCTGGACAGTCAACGTAGCTATGTAGATGATGACTCCCCTACTCCACCATCACAGGTGCTTGCTCTAACTTGATACTATTATATGTGGTTGCATGTTACGTATGATGTTTAGCTTGTATTGCTTCTAACTTGAATTGCATCTGCTTACTTTACACATAATGCCTGTGAATATGACACGTGTTCCTGTTTCTAGAACATACATGTACATGATGAGCACATCTCCCCTACTCCACCATCACCGGTGCTTGCTCTTACTTGGAACTGTTATACGTGGTTGCGTTTTCCGTATGATGTCTAGTTTGTATTGCTTCTGATTATGTTGAATTGCATCTGCGTAGCTTACAACTTATACCTGCAACGATTACTTACCCATAATACACGCTATCGTACGTGTGAATATGAAACGCTGTCTTTTTTTGTATATATTCCATCCTCCTATCCTGCGCTTGCCTTACATCAAAGTAGTGTTCGTGTGTATCATGCATCAACCAGTTATGTAGAGCTCATTTTATTCATCTTCTTGTGGTTTTGACTTCATAAGGCAATATCAGAAAATAGGAAGGAAAAGAGTAAGTTAGGGGATGTTGGTGGTCCTCCGCACCGACGCAAACAGAGACTCTCTAGATTTTCCACTGCTACTGCTAATGAAGTTGAAGTCCCAAGACTACATGATGAGTTCATCTCCCGTACTCCACCATCGCAGGTGCTTGCTCTAAGTTGACAGTGTGATAATTGGTCTCATGTTGCATATGTTGTCTAGCCTGTATTTCTTCTATTTTGATTAAATTGCACCTGCTGAGTTTATATGTTATACACGTGCATATGACATGGCTTTCTATGTCTAGAATACACTCCATCTATCTATAATACCATGTTCTTACATCAAAGTACTGCTGTTGTGTATCCCGCATCAGTCACTCATGATTGGACGCTTTGAACATGGCAACTTGATAGTGGTTGCATCTTGCATTGATTTCTACGTTGTACTGCTTCTAATTTTTTCGAATTGCCACTTATGACAAGACACTTTTAACTTGGCAGAGTAATATTGGTTGCATCTTTCATATGGTGTCTAGCTTGCATTACTTCTATGCATCAATGAGTTCTGAAGAGTGATTTTTTTCTTTTGTGTTGCGGGTACAGCTTGACATGGAAAAGTCAAAAAAGAGCAAGGAAAATAATATAGTAGGGAGTGCTGTTACTCGTCCGGTGAAACGGAAAAGGTTCTGCCGTTGAGATTCTGCTGGTACTTATAGTGCAGTAGAAGGTCCAAGTCCACCGGCTAAATCTACAAACATAGTATCACCCGCTCCACCAGCTGCAGCATACGCTTCAACTGTACCAGCATCTCAACCAGTTACTCGTTCGTTTGCTCCGGAACTGGCCAGTTCCCAAGCTTCCTTCACACCTAACACTACTTCCGAAGCACTGCTGACACAACAGGACTTGGCAAGATCAGATGAACCTCATGAGCATCAACACCAAGACGGTACCTGACCGAGTCAAGTTGCAGTTGCATGCTCCTTTATATGTACTCTCACAGTTTGATGTACACTAACACTTTCCATATTTGTTGTTGAACTAGCACCACGGCGCAAGCGAAAACAGACATCAGGGATAATGCTTGACAGATTAACAAAATCTAAAGGAGGAAGAATGGAGATCCATTTTGAGGCAGGTTTAAAAAGGCCACGTGATGCTACAGAGTTATTCAAGTTAGTATCAGAGGCAGCCGTTGTCGTTAGGTGTCATGCACGTATCCTCCCAACGTGGATCCAGTAGAGGAATGAGAAAGACAATACCCAATTTAACACCTTCCTTGACCATTTATCTGTAAGTAATGTTATTCATCGCAATTAGTAATATTGTCTTGCTCTGTCCCATACTTTCTAGCTTCCTCCTAATAAGACTCACATTCTTTTTTCAACACATGAGGTTCAAGTTGGATCCGAAAGATGATACAACTAGACAAGCATGCACTCATGTTTTTCTGTCTGCTCTGCGAGAGTATCGGTACCACCTTAGAAAATCTCACTTCGAAGGCAAGGCTAACAATGAAATCGCCCAAACATCTCCAGTGGAATATATTACAGATGAAGACTGGACAGCCCTCGTTAAACACTAGTCTGATCCAAAGTATCAGGTAGGCTATATGTATTTGATCAGACCACATATTGAACTTGTATTTATGTATGTGCCTTACAAGTGTATCTTCTTCTAGGCTAACTGTTTGAAGAACAAAACCAACCGTTCTAAAGTGAAATTCCAACAGACCACGGGATCTCGTAGCTATATTGCACACTGCGAGGCTCTTGTAAATAGCTACTACTTCCTTTTTTTGTGCCATATTATCGTATCTATATTGACTTGTTCCAAATACAGAGGAAATCCCGTGCGGACCAAAAAGAACCTGAACCGAATGCAGTGCAAATCTTCAAGGATTGCCACACCAGCAAGATGAAGGGCATGGGCACACCAGTTCAAGCTGCTATTGTAAGTCCTTACTCCTCCTGCCTTGAACTGATTGGTACTGTGATGTGTTCATTTAACTACTTGGTTTGCAGCCAATGTCAGTTACTCTGTTCACTTTTATTCACAGTTGTTTTAACGTATCATTTCACCTTACATGGTTTAAAAGAGATGAAGGATATTCTTTTGGTCTTGATCTATAATCTAGTTGTTATGTTCACATGCGCACACAATGATAAAATAGCCTGTTTGTTTTATATCTGTTTGCCCATGATATGAATGATGTCATACTATGTTCATCCTACTTTAAACCATGTCTCTTTATCCTTAGATGTCAATGAATGTGAGGAAATAGACAATACAGTAGGCATGCTACATGGACATATGTTCCGAAAGTGATTTTATTATGTAGTTGGCACTACAATACATGCTAATGTATTACAGTAGTTCACCAAAATAAGTTATGTACAAACGTTTAACCTACTTTGTTTGTTTTGTCCCATTAGTAACTTATCTGGTACACTAATCTACAAGTTCAAACTTTCAGGAAGCTATGGAACAAATGATTAAACAGCCACAACCACCTGAAGGTGACGAGGCTACTACAGGCACAATGTCACCTATTGCTGCAGTGCGTCAGTATCTCTCCACTAACAGTGCAAAAAGCACCTTCCTGCGTAATTCTGGGTTGGTTGTCAAGGTAAACTCGTCCAAATCGCCTACTGAACAAAATCTTCCTGCTAGACAGAGTGATATATCTGTGCTCCAGACACAAGTCCAATGCCTAATGGACGTTGTTTCGGAAACAAGAATAGTGGTTGAGAAATGTCGTCAAGATATGAATGGTTTTGAAACCAGACTATCAGACATTCGTTTCGTTGTTCAACAGCAATGGCGGAAAAAAGGTGGAGATTGTGCTGCTCCATCAGATTCTACAGCCTGAAACATTAGCACTCAGGTCAAATGATATGTGCTTCTATACATCTGATGGTGCTTTTATCTAGAAGGACTGTAAACTTTATGCCAACAGGCCTTTTGTTGTATGGTTGGAGTTTATTTTGTTGTGATACAACATTTATGATGCTGCCTCAGGCTGTAGTAATTACGACGCTATTTTTGTATAGTGTAGGTTTATCTTAGTAATGTAATCGGCCGAAAGCTTCGTAGGAGCCCAACAAGCGAACATTCGTCGGGCCCATTCCAATTGGGCTAAAAATGATTACGGCCCGAAATTGGCATGTAGCCCACTAAAAATATCTGGGCCTAGATCAGCATAAGCTTTCATATTTTTCTGGTAGGCCTGTGCCCATAGTGGGCCTTTAACAGGCCTAAACATAATTTGGGCCCTCAATAAAAATAGGCCGTTTACAGGTGTAAATATCTCAAGCCCATAAAATACATGGGCCTTTAATAGACCTAAAGTGAGATTGGGCCCTGATTGTGCCAAATAACCCACTGGACTTTAACAGGCCGAAATTCGGACGGGCCGTAAATGCGCCGAACTAATACACGGGCCTATAACAGGCCGTAACTTCGGTCGGGCTAGATTATCGTCATCTTTATATGGGCCGTTAATGGGCCCGATATGACGTTGGGCTACATATGGCACATGGTTTACGTCCGGTGTTAACAGGCCGAAAGTGGCCCAAAGCTATAGTGGGCCTCTAACAGGCCGAATGTCAGACATGGCCGAATATGACCCAAATCCTTCACGATCGTTTATGGGCCAAAAGTTTTGATGGCCTGTAAATGGGCCCAAATGAAGCAGGACCTTTAACAGGCCAGAAATACACCAGGCCGTAATTCGGCCTAATTACTTAGCGGTCTGTTAACGGGCCAGAAGTGACCATGGGCCGCGTTGATGACAAGTTTAGGACAGGTCGTTGACGGGCCGATTTGATAGAGAATATTGGGCCTTTAGCTGGGCCGGCCCATTATGGTCGGCAAAATCTTGTGGGCCTTTAGCTGGCCCGGCCCATTATGGTCCGCAAAATCTTGTGGGCCTTTAGCTGGGCCGGCCCATTATGGTCTTTAAAATCGTGTGGGCCTTTAGCCGGGCCGGCCCATTATGGTCCGCTAAATTTTGTGGGCCTTTAGCTGGGCCGGCTCATTATGGTCTGCTAAATCTTATGGGCCTTCGGTTGGGCCGGCCCATTTAATCTTTGTGGGCCACTTTTGGGCCGGTCCACGTGTCAACATATCATAGGCCCATCTCGCCCGTTGGATCCGTCAGCCGATGAGAATTTTACACATGGAAAATCGGCATTGGTCATGGCTGTTAATGGGTTATCGGATCCAAAATCCGACCCAATAGCTTAACGGTGTTCCGTTACGGTGGATGCCACGTGTCGGTCACCCTTGACAAAAGCACTTCTGTGACGCGCGATTTATCATCACAGAAGTGGACACTTCTGTGATGATAATTTTGGCAATGTCATGGAACACTTCTACGACAGCACGGGTATGACTATCTTGATTATGTCACAAATTTGTCATGGATGTACATGCATGACAGAAAATGCGACCTACTGTGACAAACACGTATCATCATGGAAGTGTATTTTTTTTGTGATGCTCTGCGGCACATTGATATCCAGCTTACAAAGGATGAAGTTACTGAAGCTGTCAAAAATATGTTGAATGAACCGGAAGAGACCTATGCTCAAATCGGCCTACTTCCTTTTTGCGCCATCAACAAACCGCCAGCTGTAAGAACCATACTATTTGCTTATCTGAAATTACTTCCGTCCACATATTTTCTGAAGATGTTATTATTTTTAATAGGGCGATGATCCGTTCTGGAACAAGAAACCTCCTCAAGATAAACCGGTGAAGCCAACCCGGCAAAAGACCAAAGCTGTGAAGAAGCCTACTAACAGGAAGAGAACCACTGCATCTTCCGATCCACCGGCTGACGATGATGTGGGTAACCCGGATCTTGAGGTAGAACTTGACTCACTTGGTTCATTTTTCATACTCCTTATTGATGATGATTATTGCCAGGACGACGGTGAAGTCAGTCATGCCGATGCTGTAGAGGTAATCGTTCTTTCCTCTGATTCAAACCCTTTACCTTCACTAAAAATACGTCGGGCAAACCGAAAAGTTAAATTTTCTCATCCTCTTGCTTATTTGGACCCAAACTTTCTTGTGAAGACACAATAGCACGAGGCTCGCCACACAACTCGGCACAGCGGCCAGGTAGTTACCTCCGCCGGTTTACCGAACAGTCCGGTTCAGAAACGCCATTTAGAGGTCTCTAATTCTCTTGCCACTTCACTCCCTAAAGCGGGTTGTTTTTCATCAACCTCTTAATCCTTCTGATTCCTATTATCAGGGCACTTCTCATTCATCCTCTGGCGAGTCATCAGCCACCAAGCTTCCACCCCTCAAAACAGTGCTTGGGTAAGTCATATTCTGTCTTATATCTTTGACATATTACTTTAACATATACTGTACTGATCCTTCTTAATTTTTTCTCGGAGCCAAGCCCAGACCAAGCAAGATAGCTCGTCTGAACAAAACGTTAGAGGAAAATACAGCTGTTGAACCGGAGAGAATACTAAACCCTGAAGAGGCCAACCTTAATGACGTGCTGAATGACCCGCCACCACAAGACCATGACTTTGTTGCTGAACAGGCAGAAGTTGACACCACATGCCCTATTGATCAACCAACCAGCTCTATCCGGACTGATAAACCAGCTAGTCCTGCAAAGAATGCTGACAAACCGGCGACCCCAGTACAAACCGGTGAAGAAAAAGATGATGATGTCCTTATTACTGGCTTTGGCCATACTGAACCAAGTAATCCTGTTGCTTTGTCAAGACATACTGCCAAAGAGGAATTCTCTTCGATTGGCAAAGGCAAATGGAATGCTGATCTGTCAACATATGCCGCTCTGAATGCTCAAGATCTCCATTCTGGCTACCTGAACCGGCTGTACACCAGCCGCGATTATGAAGCCGGTCTGGTCAATATGATGAAGGAAAAATATGAGGTAACTTCTTATATGCTTCTCTTCTTGTATTATTTCATAGCTTATCAACTCCAATAGCCCCCAAGTGACGGTTTAAGATATCAACTTAAACCGGGACTCGTTAATAAGTATTCAATGTGAACCTCAATTGCATCTTTAACCTTGCTGACGTAGCCCCCAAGGGCCGGTTTAACTTTATAAAGATAAACCGAGACTTTTATACAATAAAATTTTCTGTATCAGTAGACTTTGAATAAATAGCCATTAGCCCCCAAGTGCCAAGTTGAATACCTGTATTGAGCTTGGGACTTTTTAGAAACTGTGCAATGAAGAGCAAATATGCATTAGCCCCCAAGTACCAAGGGCATAACTTTTTATGTGGTTGGTACTTCAATTTTGTACTGTCATGTCATCATATAACTATCTCTGTGCAGGCTGAACTGAGAAAAAGAGAAAGTCAAACCGCCGACCTGCAGGAGAATCTTAAGTCACAACAGGTAGAAACCTCCAAGGCAAAGGAAGAGTTGACCAGCGCTTTGAGCGCGATGGAAAAACTTAAAGAGGGCTTCAACAAAGAGCAGGTGGATTGGGCGACTGAGAAATCCGCTTTAGCGCAAAGGGCTGAAAAAGCAGAAGCCGCTCTTAAACCGGTGGTTGATGAATTGACCAGCGTGAAGCGACAGGTTCATGCCATGACTGCAGCTATATTTGTTAAGTATCCTTGTTTGCCGAATTGAGCAGACCTTGTCATGTAGCTGCCGGTTTACTAACACTTGCAATGATACAGGAACCCGCATTGGCCACTTGGGATCGGATGTGCGGAAGAAGTTAAAAGTTGCTTATACTCTGATAGAGCAACTGTACTCTGGCGCACAACGGATAATCTACACCGCTTCCCACAACAATCCGCCGCCCACCTTGATCAAAGATACCATTGAAAGGTTATCTATGCTCCCTGCCCGGGTTGAAGAGCTGAAGAAATCTGCTGCTAGAACGGGTGCTTTGATCGCCCTAATCCGAGCAAAAGCATGGGTGCCTGAGTTTGATCCTGTTGATGCGGCCCAAGGCTATCCCAGCTTGAAGGAAGACGGGACAAAATTTGATGAAGAGGATCTCCGAACCATAAACCGGGAAGTGCGCCCTCTGGCTTGTCAACTGATTGAAGAGGCGGATCTTTCCCACTATCAAGCCAACTATGATGATAACAACAAGTGGGTAGCCGCACCAATTCCTGAAGCTGAGAATCTTATCCCGCCAATCCGTAAGCACACTTACGCTCCTGACATTAACCCGTCCCTACTGATAAGTGATGAAGCTGTATTTCAAGCCTTAACTGGGATCGACTAGGCAACTGTTGATTTCCAGCCACTTGGTAGGGAGGAAGAAGCTGAACCGACGCGAAATGATCCGCAACCGTCAGGTCAAGCCAGTGACCAAGCGTGAACCGGAGACCGGTTTAAGCTACTACATGTTGTGACATGTATTTGAGAAAAACAATGATCTTTTGGGCACTGGAACGCCTCGTAATAGGCTAGTTGATATACTTGGTCTGGTATGCCTTCGTGCATATTTATCTTCAACTGATGTCGGTGTGATTCGTAATACTTAAGATATGATATCCATAATCATCTGCCCAAGCTCTTTCTATAATCAAGAAGCTTAAAACTCCCTGGTGGTTTACCAGCGGGCGGGTCATGATACTCATGTATATAAAACCAAAGATGATAACTTAGGTTAGAATATATAACCAAATATGGAAATATATAATAACTGCCACCGTCAGGCATGATGTTGGCTGGCCAACCTTGTAGCGGGGCTGATAACCCAAGCTTTGGAGGAGAAAACAACTCCTGTTAATATAAGGCCGGTTTAAAATGTAAACCGTTCCGGGTTATGATAAACACTGGTTTACTCTATAATAAGATGGTAACAGGAAATCAGACCGGGCAGATAGTCGCCGGATTAAGATTTGACAGTGTTCTGTCAATTTGTAATTATCAGTCGAACCGGATTAACAATGTCGGTTTGAAAAAGCAACAAAAAATGTTCAAAAAAGAGAACAGAACACAAGCAAAGGCAAACATAAAACCATTGTAATCGAGGCTTTAAGCCGATCAAGAGGTATTACCATTGTCGGACACGACCAAGCCCCCAAAAGGCGTAGCTACGGTTCGAGTCAGCCAGGTCCCCAAATGATGCTTTGGCATTTCGCCGATCAAGAGGTGTAGCTATGGTTCGGGTTTGACCAAGCCCCCAAGTGATACTGTGGCATTGCGCCAATCAAGAGGCGTAGCTATGGTTCGGATACAACCAAGATCCCAAGTGATGTTGTGGCATTACGCCTATCAAAAGGTGTTGCTATGGTTCGGACACGACCAAAGCCCCCAAGTGATATAATATAAAGCCTTTGAGAAGCTAAATAAGGGGTAAACCAGACGCCGCTTTAAGAACAGAAGCTCCATGTAACCACTCATGATGTAAAAATAACAGATACCCCACTTTAGCTGAGGTTCCGGTTTATTGTATTGATCATAATATATCCAATGTCAATAGAATCACAAAGTTGAGTTACTATTAAAGGAGAACCCAGGCAAAGATCAAATGGTACATGCCAGGGGCTGCTTGAAGCCTCAAAACCTATCTGAACAACTGTATTCCTGAGAAACGCATCAAACTATAAATCTACAAATATAAGCACGACACTGGCACAATAACTTGTTGATTGGAGTTCATGCTCAAGCAAAGAGCAACCCGTCGACATCGAATAACATGAATTAGTCAAGCAGTCCAGGTCTCAATTGATGGCGCCGAGGTGAAGGCCCGGTCGAACAGACATACCTCCATGTTTCATGATTTTTTAGGTTAATTAATCTAAAAATGTCTATTTTCCATTGATCTTGACCTGCTGGCTTTTGATTGGTTTGTCTTAGAATATAAGATAATCAATGATTTGAAAGAAAGTAGGGAAGATCCCGTGAGATATATCGAAAGGACTAATGAATCTCCATTTAATATCATTAGGGTTATTACATAATCAACAAAGTCAAAAGGTTGAAGTTACTATTAAATGGCAACCCAATCAAAGCTCAAATGGTACGTGCCAGTAGTGGATCGATGCCTCAAAAATTACCTGAACA
This sequence comes from Triticum urartu, assembly GCF_003073215.2. Lineage (NCBI taxonomy): Eukaryota > Viridiplantae > Streptophyta > Magnoliopsida > Poales > Poaceae > Triticum > Triticum urartu. Next base: position 622,527 of record NW_024112983.1, on the reverse strand, counting down.
ACTCCACTCCTGACAAAAACGCAAACTATAAATCTACAATAAAAATCAAATGATACTGCTGCACACACATTTGAAATAAACCCATTAAACGAAAAATCAGAACATTACCTGCAAGTATGGGCACACAACTCATATGCTCCTTTCTGCTTGCCTGTGAGAGAACTAATTATCACGTGTACGTGATGAAGGATGCATAACAACAGAAAATTCAATCGGGAGATTCAAGAAAACCTAATTGTTGTAGGTTTTCTCTCCTAAAACCATCACGTGCATCAATTAGCACTTACAAACTGCAGAAAAAAATTAATTAGCTAAGAGAAAGAAGAGTGGATTTTACAATATCTTGTTGCAGCTTACACCTAATCTCCATAAGTTGGGTGGAAGAAGATGATGTACAATCTGGTTTCAAAGAAGATCATGTACAGTCCGCTTTGCATGACATTGGACATATGAAACAGCCCAAAGGATCCAAGAATATAGGCAACGGAGGCAGGATCATGATAGAGATGGTGCCGGTCGATCTGTACCAACAGTAGTGGCAAAAGAAGAGCGGGGAGGCAACCACAGGCCAAGGCAGTGGAAGATGGAAGATTGTTTCCCCGCTTATTCACAGCTGTTGCGACGGCGGAAAGCACAAAAGGAAGATTGGAGGAAGATGTACGTGCAGAGGGATCATTGCAAGGTCACGTAGGGTGGGATCAGAGAGATGGCTAGGTACAATTGCATCGGTTGCACAAATTGGCAGGAACATAAAGGGAGATATGTTTTTTTAGACATGAATCTTTGTTTAATTAGAGGTGGAAGAATAATATGCCCTAAATTTTGGTATTGAGTCAGTATAATAAAATCAACTATTAGAGAGGGCAGGAATAGTCTAGGTGACATCCTGTGTATTTAGGGCATCTGGTGAATGATCGGACATTGGTATAGAAGCGGCCCTATGGAGTGATAATTTGTAATATTTCTCAGGTGGGGGGTAAGCTAGGAACGACCATCTGCATCGAGATGTGTAAAACACTTAAATTTTGCATGCTATTCTTTTTCATACTTTTTTAATGTATCAAGAATGCTATGTTCCAAATAAAGTAAAAAATGCTTGCCATGTCTTACTTCTTTTGATACCTAGAATAAAACCAAATCTAATAGGTTTCAAGAAATTTCAGAATAACACACGAAAGAAGCATGGATTAATTTTAGTTGCCCTTCACCTCGTCCATCACACAGCTAGCAGTGGATGTCGGACAGACCTGCGCGTGCATGTAAACTGTTGGTAGCGTGCATGTAAACTGTTTTACCAACAGAGATCCACCTATATTGAAAACTCAAGAACTGCCAAGTGATGATAGTACTGTCGAGAATCGTACCTTCTGGCTTTCAAATCAACTTGCAATTTTCATCTCACGTGCTTCGATGTGTAGGAAACACGATTTGTTGGAGTAGAACCACGTTGTCTCCTTGCTCAGCTGAAAGCCGATTGGTAATCACGCCGCCATAGCCACTTTGGTCTATTGGTCATCTGTTTCAAATTTGAGTTTTCTGGCAACAGTGCGTGACCATGGACTATTTTTCAACCTGATACTCACCGTTGCCAGATTGATGTCATGGAAGGTTGTGGAGCCAAAGCCTTCGAGGAATCGCAATATCCACAGATATCTATGTTGGATCAGTCGGAGTTTGAGTGGAATGTCAATAATCTCAGATCTAACTTGGAGCAGCCGGCGGCAATATGGGGAGAAGGAAGCGAGGCGGCGGCAGCGACGACGTGGAGTCGATATATCTGTTTTGAGGGCTACGTAGAGTTTTTTAGGGCTACGTAGAGTTGTTTTTTTCTTAGAATAGCTACATGGAGCAGATAGAAGGGGCTTGTGTACAATCGTAAAAGCATTGTAGACATATTCAATCGGCTGGGCTTTGTAATCAAAAAATCTTGGGCCGAACTGAGCTGGCCTCTGTTTTCCTACAACCGTGCGTGTCATGCCTTCGGTGCATTTTTTTTGCTGGCGAGAATTATATGGTTAATCTAATCTGCACCGAAAAAGCGGCGGCGTTGCTCCTTCCCCTTAGCTTACAGTCGGTGGTGCTCCTCATCCGCTTCCTCGAGTCATGCGCGGCGGCGCCGCTCCTCTGCCTTAGTGTAGGATCGAAAGTAGGTCTAGAGGGGGCGGGGGGGGGGGGGTGATTAGATGACTTGACCAAATAAAAATCTAACATTTTCCCAATTTTAAGTGTTGGCAGATTTTAGCAACTAGTACAAGTCAAGCAATCAACCTACACATGCAATTCTAAGAGTGTAACAGCGAAAAGTAAAACATTGCATATGAAGGTAAAGGGAAGGATTTGGAGAAGGCAAACGCAATGTAGACATGGAGAGTTTTGGCGTGGTTCTGATAGGTGATGCTATCGTACATCCACGTTGATGGAGACTTCAACCCACGAAGGGTAACGGTTGCGCGAGTCCACGGAGGGCTCCACCCATGAAGGGTCCATGAAGAAGCAACCTTGTCTATCCCACCATGGCCATCTCCAACGAAGTACTTGCCTCACTCGAGTATATCTTCACGAAGTAGGCGCTCCTTGCCCTTACAAACTTCTAATTGGTTCAACTACACAATCTTGTCGGAGGCTCCCATACGACACCTAACCAATCTAGGAGACACCACTCTCCAAAAGGTAATAGATGGTGTGTTGATGATGAACTCCTTGCTCTTGTGCTTCAAATGATAGTCTCCTCAACACTCAACTCTCTCACACAGATTTGGCTATGGTGGAAAGATGATTTGAGCGGAAAGCAACTTGGGAAAGGCTAGAGATCAAGATTCTTGTGGTAGGATTGGAATATCTTGGTCTCAACACATGAGTAGGTGGTTCTCTCTCAGAAAATGAGTAGTGGAAGTGTAGGCACATTCTGATGGCTCTCTCATAAATGGAGAAGGGGTGGAGGGGTATATATAGCCTCCACACAAAATCCAACTGTTACACACATTTGACCCAACTCGGTCAGACCGAATAGAAGAACTTGGTGAGACCGACTTAGTTCAAAATGTGAACGTTAGGAATCTCGATGGGACCGACTGGAACAACTCATTGGGACCGATGTGCTAGGGCTAAGGGAAAACATCAACTTGTTGGCGCCGATTGCATGAACTCGGTGATACCGATTTCAGCAAAGAGCAAACATAATGGATGTCAAGCTAACTCGGTGTGACCGATTGCACTGACACAGTGAGACCGGAAGATTGCAACATGTCACAAGGAGAATGGAAGGCCATCTCGGTGAGACCGAGATCTGTATCGGTGTGACCGAATTGCTAGGTTTTCTGGCAGTGGCTATGTCAACTAAACTCGGTGGCTCCGGATGGATCATATCGGTGGGGCTGAGTTTGACTTGGAGTTTTGGACATATGTGGAAAAATGGAAAGTGGCAAAGGGTTTTGGAGCAATATCACTAAGCACTTTGAGCAAGTAGACCATTAAGCAACACCTCATCCCCTTTTAATAGTATTGGCTTTCCTATGGACTCAATGTGATCTTGGATCACTAAAATAGAAATGAAGAGTCATGAGCTTTTGCCAATCTTTGTCCTTAGCATTTTGAGGGGTCTACGTCTCTAATCATGCCATGCCAATCATTGAACTTTATGAAATATTAAGCTTGAATGGATATTAGTTCAATGAGCTATATGTTGTTATGAATTACCAAAACCACCCGAGGATTAGTTGCACTTTCAGTCTCCCCCTTTTTGGTAATTGATGACAACATATAGATCAAAGCTTCAACAAATGATAATATGAATGAAATACATCATAGCTTTGAGAAGTATGTGATAAGCAAGAGCTCCCCCTAAATTTGTTCATTATTTAAAATTTTCTTTTGAATGCAAATGCACAATCAATTAGGATCATGGGTCACTCTTCCATGTCACATACATCTTGGTGGAGTAATCAAAGTGATAAGAGTTAAATAACATGCACTCATCACCAAGGATACAAGTGATTGATCATACACAAAATATCATAGATATAATCATGGAAGCACACAATAAAGCATAGTATGATCGAAACACATGATCACATAAGTATCTCACGAGCAAATCACAAATTGTAGCATAGGAAAAAAAGCAAACGTTCAAAGTAGCAAGATAGGCAAATAAAAGCAAAACACACACACTCTCTCTCTCTCTCTCGAAGCCTAATGATCTATACACTTTCTCCCCCTTTGGCAACAAGTTACCAAAAAGTTTGAAACGTATAGTGCTATGCGACACTCTAGGCACGATCTCCGGGAGCTCCTGAAGTGGTCTTCTGGCTTCTTGCTCTGCTGTGCGTAGACGGCATGGAGATGAGGGCATCTGCAAATGCCTTGGCAGAAGTCTGTGGAGCTGGAGGGGTTGACGCTGGAGGTTCAAGTGTGGCAGTTGCTGCAGGTGCTGGAATAGTAGTCTTGGAGTCTCTGACAACTGGCACTTCTGATGACCTTTGTTCCCTTGGCACTCCCTGGAAAGTATCTGTAGTTGGTCTATCCTCCCTGTCCTCAGCATCCTCTTGGAGCTTCTCCACAGTGGTATGTATCTTTGTGACCTTAACATCTAGATCATGAAGTTTAGTCTCAATGATCCTCTCCAGACTCTCCTGATTTTGAGTCAGGGTGGCCAAGCCCTTCTCAATTCTCACTGTTGCCTCAAGCAGATAACCAAGTTGATCTTTCTTTGTCTTGAGCATCACTGTGGAAGCATCAGGTGCACTGACTGCCTTTGCTGCTTTTGCAGCCTTTGCTTTCTCTCTCTTCTCCTGGGCTTCTACACTAGTAGGATGGGATGCATCTGATGGAAATATGCCCTAGAGGCAATAATAAAATGGTTATTATTATATTTCCTTAATCATGATAAAGGTTTATTATTCATGCTAGAATTGTATTGACCGGAAACTTAAATACATGTGTGGATACATAAATAAATACCGTGTCCCTGGTGAGCCTCTACTAGACTAGCTCGTTGATCAAAGATGGTTAAGGTTTTCTAACCATAGACAGGAGTTGTCATTTGATAATGGGATCACATCATTAGGAGAATGATGTGATGGACAAGACCCATCCGTTAGCTTAGCATATGATCGTTCTGTTTATTGCTACTGCTTTCATAATGTCAAATACATGTTTCTTCGACCATGAGATCATGCATCTCCCGGATACCGGAGGAATACCATGTGTGCTATCAAATGTCACAACATAAATGGGTGATTATAAATATGCTCTACATGTATCTCCGAAGGTATCTGTTGAGTTGGCGTGAATCGTGATTGGGATTTGTCACTCCGTGTATCGAAGAGGTATCTTTGGGCCCTCTCGGTAATACACATCACAAGAATCTTGCAAGCAAAGTGACGAAGGAGTTAGTTGCAAGATGATGTAGAGACTTGCCGGTAACAAGATTGAACTAGGTATAGAGATACTGACGATTTAATCTCGGACAAGTAACATACTGACAGACAAAGGGAATTACGTATGTTGTCATAAAGGTTCAACTGATGAAAGATCTTCGCGGAATTTTTAGGAATCAATATGGGCATCCAGGTCCCGCTATTGGTTATTGACCGGAGAGGTGTCTCGGTCATGATTACATAATTCCCGAACCCGCAGGGTCGCACGCTTAACGTTCGTTGACGCTCGAGTAGTATTGGGATATTTCATGAGTGGTAACCAAATGTTGTTCGGAGTCCCGGATGAGATCCCGGATGTCACGAGGAGTCTTGGAATGGTCGAGAGGTAAAGATTTATCCATGGGAAGTCACATTTTGGGTTTCGGAAAAGGGTGCAGTTTTTTCGGTATTGTACCGAGAAGATTCCGAAGGGGTTCGGAAGTCAACAAGTGGATTGAACACGACCCTAGGGCTATAATGGGCTGCAGGGAGGCGCCCTGGCCTTATTGGGCTAGGTGCACCAATTCCTCAAAAGCCCATGTGTCTAGGGAAGGCAAAACAGGAAGGAGTCCGAGTAGGAATAGGATTGGACTTGGAGTCCAAGTCCTTTGCCCCTTAGCTGCGCCATAGGGCTTGGAGGGGCTGTTTCCCACGCCCCTCCAGGTGTGGTTATCCAGGTGTGGTTGAATTGACAACTCAACTGCTAATACTTGAGAATATTCTTTGGCTCCCCTTGTGTCGAATCAATAAATTTGGGTTGAATACTCTACCCTCGAAAACTGTTGCGATCCCCTATACTTGTGGGTTATCAGGGGGCGCCCCAAGAGGACACACCAAGCCCTTGGCGCCCCTCTCTCTCCCGTTACTCCGTAGTTCCACCGCCTCGTCCCGGCGACGCTTAGCGAAGCGCTGTCGGTGCTCCACCACCACCATCACCATCACGCCGTTGTGTTGGTTGTGATCGCATCTACTTCTCCTCTCCTGCTTGCCGGATCAAGAAGGAGGAGACGTCATCGAGCCGCACGTGTGCTAAACTCGGAGGTGTCGTTCATTCGGCACTAGATCGGTTGGATCCTGATCAGATCGCGATGAGTACGACTGCATCAACCGCGTGATAAACACTTCCGCTTAGCGATCTACAAGGGTATGTAGATGATCTCCCCCTCTCGTAGCTATGCATCTCCAAGCATGGATCTTGCGTGTGCATAGATTTTTTGTTGTTTTTCATGCGACGTTCCCCAAGAGTGGCATTGATGACCCATAAGTATAGGGGATCTATCGTAGTCCTTTTGATAAGTAAGAGTGTCGAACCCAACGAGGAGCAGAAGGAAATGACAAGCGGTTTTCAGCAAGGTATTCTCTGCAAGCACTGAAATTATCGGTAACAAATACGGGTAGCAAGTAACAAAAGTAAGTAAGGTGCAGCAAGGTGGCCCAATCCTTTTTGTAGCAAAGGACAAGCCTGGACAATCTCTTATATAAAGCAAAGCGCTCCCAAAGACACATGGGAATTACTGTCAAGCTAGTTTTCATCATGCTCATACGATTCACGTTTGTTACTTTGATAATTTGATATGTGGGTGGACCGGTGCTTGGGTGTTGTCCTTGCTTGGGCAAGCCTCCCACTTATGATTAACCCCTCCCGCAAGCATCCGCAACTACGAGAGAAGAATTAAGATAAACTAGTCGTGAACCCGTGCATCCGCACGGGCTAGTTATTTCCAGTTGAAACCCCTTATTTGGGATTCCACTCAATGATTTCTTTGTACCTCAGATTTCAGAAATCTAGTAATAGTAGGTTATAAAGTATTCAGCAAAGAGATCATGGTGATAATTATGAAAATATACTTCATGATCCATTATATGATATATTGATAGTCCAAAAATTTCGATTGTCATAAAAAATAATTGCAAAGAAACATCATACACTGAAAAATATTAATTTCACGTATCACCATCTATATAGACAAATATCTTATGTTTTTGTCTATTAATTTAATTTACCAAACCTGAAACAGAAAAGAAATAAGAGCTACCATGAATGAATTTTTGCATCAAATGCAGGCAAGCATGCGTCTCCTTAAAAGATAGTCAAAACTATAGATGTGTCCCCGTGTAAGCATTAAGTGTGTCAAGTAGAAGGAACATATGAGATAAATATGATATAAATAATCTTGACAAAATTCATAATGTTTCATAATCATCGTATCCATCTAGAGAAATACGTACACTGGTTCTTGAATATGATGTCACAATTAATTAGAGCATACCGTACTTACTTTATCTGCTCACAATTCATGTCTAGTGAACTCGCACATGTATGTATAACATAAGTAAAAACTACAACAACATACAATTTAATATCATGGGATTAATCTGTACAGATAAATTTTCTTGGAAGTTACATTCTGTTACTGGATCAGATTTCAATTACATAGCAGCTCTTACTCTAAGGTCGTCCAAGGTCTATACAACAGAATAAATAACCCATACAAAAATCAACTCGCATATGAGGTTTTAACTTGAGCATAATTTCTTGACCCCCCTTGTTGCTTCGGATAAATACTGCCCAAGGTACCACCTTCCTGGCTCTTCAAATGCACAGAGACTTCATATCTGCAAACAACACTATCGAAAATAATTACATCCAGAACATAGCATCATTTTGGCTTGGATCAGAACACTATAAAAATTGATCATTGGGTGAGCATAAAATCGAAAGAACATATTAAAGTAAACAAAACCATAGTTTTTGCTCGGAAAAAATAGAGAGAAATGGAGTGAGGAAATTATGAAATATATACAAAGCACTAATTAATCTCTATCTGATATTTATTAGGTCTATTACATAGTAGACAGAATCACAAAGTTGAGTTACTATTGAAGGGGAACCCAGGCAAAGATCAAATGGTACCTGCCAGGGGCTGCTTGAAGCCTCAAAACCTATCTGAACAACTGTGTTCTTGAGAAACGCATCAAACTATAAATCTACAAATATAAGCACGACACTGGCACAATAACTTGTTGATTGGAGTTCATGCTCAAGCAAATAGCAACTCGTCGACATCGAATAACATGAATTAGTCAAGCAGTCCAGGTCTCAATTGATGGCGCCGAGGTGAAGGCCCGGTCAAACAGACATACCTCCATGTTTTGTGATTTTTTAGGTTAATTAATCTAAAAATGTCTATTTTCCTTTGATCTTGACCTGCTGGCTTTTGATTGGTTTGTCTTAGAATATAAGATAATCAATGAATTGAAAGAAAGTAGGGAAGATCCCGTGAGATATATCAAAAGGACTAATGAATCTTCATTTAATATCATTAGGGTTATTACATAATCAACAAAGTCAAAAAGTTGAAGTTACTATTAAACGGCAATCCAATCAAAGCTCAAATGGTACCTGCCAGTAGTGGATCGACGCCTCAAAAATTACCTGAACAACTCCGCTCCTGAGAAAAACCCAAACTGTAAATCTACAATAAAAATCAAATGATACTGCTGCACACACATTTGAAATAAACCCATTAAACGAAAAATCAGAACATTACCTGCAAGTATGGGCACACAACTCGTATGCTCCTTTCTGCTTGCCTGTGAGAGAACTAATTATCACGTGTACGTGATGAAGGATGCATAACAACAGAAAATTCAATCGGGACATTCAAGAAAACCTAATTGTTGCAGGTTTTCTCTCCTAAAACCATCACGTGCATCAATTAGCACTTACAAACTGCAGAAAAAAATTAATTAGCTAAGAGAAAGAAGAGTGGATTTTACAATATCTTGTTGCAGCTTACACCTAATCTCCATAAGTTGGGTGGAAGAAGATGATGTACAATCTGGTTTCAAAGAAGATCATGTACAGTCCGCTTTGCATGACATTGGACATATGAAACAGCCCGAAGGATCCAAGAATATAGGCAACGGAGGCAGGATCATGATAGATATGGTGCTGGTCGATCTGTACCAACAGTAGTGGCAAAAGAACAGCGGGGAGGCAACCACAGGCCAAGGCAGTGGAAGCTGGAAGATTGTTTCCCCGCTTATTCACAGCTGGTGCGACGGCGGAAAGCACAAAAGGAAGATTGGAGGAAGATGTACGTGCAGAGGGATCATTGCAAGGTCACGTAGGGTGGGATCAGAGAGATGGCTAAGTACAATTGCATCGGTTGCACAAATTGGCTGGAACATAAAGGGAGATATGTCTTTTTAGACATGAATCTTTGTTTAATTAGCGGTGGAAGAATAATATGCCCTAAATTTTGGTATTAAGTCAGTATAATAAAATCAACTATTAGAGAGGGCAGGAATACTCTAGGTGACATCCTGTGTATTTAGGGCATCTGGTGAATGATCGGACATTGGTATAGAAGCGGCCCTATGGAGTGATAATTTGTAATATTTCTCAGGTGGGGAGTAAGCTAGGAACGACCATCTGCATCGAGATGTGTAAAACACTTAAATTTTGCATGCTATTCTTTTTCATACTTTTTTAATGTATCGAGAATGCTATGTTCCAAATAAAGTAAAAAATGCTTGCCATATCTCACTTCTTTTGATACCTAGAATAAAACCAAATCTAATAGGTTTCAAGAAATTTCAGAATAACACACGAAAGAAGCATGGATTAATTTTAGTTGCCCTTCACCTCGTCCATCACACAGCTGGCAGTGGATGTCGGACACACCTGCGCGTGCATGTAAACTGTTGGTAGCGTGCATGTAAACTGTTTTACCAACAGAGTCCACCTATATTGAAAACTCAAGAACTGCCAAGTGATGATAGTACTGTCGAGAATCGTACCTCCTGGCTTTCAAATCAACTTGCAATTTTCATCTCACGTGCTTCGATGTGTAGGAAACACGATTTGTTGGAGTAGAACCACGTTGTCTCCTTGCTCAGCTGAAAGCCGATTGGTAATCACGCCGCCATAGCCACTTTGGTCTATTGGTCATCTTTTTCAAATTTGAGTTTTCTGGCAACAGTGCGTGTCCATGGAGGACTATTTTTCAACCTGATTCTCAATTGTGCTTCAATGATCTAAACAGGAGAGAAATATACTCACCGTTGCCAGATTGATGTCATGGAAGGTTGTGGAGCCCAAGCCTTTGAGGAATCGCAGTATTCACAGATATCTATGTTGGATCGGTCGGAGTTTGAGTGGAATTTCAATAATCTCATATCTAACTTGGAGCAGCCAGCGGCAATATGGGGAGAAGGAAGCGAGGCGGTGGCAGCGACGACGTGGAGTCGATATATCTGTTTTGAGGGCTACGTAGAGTTTTTTAGGGCTACGTAGAGTTGTTTTTTTCTTAGAATAGCTACATGGAGCAGATAGAAGGGGACTGTGTACAACCGTAAAAGCATTGTAGACATGTTCAATCGGCTGGGCTTTGTAATCAAAATATCTTGGGCCGAACTGAGCTGGCCTCTGTTTTCCTACAACCGTGCGTGTCATGCCTTTGGTGCATTTTTTTTGCTGGCCAGAATTATATGGTTAATCTAATCTGCACCGTAATAACTCACAGGGCCCACCAGATTAACAGTTCATAATTACTGATTAACGTGGAATTTTTTTGGGAGTCTGTAATTAGTATGGGGAGAAGGAAGCGAGGCGGCGGCAGCGACGACGTGGAGTCAATATATCTGTTTTCAGGGCTACGTAGAGTTTTTTAGGGCTACGTAGAGTTGTTTGTTTTTCTTAGAATAGCTACAGCAGATAGAAGGGGCTTGTGTACAACCGTAAAAGCATTGTAGCCATGTTCAATCAGCTGGGCTTTGTAATCAAAATATCTTGGGCCGAACTGAGCTGGCCTTTGTTTTCCTACAACCGTGCGTGTCATGCCTTCTGTGCATTTTTTTGCTGGCGAGAATTATATGGTTAATCTAATCTGCACCGTAATAACTCACAGGGCCCACCAGATTAACGGTTCATAATTACTGATTAACTTGGAATTTTTTTGGGAGTCTGTAATTAGTATAGGTATAGATAGATAGATAGATAGATAGATATAGATGATGTGATTGACATGACCTATTCCATTAGCCTAGTTATTTAATATTACGTTATAATATATATAACATAAAGCGATGTGTTGTGTACATGGGACGTGCCATCTAATATTTTTCATTCTAATATAAGTCGTAAAGGATTTTCAACATGAGGATTCATAGGAGAATCTATTTCCACAAAGGACTTAGTTGGATGGAAATACAATAATTATTCCCAAAAGTAGTATGTGCTGGGATAACTTGATATTAAATCCTTATACCAATTTTCATGTAAATTAACTCATTCCAGTTAAAACAATAAGAAGAATGTTATCAGATACTTGATATTCTTGAATCTTCGTATGGAATGATGTGTGTTAAATCACCAGGCAATTATAGAACAACTAAGTTGGGATTAAACAAACTGACAACTTGGTAGGTTCGGAATTTGAAAAAAGCCACAACATCGAAAGAGCTTTTGTTTAATACCAATGAACCTTACATATAACGGAATTCTATTACATGAAGATGAATGACATGGAATATGTATAAATTGAAAAGTTGGGTCGTAGATACTATAAATGTACTACAACGATCATGGCCTTAGGTGACAAATTTACTTCTATCTCCATACGTACTACATGGCAAAATATTTTGTGATTATTGAACAAACAAACCATGATTGCTTAGTTAATAGGGGACCTTTAAGAGCGCCTAGTCACTCCAATCATTAATTTTATAGCAGTCCATAATTCAAATGCAAATAAAAATCTTGAATATTGGGTGACTATTGATAGCTGCAGGCATACATTGTTAAAAAAAATTCCAATCCTAGAAATTCTTCTGCAGACAATTTCTTATTTAATAGTCAAAGCAGACTTACTAAAATACAAAATTGTAATTTTCCTATCCAACACTATTACGTAGAGATATGCACCATATCAAGCATTGATACTCACCATATTGTGTGTTCATTCTTATCCATGGGGTAGCCAGAGTAAAAGCTTTGTCCAATCCATTGCACATATATGCTGACCTATATTATACAGGGTCAGATATTAGTGACGCGCTGGAAAGAGCCAATGTAAGTGAAAATATATGTGGGCCTTGAACAACCTCAGTATGGCCGACCCCTCGCCGGTGATGGATGATGCATCATATGCGTAGCATGGTCTGATTTAAAACTGCTAATTACAGTACTTTACACACTTACAGTTGGATGTCTCGAGTGTCTTGACCATCAATATTGCTATTTTCGTCACACAATACCTAATACATAGCGAGCAGGTCCAAGAATAGATGAAGGAGTGATAGTTAGAACTGGCCAAAGGACAGGAGCATACTGCAAAGACATATTCCGTTGTGCTGGCCACGTCGGAGGTGTGGATAGGGAAGTTCCACCATCACATGGCAGGGTTCTGGGACTGGGAGAAGCTCGACACCTGAATCAACCGTGGAGTTTTTTTTTCCTTTGGAGGGAGAGAGGAAGCAGATCTGAACAATGAGTTATATAAGGCGGGAATAAAAAGGACTTCCAGATGCTACATGCTTAACATCACAACATGAGTCTACAAGGATGGAATTAATCTTATCATATTAGTAAATAAACAAAATCATGTTCACTGCGATCACAATTGATATGATCATCAATATATCGAGAGATGAAAAAGGAAGATCTAACCACTTTAAGGTTCATCACAACCTAGAGACGGATCTGTTTCTAGTACAGACAGATGTGGCCCAACTATATGAGTCCTTACGCTTGACGCAGATTAACCCATTAACCACATGCACTGTGTATGGACACACGCACGGTTCAACCCATATGATCTTAGCTTAGATCTAAGAAGAGAATACCATGTGATATTTCTCCTGTTTATATATTTTCCCTATTTCATCAAAAGCCATGGATGTATTAAGATTATCAGAGAATCAACATTAAATGATCAGTATAATACAATGTATCTTGAACTACTAATGATCAGTATAATACAAAATGTAGGAAACATGGAATCCTAGCAAGAGCTTGATTAGATCGGTAAACAACATAGATTGACCCCAATGACAGTGTTGATATGCAAATAAACAAAAATTGAGAGAGTGAAAGCTGGGTGGGGTAGGACCATCAGGAGTGGCTGCAAGTCGTCGTGACACCAGCGACCAGTCTCTAGCCTTTAGTCACAAAGCATACAACTCCAGCCAGAGCAATTTTCAACCATGCTTCCTATCATTAGCAAATTATATGGAAAATAAATCTTTCTTAATAATTGTACATCAATACCAGAAGTACACATTGACTGTGACAGATTAGAAAACGTAGTACAGACTCCCTTCTCCAATTCATCCTGAAATTAAGATGGTAATAAACAAAGATTGTCAATCTTGTTGTACCAATCACATACAATCATAACAATTAATGTTCCTCGAAAGCTATAGAGATAGATGATAATGCGGCAAAAGCTAGCTCTCTGCAACAATAATCCAATGCTCCTTTATCCGTACACTATAATTAAGCTGATTTGCTCATTCATTTCTTTATGTTGCTATAGTTTAACTGTTGAGGTGTTACGATACAATCATAAGATTCTGCCATGCATGTTACAGATGGATTTTCTGGGCGTCGTTCTCATGAACTGAAATACTATGACAAAAACGATAGAGACTCAGGAAAGAAACAATCGTTTCGAAGGTATTTACCTCTTATAATTGCTTGTACTGCAGGTATGTCGCCCTTTACAGATTTATATACAACTCTTGGTTTATACTATATTGCAATTTTCTTTTGCAAAGCAAAAAATCATGAGTTCACTGTCAGGCGGCCTAAAGCATCTCATATGTCAACCAATTATACTAATTATATTGGAACCAAAAAAAGATGCCAAATAATTAACACATCCCACGCAACTAAATACACACATCTTGAGTTAAATCACATGGTTATAGCCACAAACTGATACTCTGTCCGACGATGTTCCTTCTAGTGATAACAAAAAGGAAAACACATGATACTTCTCAGTAATAAGATTGAATAGAAACAAACCATATGATTCGTGACAAACTGCCTGCTCCAGTCCTCCATCAAATAAACAACTGTTGCAACACAACTGCGTACAATCGAGGAGTTCATAAGCAGTCTGATTTGACTATGAAGAGGTACAAAGAAGTACCTGGTCAGATCGGAGAGGGAGAAACTGTTGTCTCATAGCACAGGAAGACACCCCTACTCACACTCCCGTAACATAGCATGGCCATCCTCCTTCCACTCCCCCTCTGCAACCAATCCCCCTAGCTACATACAATAGCATTCGGGTAGGTTGAATTGACATAACCTGACCTAACGCTGTTATGTAGCCTCAAACGTGTGCTCGCCAACATATTTAATAAGTTTCAGCCATAAAAATATATGCATCTACAATTTGTTAGGGATTGAATAGAGCTTTTGGCAGAAGGAACCTGGGGTCTCGAATTTGTTGAAATAGGATTGTAAGCAATATTGGAGAATAAATCAGCGGCAACACCATGGTTGATCTTGGCACAAAGAAGGCAGTGGCGATCTTGGCCAGGAGAGAACATGCCTTCATGCTCGACGATATGCTAGCTGAGCTTGGATTCGATGTGGATTTGGAGGAGGCAGCCAGGACGGGGGTGAGGAAGCGGAGTATATATTGGAGGCAGCGAAGCCTTGGGGAGAAGTCCGCAGCGGAGACAGCGTGACGCCGAGGGTAGTTCTTCTTCCTCTGATCTCCCGTACTTCCTTCACCATGCAGCGTCGCTTGCAATGACGGTAGTTCGATCTGATTCAGCACCTCCTTCTCCACTGCGTCACCCATCCTTGATTACAGTATGATCGGGTTATCGAAGGCTCTCTACCTCCAATTCATCATGATTAGGGCCCGGGTTCAAGCTTCAAGGAAGGGGATAAGAGAGAGGTTGGATGGATTGTTCCTGTAGATTCATTGCTGCTTTTTCGGATATAAGGAGATTGATTGCTGAGTAATAGGAGGAGGAATTTAGTTTACAGTTTTGCTAAAGCACATCTAGATGTGCCATAAGTATTGCACATCTAAGTCATATATCATTGATCTTACATTGAGATTCGTGTAAATATTTTCTTTCTTTTTTTTTCTTTTTCTCTTTATGCTTGATTCACTCACTTAGATGTGCAATAACTAGAGCACATCTAGATGTGCCCTAGACACACCCTTTAGTTTTTAGCTGTGTGCAAGAAAGAGTTTGCTAAACCTTTGTGAGAGTCTGAGAGACATACGTGAGAGACTTTCTTTAGATGGAGATACGTGGAGAGAGAAAGAGAGAGATGCGTGGGGCATTTTTAAAGATATTTTTTCTTTATTATTAGAGGGATACATGAGAGATTAATTAGGAGGGATTTTACTTTAACTTTTTTTTTGAGATGGAGATACGTGAAAGGGATTTTACTTGAACTATTTTTTCTTTTGAGATGGAGATACGTGAAAGATTTTATAAGGATGAATGTACACCGTTATAACTCGGTCCCATTAGATTAACGGCTCCTAATTTCAGATTAACATGGTAATTTCTAGGGATTCCATAATTAGTATAGGTATAGATAGATAGATAGATAGATAGATAGATATAGATGATGTGATTGACATGACCTATTCCATTAGCTTAGCACCCGATCGTTTAGTATGTTGCTATTGCTTTCTTCATGACTTATACATGTTCCTATGACTATGAGATTATGCAACTCCCGTTTACCGGAGGAACACTTTGTGTGCTACCAAACGTCACAACGTAACTGGGTGAGTATATAGGTGCTCTACAGGTGTCCCCGAAGGTACTTGTTGGGTTGGCGTATTTCGAGATTAGAATTTGTCACTCCGATTGTCGGAGAGGTATCTCTGGGCCCACTCGGTAATGCACATCACTATAAGCCTTGCAAGCATTGCAACTAATGAGTTGGTTGCGGGATGATGTACTCCCTCCGTTTTTATTTAGTCCGCATATTAGCTTTCGTCAAAGTCAAGCTTTGTTTACTTTGACCAAGTTTATAAATAAAAATATTAACATATACAATAACAAATTAATATCATTAGATTTATTATTCAATGTACTTTCACATCATATAGATTTGTTATGATAAATGCTTATATTCTTTTCTATAAACATGGTCAAAACTTTACGAAGTTTGACTTCAGTCAACTCTAATATGCGGAGTAAATAAAAACGGAGGGAGTATTATGGAACGAGTAAAGAGACTTTCCGGTAACGAGATTGAACTAGGTATTGAGATACCAATGATCGAATCTCGGGCAAGTAACATACCGATGACAAAGGGAACAACGTATGTTGTTATGCGGTCTGACCGATAAAGATCTTCGTAGAATATGTGGGAGCCAATATGAGCATCCAGGTTCTGCTATTGGTTATTGACCAGAGACGTGTCTAGGTCATGTCTACATTGTTCTCGAGCCCGTAGGGTCCGCACGCTTAAGGTATCGATGATAGTTATATTATGAGTTTATGAGTTTTGATGTACCGAACGAGTTCGGAGTCCCAGATGAGATCGGGGACATGACGAGGAGTCTCAAAATGGTCGATACTTAATGATCGATATATTGGACGACTATATTCGAACATCGGAAAGGTTCCGAGTGATTCGGGTATTTTTTGGAGTACCGGAGAGTTACGGGAATTCGTATTGGGCCTTAATGGGCCATACGGGAAAGGAGAAAAAGGCCCCAAAAGGTGTCCGCACCCCTCCCCATGGGCTAGTCCGAATTGGACTAGGGAGGGGGGCGCCCCTTTCCTTTCTTGTCCTTCTCCCTTCCCTTCTCCTACTCCAACAAGGAAAGGAGGAGTCCTACCCCCGGTGGGAGTAGGACTCCCCCCTTGGGCGCGCCTCCTCCTCTTGGCCGGCCCCCTCCTCCTTGCTCCTTTATATACGGGGGCAAGGGGGCACCCCATAGACACAACAATTGATCCTTGAGATCTCTTAGCCGTGTGCGGTGCCCCCCTCCACCATAATCCTCGATAATATTGTAGCGGTGCTTAGGCGAAGCCCTGCGACGGTAGAACATCAAGATCGTCACCACACCGTCGTGCTGACGGAACTCTTCCCCGACACTTCGCTGGATCGGAGTCCGGGGATCGTCATCAAGCTGGACGTGTGCTAGAACTCGGAGGTGTCGTAATTTCGGTGCTTGATCGGTCGGGCCGTGAAGATGTACGACTACATCAACCGCATTGTTATAACGCTTCCGCTTCCGGTCTACGATGGTACGTGGACAACACTCTCCTCTCTGGTTGCTATGCATCACCATGATCTTGCGTGTGCGTAGGAATTTTTTTGAAATTACTACGTTACCAAGCAGTGGCATCCGAGCCTGGTTTTATGCGTAGATGTCATATGCATGAGTAGAACACAAGGAGTTGTGGGCGATATAAGTCATACTGCTTACCAGCATGTCGTACTTTGGTTCGGCGGTATTGTTGGATGAAGCGGCCCGGACCGACATTACGCGTACGCTTACGCGAGACTGGTTTTACCGTCGTGCTATGCACACAGGTGACTAGCGGGTGTCAGTTTCTCCAACTTTAGTTGAACCGAGTGTGGCAACGCCCGGTCCTTGCGAAGGTTAAAACAACACCAACTTGACAAACTATCGTTGTGGTTTTGATGCGTAGGTAAGAACGGTTCTTGCTCAGCCTGTAGCAGCCACGTAAAACTTGCAACAACAAAGTAGAGGACATCTAACTTGTTTTTGCAGGGCATGTTGTGATGTGACATGGTCAAGACATGATGAGGTATAAGTTGTTGTATGAGATGATCATGTTTTGTTGAAGTTATCGGCAACTGGCAAAAGCCTTATGGTTGTCTCTCTATTGCATAAGATGCAAGCGCCAAATAATTGCTTTACTTTATCGCTATGCGACAGAAATAGTTGCAAGAGCAATTGTTGGCGAGACGACCATATGACGACACATTAATATAGATCAAGATGATGGAGATCATGGTGTCATGCCGGTGACGATGGAGATCATGACGATGCTTTGGAGATGGAGATAAAAGGCACAAGATGATGATGGCCATATCATGTCACGTATTATGATTGCATGTGATGTTTATCTTTTATACATCTTATTTTGCTTAGTTCGGCGGTAGCTTTATAAGATGATCTCTCACTAAATTATCAAGGTATAAGTGTTCTCCCTGAGTATGCACCGTTGCGAAAGTTCTTCGTGCTGAGACACCACGTGATGATCGGGTGTGATAGGCTCTACGTTCAAATACAACGGGTGCAAAACAGTTGCACACGCGGAATACTCAGGTTAAACTTGACGAGCCTAGCATATAACAGATATGGCCTTGGAACACGGAGACCAAAAGGTCGAGCGTGAATAATATAGTAGATATGATCAACATAGTGATGTTCACCGTTGAAACTACTCCATCTCACATGATGATCGGACATGGTTTAGTTGATATGGATCACGTGATCACTTAGAGGATTAGAGG
Source organism: Triticum urartu (assembly GCF_003073215.2). Taxonomy (NCBI): domain Eukaryota; kingdom Viridiplantae; phylum Streptophyta; class Magnoliopsida; order Poales; family Poaceae; genus Triticum; species Triticum urartu. Next base: position 603,618 of record NW_024112983.1, on the reverse strand, counting down.
GATGTCTATCTAAGTGGGAGTTCTTAAGTAATATGATTAATTGAACTTTAATTTATCATGAACTTAGTCCTGGTAGTATTAGCATATCTATGTTGTAGATCAATAGCTCGCATTGTTGCTTCCCAGTGTTTATTTTGATATGTTCCTAGAGAAAGCGAAGTTAAAAGATGTTAGTAGCAATGATGCGGATTGGATCCGTGATCTGAGGTTTATCCTCATTGCTGCACAGAAGAATTATGTCCATGATGCACCGCCAGGTGGCAGACCTATTGCAGGAGCAGATGCAGAAGTTATGAACGTTTGGCTAGCTCAATATGATGACTACTTGATAGTTTAGTGCACCATGCTTAACGGCTTAGAATCGGGACTTCAAAGACGTTTTGAACGTCATGGACCATATGAGATGTTCCAGGAGTTGAAGTTAATATTTCAAGAAAATACCCGAGTTGAGAGATATGAAGCCTCCAACAAGTTCTATAGCTAAAAGATGGAGGAGAATAGCTCAAGCAGTGAGCATGTGCTCAGATTGTCTGGGTACTACAATCACTTGAATCAAGTGGGAGTTAATCTTCCAGATAAAATAGTGATTGATAGAATTCTCTAGTCACCATCACCAAGTTAGTAGAACTTCGTGATGAACTATAATATGCAAGGGATGACGAAAACAATTCTCAAGCTCTTCGCGATGCTAAAATCGGCGAAGGTAGAAATCAAGAAAAACATCAAGTGTTGATGGTTGACAAGACCACTAGATTCAAGAGAAAGGGCAAAGGGAAGAAGGGGAACTTCAAGAAGAACGGCAAGCAAGTTGCTGCTCAAGTGAAGAAGCCCAAGTCTGGTCCTAAGCCTGAGACTAAGTGCTTCTACTGCAAAGGGACTGGTCACTGGAAGTGGAACTGCCCCAAGTATTTGGCGGATAAGAAGGATGGCAAAGTGAACAAAGGTATATTGGATATACATGTTATTGATGTGTATTTTACTGGTGTTTATAGCAACCCCTCGGCATTTGATACTGGTTCAGTTGCTAAGAGTAGTAACTCGAATGGGAGTTGCAGAATAAACAGAAACTTGTAAAAGTCGAGGTGATGATGTGTGTTGGAACTAGTTCCAAGATTGATATGATCATCATCACACTCTCCCTATACTTTTTGAATTAGTGTTGAAACTAAATAAGTGTTATTTGGTGTTTGCGTTGAGCATGAATATGATTTGATCATGTTTATTGCAATACGGTTATTCATTTAAGTTAGAGAACAATTGTTGTTCTGTTTACATGAATAAAACCTTCTATGGTCATACACACCAACGAAAATGGTTTGTTGGATCTTGATCGTAGTGATACACATATTCATAATATTGAAGCCAAAAGATGCAAAGTTAATAATGATAGTGCAACTTATTTGTGGCACTGCCGTTTAAGTCATATTGGTGTAAAGCGCATGAAGAAACTCCACGCTGATGGGATTTTGGAATCACTTGATTATGAATCACTTGATGCTTGCGAACCGTGCCTCATGGGAAAGATTACTAAAACGCCGTTCTCCGGAACAATGGAGCAAGCAACAGATTTGTTGGAAATCATACATACTGATGTATGTGGTCCGATGAATATTAAGGCTTCCAGCGGGTATCATTATTTTCTGACCTTCACAGATGATTTGAGCAGATATGGGTATATCTACTTAATGAAATAGAAGTCTGAGACATTTGAAAAGTTCATATAATTTCAGACTGAAGTGAAAATCATCGTAACAAGAAAATAAAGTTTCTACGATCTGATCGTGGAGGACAATATTTGAGTTACGAGTTTGGTCTTCAGTTAAAACAATGTGAAATAGTTTCACTACTCACGCCACCTGGAACATCACAGCATAATGGTGTGTCCGAACGTCATAACCGTACTTTATTGGATATAGTGCAATCTATGATGTTTCTTACCGATTTACCACTATCGTTTTTGGGGTTATGCATTAAAGACAGCTGCATTCACATTGAAAAGGGCACCATCTAAATCCGTTGAGACGACACCGTATGAACTGTGGTTTGGCAAGAAACCAAAGTTGTCATTTCTTAAAGTTTGGGGTTGCAATGCTTATGTGAAAAAGTTTTCATCCTAGTAAGCTCAAACCCAAATCAGAAAAGTGCGTCTTCATAGGATACCCAAAAAGTTACTATTGGGTACACCTTCTATCACAGATCCAAAGGCAAGATATTCGTTGCTAAGAATGGATCCTTTCTAGAGAAGGAGTTTCTCTCGAAAGAAGTGAGTGGGAGGAAAGTAGAACTTGATGAGGTAACTATACCTGCTCCCTTATTGGAAAGTAGTTCGTCACAGAAATCTATTCCTGTGACTACTACACCAATTAGTTAGGAAGCTAATGATGATGATCATGTAACTTAAGATCAAGTTACTACCGAATCTCGTAGGTAAACCAGAGTGAGATCCGCACCAGAGTGGTACGTTAACCCTGTTCTGGAGTTCATGCTACTTGACCATGACGAACCTACGAACTATGAGGAAGCGATGATGAGCCCAGATTCTGCGAAATGGCTTGAGGCCATGAAATCTGAGATGAGATCCATGTATGAGAACAAAGTATAGACTTTGGTTGACTTGGCCAATGATCGACAAGCCATAGAAAATAAATGGATCTTCAAGAGGAAGACGGACGCTGATAGTAGTGTTACTATCTACAAAGCTAGAATTGTCGCAAAAAGTTTTTTGACAAGTTCAAAGGTGTTGACTACGATGAGAGGTTCTCACACGTATCTATGCTTAAGTCTGTCCGAATCATGTTAATAATTGCCACATTTTATGAAATATTGCAAATGGATAAATAAAACTGCATTCCTTAATGGAGTTATTAAAGAAGAGTTGTATATGATGCAACCAGAAGGTTTTGTCGATCCTAAAGGTGTTAACAAAATGTGCAAGCTCCACCGATCCATCTATGCACTGGTGCAAGCATCTCGGAGTTGGAATATACGCTTTGATAAGTTGATCAAAGCATATAGTTTTATACAGACTTGCGGTGAAGCCTGTATTTACAAGAAAGTGAGTGGGAGCGCTACAACATTTCTGATAAGTATATGTGAATGACATATTGTTGATCGGAAATAATGCAGAATTATTCTGCAAAGCATCAAGGAGTGTTTGAAAGGAGTTTTTCAAAGAAAGACCTCAGTGAAGCTGCTTACATATTGAGCATCAAGATTTATAGAGATAAATGAAGACGCTTGATAAGTTGTTTCAATGAGTACATACCTTGACAACATTTTGAAGTAGTTCAAAATGGAACAGTCAAAGAAGGAATTCTTGCATGTGCTACAAGGTGTGAAGTTGAGTGAAGACTCAAAACCCGACCACGGCAGAAAATAGAACGAGAATGAAAAAAGTCATTCCCTATGCCTCAGCCATAGGTTCTATAAAGTATGTCATGCTGTGTACCAGATCTATTGTATACCCTACCACTGAGTTTGGCAAGGAAGTACAATAGTGATATAGGAGTAGATCACTGAACAGCGGTCAAAATTATCCTTAGTGGAATAAGGATATGTTTCTCGATTATGGAGGTGACAAAAAAGGTTCATCGTAAAGAGTTACGTCAATCAAGTTTTGACACAGATCTAGATGACTCTAAGTCTCGATCTAGATACATATTGAAAGTGGGAGCAATTAGCTAGAGTAGCTCCATTCAAAGCATTGTTGACATAGAAATTTGCAAAATACATACGGATCTGAATGTGGCAGACCCGTTGACTAAACTTCTCTCACAAGCAAAACATGATCACACCTTAGTACTCTTTGGGTGTTAATCACATAGCAATGTGAACTAGATTATTGACTCTAGTAAACCCTTTGGGTGTTGGTCACATGACGATGTGAACTATGGGTGTTAATCACATGGTGATGTGAACTATTGGTGTGAAATCACATGGCGATGTGAACTAGATTATTGACTCTAGTGCAAGTGGGAGACTGGAGGAAATATGCCCTAGAGGCAATAATAAAGTTATTATTTATTTCCTTATTTCATGATAAATGTTTATTATTCATGCTAGAATTGTATTAACCGGAAACATGATACATGTGTGAATACATAGACAAACAGAGTGTCACTAGTATGCCTCTACTTGACTAGCTCGTTGATCAAAGATGGTTATGTTTCCTAGCCATAGACATGAGTAGTGATTTGATTAACGGGATCACATTATTAGGAGAATGATGTGATTGACATGACCCATTCCATTAGTTTAGCACCCGATCGTTTAGTATGTTGCTATTGCTTTCTTCATGACTTATACATGTTCCTACGACTATGAGATTATGCACCTCCCGTTTACCGGAGGAACACTTTGTGTGCTACCAAACGTCACAACGTAACTGGGTGATTATAAAGGTGCTCTACACGTGTCTCCGAAGGTACTTGTTGGGTTGGCGTATTTCGAGATTAGGATTTCTCACTACGATTGTCGGAGAGGTATCTCTGGGCCCGCTCGGTAATGCACATCACTATAAGCCTTGCAAGCATTGCAACTAATGAGTTACTTGCGGGATGATGTATTATGGTACGAGTAAAGAGACTTGCCGGTAACGAGATTGAACTAGGTATTGAGATACCGACGATCGAATCTCGGGCAAGTAACATACCGATGACAAAGGGAACAACGTAAGTTGTTATGCGGTCTGACCGATAAAGATCTTCGTAGAATATGTGGGAGCCAATATGTGCATCCAGGTTCCGCTATTGGTTATTGACCGGAGACGTGTCTCGGTCATGTCTACCATGTTCTCGAACCCGTAGGGTCCGCATGCTTAAGGTATCGATGATAGTTATATTATGAGTTTATGAGTTTTGATGTACCGAAGGATTTCGGAGTCCCGGATGAGATCGCAGACATGACGAGGAGTCTCGAAATGGTCGAGACGTAAAGATCAATATATTGGCGACTATATTCGGACATCGGAAAAGGTTCCGAGTGATTCGGGTATTTTTCGGAGTACCGGAGAGTTACGGGAATTCGTATTGGGCCTTAATGGGCCATACGGGAAAGGAGAAAAAGGCCCCAAAAGGTGGCCGCACCCCTCCCCATGGGCTAGTCCGAATTGGACTAGGGAGGGGGGCGCCACCTTCCTTTCTTCTCCTTCTCCCTTCCCTTCTCGTACTCCAACAAGGAAAGGAGGAGTCCTACTCCCGGTGGGAGTAGGACTCCCCCCTTGGGCGCGCCTCCTCCTCTTGGCCGGCCCCCTCCCCCTTGCTCCTTTCTATACGGGGGCAAGGGGGCACCCCATAGACACAACAATTGATCCTTGAGATCTCTTAGCCGTTTGCGGTGCCCCCCTCCACCATAATCCTCGATAATATTGTAGCGGTGCTTAGGCGAAGCCCTGCGACGGTAGAACATCAAGATCGTCACCACGCCGTCGTGCTGACGGAACTCTTCCCCAACACTTTGCTAGATCGGAGTCTGGGGATCGTCATCGAGCTGAACGTGTGCTAGAACTCGGAGGTGTCGTAGTTTCGGTGCTTGAACGGTCGGGCCATGAAGACGTACGACTACATCAACCGTGTTGTTATAACGCTTCCGCTTTCGGTCTACGAGGGTATGTGGACAACACTCTCCCCTCTCGTTGCTATGCATCACCATGATCTTGCATGTGCGTAGGAATTTTTTTGAAATTACTACGTTACCCAACACTAACCCGGCGGCTATGGTAGCGACGCAGATCCTGCTGGTAAATCGCCGAACAGGCGGCCGCTGTGTCATGCTCCTCATCTAACAGGTCGAGAGCTTCTAGCCGTGCCTTCTTGTTGTCTGCTTCAACATATGCCGCTACACGGGGTGAGTCATGACGGATGTCACTAGGAAGAACTGCCTCCGCTCCATAAACCATGAAGAACGGCGTGTATCCTATTGATCTGTTGGGTGTGGTTTTGATGCTCCATAACACAGAAGGTAGATCCTCAACCCAACAACTCGGCGTCCGCTACAAAGGGACCATAAGCTGGGGTTTGATGCCTCGCAAGGTCTCTTGATTAGCCCTCTCTGCTTGACCATTGGACTATGGGTGAGCCACTAACGATACGCCAAGCCGAATGTGCTCACGTTGACCGAACTCCTTCATGGCACCCTTGGACAGATTGGTACCATTGTCAGTGATAATGCTATGTGGAAAGCCAAACTGGAAAATCACCTTTTTGATGAATTGAACCGCCATGGTCGTGTCACACTTGCTAACGGGCTCTGCCACTACCCACTTCGTGAACTTGTCAACCGCCACCAAGAGGTGGGTCTTCTTATCCTTGGACGTCTTGAAAGGCCCAACCATATCCAGCCCCCAAGTCGCAAACGGCCAAGTAATTGGAATCACTCTCAATTCTTGAGCCGGTACATGAGCGCGTCTTGAGAACTTCTGACAACCATCACATTGTCTGACCAAGTCCTCAGCATCAGCATGAGCTGTCAACCAATAAAACCCGTGACGAAACGCTTTGGCCACCAAAGATTTTGAACCGGCGTGGTGACCACAATCTCCTTCGTGGATCTCATGCAAAATTTCACAGCCTTCCTCAGGAGATACACAATGCTGAAACGCCCCTGACACACTGCAATGATGCAACTCTCCATTGATAATAGTCATGGACTTGGACCGCCAGATTATCTGCCTGGCCAGAGTCTCATCCTCTGGTAACTCACCCCGGTTCATGTACGTGAGATAAGGAACCATCCAATCCGGGATAGCATGAAGAGCCGCCACCAACTGAGCTTCCGGATCAGGAATAGCCAAATCCTCTTCACCAGGGAGCTTGACGGACGGATTATGCAAAACATCCAAGAAGACATTAGGCGGGACCGGTTTACGTTGAGAACCCAATCAGCTCAAAGCGTCCGCCGCTTCATTCTTCTGCCGGTCCACATGATCCACCTAATAACCTTTAAAGTGACCTGCAACAATATCCACCTCACAACGATATGCTACCATGTGCGGATCCTTGGAATCCCAAGTGCCAGACACTTGTTGAGCCACCAGGTCCGAGTCACCGAAGCGCTTAACTCGTCTTAGATTCATCTCCTTAGCCCTCCGAAGACCATGGACTAAAGCTTCGTACTCAGCTGCATTGTTAGTACAAGGGAACATTAAACGGAGAACATAACAAAACTTGTCACCTCGTGGGGAAGTTAATACGACTCCAGCCCCCGAGCCCTCCAATTGCATGGACCCATCAAAATGAATAGTCCAATAAGTGTGATCCGGCTTCTCTTCAGGTGCTTGCAGTTCTGTCCAATCGTTGATGAAATCCACAAGTGCCTGAGACTTGATCGCCATTCGAGGTATATATTTCAACCCATGAGGCCCAAGCTCTATAGCCCACTGGGCAATCCGGCCAGTTGCTTCCCTGTTCTGGATTATATCTCCCAAAGGAGCAGAGCTGACCACTGTGATGGGATGACCTTGGAAGTACTGCTTAAGCTTCCGGCTTGCCATGAAAACTCCATACACCAACTTCTGCCAATGCGGGTACCTTTGCTTGGACTCAATAAGTACCTCACTGATATAGTAAACCGGACATTGAACCCGATATTCCTTGCCTGCCTCTTTGCGCTCCACCATAATAGCTATGCTCACTGCTCGAGCGTTAGCTGCCACATATAACAACAACGGTTCCTTATCAACCGGAGCAGCAAGAACCGGTGGATTGGCCAGCTGCCGCTTTAAGTCTTCAAACGCCTCATCTGTGGCAGAACTCCAGACGAAATTATCAGTTTTCTTCAGCATCTGATACAAAGGAATCGCCTTCTCACCGAGGCGGCTGATAAACCGGCTCAACGCGGCAATCCGGCCCGCCAAGTGTTGAACGTCATTGATACACTTCGGTTTAGCCAAGGAGGTGATGGCCTTAATCTTTTTCGGATTAGCCTCGATCCCCCTGTTAGACACCAAAAATCCCAAGAGCTTGCCCGCCGGTACACCAAAAACGCACTTGGCCGGATTAAGCATCATCTTGTAAACCCGCAGGTTATCAAAGGTTTCCTTCAAATCATCAATCAGAGTTTCCTTTTTCCTTGACTTGACCACAATATCATCCACATAGGCATGAACATTACGGCCGATTTGCTTATGAAGGCAATTCTGCACACACCGTTGATAAGTCGCCTGGGCACTCTTGAGCCCAGAGGGCATAGACACATAGCAGAAGGCTCCAAAGGGAGTTATAAAGGCCGTCGTCTCCTGGTCCTTAACTGCCATCTTGATCTGATGATAACCAGAATATGCATCTAAGAATCTCAAACGCTCACAACCCGTCGTAGCATCAATAATTTGATCAATACAGGGGGGAGCGAAAGGATCCGCTGGACAAGCCTTGCTGAGATCTGTTTAGTCCACACACATACGCCAGGTGCCGTTCTTCTTAAGGACTAGCACCGGATTAGCTAACCATTCAGGATGGAAAACTTCAACGATAAATCCAGCTGCTAAGAGCCTGGCCACTTCCTCTCCAATAGCCTTGCGTCTTTCTTCATTGAACCGGCGGAGAAACTGCTTCACCGGTTTATACTTAGGATCAATATTAAGAGTGTGCTCAACAAGTTCTCTCGGTACACCTGGCATGTCAGAAGGCTTCCACGCAAAGATGTCCCGATTCTCACGGATGAACTCGATGAGCGCGCTTTCCTATTTTGAATCCAAGTTAGCGCTGATGCTGAACTGCTTGGACGAATCACCAGGCACGAAGTCAACAAGCTTAGTCTCATCAGCCAATTTAAACTTCAGGGCCGGGTCATGCTCCGTAGTTGGCTTTTTCAACGGAGTCATATCCGCCGGATCAACATTATCCTTGTAAAATATTAACTCTTCTGTGGCACAAACCGACTCAGCGTAAGCCGCATCACCTTCTTCACACTCCAGAGCAATCTTGCGGCTTCCATGGACGGTTATAGTTCCCTTGTGACCCGGCATCTTGAGTTGCAGATAGACATAGCAGGGCCGTGCCATAAATTTGGCATAAGCCGGCCGTCCAAACAAGGCGTGATACGGAGTTTTGATTTTCACCACTTCAAAGGTCAATGTTTCTGATCTTGAATCCTGGTCATCTCCAAAAGCCACCTCCAGAGCTATCTTACCAACAAGATATGCCGACTTACCAGGCACCACGCCATGAAACACCGTGTTGGACGGTTTAAGATTTTTATCTATTAACCCCATGCGACGGAAGGTTTCGTAATAAAGGATATTGATACTGCTTCCTCCATCCATGAGTACCTTGGTGAAGTTATAACCTGCCACCTGAGGTGCCACCACCAATGCCAGATGACCCGGATTGTCAACCCGGGGTGGATGATCTTCTCTACTCCACATGATTGGCTACTCAGACCAACGTAAATAACGGGGCACCGCCGGTTCAAGAGAGTTCACCACCCGTTTATGAATCTTTTGGTCACGTTTGTCCAAACTAGTGGTGAAGACATGATATTGCCCACTACTTAACTACATCGGGTTGCTCCGGTAACCCGACTGCTGCTGCTGCTGCTGATTACCCTGATTATTGTATCCACCTTGGTTACTCTAGTTACCTTGATTGTTGTGTCCTCCCTGATTACCATTGAGGCCTGAACCGGAATTTCCTCCACCATAACCCCGCCCATGAGATCCAGAGCCTGAACCACCGCCTGGTCCATGATCATACCGGAAAGCATTAGAATTTTTGAACTTTGCATGATGTAGCAGTCCTTCCAGAGGTGTGTGGCCGGCATCTCCTTCGTCCCATGTTTTGGGCAGGGCTGGTTCAACAGGTAAGATAGGCGGTCCGGGTTAGGATTAGGCGCTCCGCTGCGATTGGGCGGTTTACCCTTTCGTCGCTGGCCCTTGTCCTGTGTGTTGGTATTAGCCACAAAGTCCACGCTATTATCCGCTTTACGTTTGCCGTCGTTTCCATGACCCGTCGGGTTCTAGTGTTTGGTGTTGCCGCTCTTTTTGCCCTTCCCTGTCTTATCATCATCAGACTCGGGATCCTTGGTACTATCAGAGTCGGCATACTTCACTAACGCGGCCATGAGGGTCCCCATATCTTTGCAATGGCGCTTTAGCTGTCCCAATTTCAACTTCAGAGGTTCAAACTAGCAGTTGCCTTCCAAGGTTAGAACTGCAGTATCGGCATTGATGCGGTCTGACGAATGCAAAATTTTCGAGACCCGGCGCACCCAATGGGTTGTCGACTCTCCTTCCTCCTGGACACAGACAACTAAGTCTACTATCGACATAGGCTACTTGCATGTATCCTTAAAATTCTGGATGAACCGGGCTCTCAACTCGGCCCACGATCTTATAGAATTAGCTGGTAGACTCTTTAACCAAGTATGAGCCGTTCCTTCTAGCATCATGGTGAAATACTTCGCACAGGCTGCATCATCCACATCCAACATCTCCATGGCCATCTCGTAGCTTTCAACCGATATCTCTAGAGAGAAATCGGTGGTGTAATTTGGCACCTTGCATGGTCCCTTGAAATCCTTGGGCAGGCGCACATGGCGTAATGCTGGGACAGGGCACGGCACCCCCAACGAACTAGAGGTAACTCCTGGCTCGACTGATGTGGTTGGACGAACCGGAGTAAGTTGACGAGTTTCATACTGCGCTGCTAACTCGGCCTCCCTGCGCGCTCGGGCCCGGTCTACCACCTCCTGAGCATCACCAGTGCCACCTCCCGGGTTGTTGCCACGGGGCACTTCACGGTTCCGTGCATTGCTTGACACGGCCGGTTCATCCATACGCCTGCTGTAACTCCGGCTTGGACGAGGGGTGGAATGAATTCGATTACGGCTGTATGAATACGCTTCCTGTTGAATCAAGGCTGTCTGAAGAAGCTCCCTAACTCGGTGCGTCTCCACCGCCGCCGGAGAATCACCTTCGATCGGGATGGCCTCTAGTCGTGAAGCAGCAGCAACAAGATTGTCCATTGGAGTAGAATAATGACCTGGCAGTGTTGGGACGGGCTGAGACACAATGTCGTTCTACCGAGGCGGATCCATCAAACGTGGCTGAACCGGCGCACCCGCTCCAGGTGCCTCCACCCGGTTTACTACCAGCGGGTTACTGGTCCCCGCTCCCGGGGTGTTAAAGAGGTTCCTAGCATCGTAAACCGGAGGTAGGCGAGACCGGTGCCTTCTTTTCAGGACCTCATGTGATGCGTTTTGATCCAACATAAGCCGATAAGCCTGCGCGTCCAAAGCGGCCCGCTCTGAGGTCATCCTGGCATCCTCGGCCGCTAAATCGGCCTTGGCATGGGTGATCTGATCCTTTATCTTTGCAATTTCCATGTTGTGGGCATCCTGATCCGCCGGGTTAGCCTCTGTCATGAGCGTAGCCAACGCATCAAATAGATCATATAAAACTTGAGCCGGCGGCCGCACAGGGCCTTCTGCCCCGGCTGCCGTCGCCGCTGCTGATCCGGAGATCATTGCTGCTGCGGTCGAAGAGTGGATCGCTGCCTGTGTACCGGCCATGAATATTCCAACCCGGCTTGGCGGATCAGAGGGGTCCAGAATACTGTCGCCATCGGAACAGCCCCCAATCCGTCCATCTTGTAAATGATATAACGATTCGGTCACTCCGGTCGATGACTCGTCGCCAGAATAACCGACGGTCTCACCACCAGATTCTGATCTATCCTCGTATTCCCCTCCATGGATGACTCCCACGAAGGCATGCTTCATGGCCGCCTTGACCCGGGAAAATTGTGCACGCTGAGCCGTTTCGACGAGGTCGGTGCGGATGTCTGGCTCAGGGCCCGGTTCACCGATCTTGCCGATAAAGACATGTATGCCACCAAAGGGGACCTGGTACCCGTACTCAACTGAGCCGGCCTCGGGGACCCATCCTGCATCGTCGATGTAGAGCTTGCCGCGACGACTCTTGGTCATGCGGCCCACGACGTAACCCTTGAGTCCTTCGAAGTTGCCCTCCAAGCACTTGAAACCATCGTGCGATAGCCCCACGGTGGGCGCCAACTGTCGTGGTTTTGTCACGGAAGATGTCCTCTTGAAAGGACTTAGTCGTGGAGCCATCGCTACGGGTTAGCTTGAAGGGCTTAAAGAGGACAAGGGACGCAAGAGATTTTATACTAGTTCGGCCCCTTCGATGAAGGTAAAAGCCTACGTCTAGTTGTGATGGAATTGATGGGGTTTCTATGACCAGGGAGCGAATATGTTTCGCCTAAGTCTCGAGTTGTTGTCTGTTGTCCTGAACCGCCGCCGGGCCGTCCCCTTATATACATGGGTGACGCCCGTCGGTTTACAGAGTCTCGAGACCGGCTCATAAACGTGTCTGGTTCGGTCTCCGCTCTTTCTATCTTACCATACAAGTTACATACCAATGCCGGTTCACGGCTACAGGCCTTAAACCGGTTCTGTGCCTTGGGCCCCTATTTAACATTCCTATCTGCCTTCATGGGCTTCAAGCATACTCAACTAGTCATGAAGTTAACCTGGCCTGTCCTGGCCGGTTTACGCCCAATAGTAATATCCCCAACAGATAGACTTGGGGAAGAAGACAAGAGTGACCGAGGAACAGAATATTCATTTCACATTCAGTGTTGACTACAGACAACTAGCTGAGCTTATATAATTGCTTAGATGGCCCATGGGACATAACAGTCGACACACACTTTCAGCCTGTGAAGCAGTGGCGCGAGACCGGATGACATCATCGGATGGAGAGGTGGCAAATGCACGGCTTGCCCCTTCCATCATACGCAGGAAGCAGGAAGCAGCTGGGAGAAGGGCCTACTAGTCTCTTACTGCAAAACACTCAACCTGAAACAACACATGACGCAGCCTAGGTTCTCTTGCTTCTTGTTCCTGCTGCTGCGTCTACAAGGCATGTGTTTGATAATCCAGCACTGAAAATCTTCCATCCAAAATAATAGGCCAGCAAAATGAACAAGAAATTCACTTGTGGACACAGTTACATTACCCAAGATATAGGTTCAGTGATGCATGTAGAGATACAAGAAAATTCACTTGTGGATGCAGACCATAAGAGCAGCAACACACATCTAAATCAACCAGTATGAACCCTGATCTGGACACTTGATCAAACTAACATGACTTGTTGTTAGACTTACACATAAACAACAACTCAGCATCTTTAACATACCACTTGACAAAATAAATTGCTAAACAGTCGCTCCACAACTAAGTAAATGGTGTGATCTTTTACTCTCATCCTTGTTTTTCCATTGTAATTTCCCGACTCTGCCGGTTCCTCTTCTTAATGAATGAAAAGTAGCACTGCTACATTTCGTCCAAAAAAAAACAACAACTAAGTAAATGGTTGGGTTGGTTGCATCAGATCAGAATCAGATACCGTAGCTCTTCAGGTCATCCACTTTGGCCACAAGGCAGGACCAAGCTACGCTGAACACAACCGTGCAGAAGGGAAGCTGGCATATGGCAGTACTGGCGGAGGATCTCTTCGGTATCTACTCTGTAACAGATTCTAGAGGCAATAGCATCCCAGGTACCCTAACTTGCACAGAATGTGACCATTTAGTCCCAAACTTGCAAAACTTGACTCCACCATACCCGAACTTGCACCTCATGTGATGATTTAGTCCCAGGCCAATCATAGCTCGACAATTGGCAGCCAGGTGGCTGGATCGGTCAGCGGACGCACCTTTGCACAAAACCCCATGGTGTTTCCTTTAATCAACCCGCACTCACCTCCACCTGAATTAAATCTGTCGCAGCAGGCTAGCTACATCTACGTGTGCAGCGTGCGCCCCCGGGCTTCTTCGGGAAAAGTCAGGCAATCGCTTTCGAGCTTGCCATGAATGAATATTGCCACCGGTGGCGATGAGTTAATACGCCATGAATGGATGTTGCCATGAACCACGGTGCCGGCTAGCTGCCAGAGATGGAGAGATCGACCCAAAAAGCATACGACGTCGTGCAACTCGTGCCCGCGGTTACGGCCCGTGCATGCTGTCATGCATCTTTGTTTGCAAACTTACGTGCGGCACGTACGGTTTGCATCAGCTGGTTCGTACATTACTTGCAGGTGTTAACTAGCGTGGAATTAGCAAGAAATTATTAGTGGGGTACGTATCATGGTCTTCTTTCTTTACTCAATCATGCATCTATGCTACTAGGAAGCAAGCAACCCTAGCGATGCACTCCTACTATATGAACGAAACCACTGGTAGAAAAAGGGCCTATAGTCCCGGTTCGTTAGTTCCCTTAGTCCCGGTGCCTAAACCGGGACTAAAGTGTTGGTACTAATGCCCCGACCCTTTAGTCCCGGTTCAATCCAGAACCGGGACTGATGGGCCTCCACGTGGGCAGTGCGTAGAGCCCAGGCAAGAGACCCTTTGGTCCCGGTTGGTGGCACCAACCGAGACCAATAGGCATCCACGCGTCAGCATTTCTGTGGCTGGGGTTTTTGTTTTTTTTGAAGGGGGGGGGGTTTGGGGGTTTTGGGGGGTTAATTTAGGTGTTTCATATATTGTGTTAGCTAGCTATAATTAATAGAGAGAAGTGTCCTCTCTTACGTCCGTGCTTGGTCGACGCTATGTACTATACATACGTATAGAGAGGACTAGACACGCTAGTTAGCTAGTAAGCAAACGAAGGAAACAGAAGATCGTCATGAACATATATGCATACAGAGAGAAGTGATATCGACCACCTCTCCTTCTCTCCGAGAGATTGGTCGAACAACAAGTTCTCATATATCTATCCGACACTACCGACTACATATATACAATAATTATCTCTTACAAATATAATCATACGGACTAATGGTCCACATAGTATTCTCCGTCTTCAGTGATCACTTGGTCAAGAAAGAATGCCGCCAATTCCTCTTGAATTGCTCGCATGCGAGCTGGTGCTAGGAGTTCATCCCGCTTCCGAAACACCTAATTTGAAGAAGGGGGTCAATACATATATATATATATGAATGAATGAAACTCAATACAAATGATGGTAATAAAATAAAATTGTGAATGTTGTTATTTACGTACTTCATATTGTTCGTCAGAGTACCCGCCCCGCTCACAGGTCGTGTGGCGGATGGACTCGTAGACGCAGTATCCACAGAAATCATTCCCTTGTTCCTGCCACAACCACTTTACAAGAAATAGAGGTCAATCAAACTGATAAGCAAGAATTCTAAATGGTATTGATGAAACTAGCACTTGAATCACTAGGAGATGCGCGGAACATGCTACTATAGTACTTACTTTCGAGTGTCTAAATTCTAGCTCCTTCGGCAGTCCCGTAACTTTTCTGGTGAATTTTCTCCAAACCCTGCCGGACAAAGAAAATAATTACTTGATATCAGGAAATAAACAAAGTTGCTGATATGGTGGATAATGATCGATTTAACTTACTTCTTGAGGATTTCAGTCATGTCCGCATACTCCTGGGGATCTTTTCGTTTAGAGTCCAAGATGGTTACTACTCCCTGCTCAAGCCTAATCTCTAGGAGAATATAGTGGACACTGCACACGCATGCATAACTCATCAATTACATTACTATAACCTGGACTAATATATAAGGGAAACCGAATATGCACAAGACAGTAACACTCACTTGAAGTTGTAAGGAAAGAGTATTATATCTTTGTTTTTATTTTTTTTGAATGATCGTAGCAAGTTGGCCTCGGTATCTCCGGGACGATGTTGAACCTCAGTTGCATCTATGAGATAAGTGTTAACGAACCCAATATCACCGATTTGTCTTTTCTTCAATTCAGCGATCTTCATTCTGCATAATTTAGTGAGGATAATTATAAATACATGCAATGAAAGAGATGAGCTATATAGAGAGACTTAAAGACAGAAGTAGTAGTACTTACAGACAGTAGCAGGTGATCGTTGTTTTATCGAGGGCCAATTGATTGAAAAACTGATAGAACTCCTCAAATGGAATAGGCAACAGTTCAATTCCAACGAGGTCATGCTCCGGTTTAACTCTCGCATACAAAGTACTCCTCCCCCCAGACTCTCTGCAGATTTTCAAGTACCAATCATGTAATCTTCGCATCATCATTGTTAAAGATTTTTCATCTTTGACGAGAGGCTTCCCGTACTCGTATCTGTGTATCTGCACCTCCATGGGATCATAATGTACATCGTCGGGCAGGTAATCGTCAACATTGCCATAACCGGGCACCATCCTCGGATCGACGATGTCGCTAGGCACCTTGAGGGGGGGCACGATTGCTTCGCTTGTTCGCCGAGCTGGGAAATTTGTTTCCCAGCTGGTCGTCGTTCTTTCATCCTTTGATCACTGACTGTACTTCCCGACCGCTCCGCTTCGGCCCATGTCTTTGCAATAATGCGCTCATAGTTGCCTTTCGGCGGAGACTTGGGTGGTTTTGCCAGGGCAGCCAGAGTGCGCTTCACTTTCACCGGATCTACCTTCTCCTCCGGAGGTGGATGTCTCTTTGCTTTCAACCCTTGAAACCAGTCATCCACTTCGGTTCGCGTGATCTTCGCGTTCTCCTCCGGGGTCGTCTCGTATGGTAACTTCTCTGGAGTCTTCAGAGAAGGACCGAATCTGTATGTCCTCCCGCCTTTGGTTGTACTGCTAGACGCCGACCGAGTAGACGGAGCGGTTGCCTTCTTTACTTGCTTACGAGGCGGAGGAGAAGGACTACGACGCGCCGGAGCAGCTGGAGCGGCGGCAGGTCTCTTCCGCCCTTGCTAACGAGGCGGAGAAGGAGGAGGCTGGCTGCTCGGCCGCGTCGGCGCAGGCGGAGAAGGAGTCGGAGTGCCGCCACGCACCGGAGAAGGAGCCGGCCGAGGGCCCTGATCGTCACTCGCCGGAGGAGGAGGCGGTGGAGGAGGTGGAGTGCCCTGACATGGAATGGAGCCTGGCGTGCCTCGTGTCCGTCCAGGGTGCTCAGGATTCCCGAGAGCCATTGTGAGCTCGTCGTTCTCTCTGTCTGGAAAGAACGTCCCTTCCTGCGCTACTTCGATATTCTGCTTAAGCTTCCTGACTGGTATGTCCATTTGATCATTCGTCCAAATGCACTTCCCTGTTACAGGGTCCAAGGTTCCGCCAGCCCCGAAGAACCAAGTCCGGCAACGGTCTGGCCAGTTAATTGTCTCTGGTTCGATCCCTTTATCAACTAGATCATTCTCAGTCTTGACCCACTTAGGCCGGGCTACGAGGTAGCCACCTGACCCCGTGCGATGGTGAAGCTTCTTCTTCGCAGCATTTTGCTTGTTTGTCGCAGACATCTTCTTACTCTTTTCCGATGTCTTGTGGGCCACAAATGCGGGCCAGTGATCTCTGATCTTCTCATATCTGCCCTTGAATTCTGGTGTCTCATTATTTTCGACAAACTTATTCAGCTATTTCCTCCACCTCCTGAGTAGTTCTGCCATCCTCTTAAGAGCAAAAGACTTGATTAATTTCTCTTTAACTGGGTTCTCTGGATTATCCTCTGGCGGTAGGGTGAAATTTGACTTCAGCTCAGTCCAAAGATCATTTTTCTGCATATCATTGACATAAGACACCTCAGGGTCTACTGTAGCCGGCTTAAACCATTACTGGATGCTTATCGGGATCTTGTCCCTAACCAGAACCCCGCATTGAGCAACAAATGCGCTCTTTGTCTGGAGGGGTTCAATAGGTTGGCCGTCGGGCGCGATTGCTATGATCTCAAACTTTTCATCCGAGCTCAACTTTTTCTTCGGGCCTCGTCACTTTACCGAAGTTGTGCTCGATCCGGAGGGCTAGAAAAAAGAACAAAGACTTAATTAATATGTGTACATACCAAAACAATGAATGCATCAATCAGCTAGTCAGCATAGGCTTAACTAATATATAAGCCGGACTCGGTTCGGTCACCGGAGCCGTCATCACGGTCTCCTTCTTGCACCGGCATTGGGTCACCGGAGCCGTCCTCATGTTCTTCTTCTTGCACCGGCATTAGGTCACCGTAGCCAGCTTGTTCACCCTCTCCTTCCAGACCATCGGTTTCGTTGAGAAACAACGGGATGGCATCACTTCCTTCTGCGATTATGTCCCTCAACAACGCTTCTTTTGCCTCGTCTAGGGCGGTGTCCATAGTTTCTACAAATATTTACAACATGGCAATTATTATTCAAACATGACAGATGGATATATTAGTGCCAAACGTAGAACTAGCTACCTAATCATAGTAAGCTATCAGGAGGGGGTATATATCGACAACGACGACACTACATCTATGTCCCTCGACGACCCTCGTTCCCGATAAAAAAAAGAGGAAGAAGAAGAAAAAAAAGAGGAGAAAAACTCCTCTATTCTTTCTTCTCCTCTTTTTTTTCTTCTTCCTCTTCTTTTTTTATCCTCTTCTTCCTCTCATGTTCGATAGGATCGCCGAGGGGTCGGGAGGATGCCTAGTGTCAAAGGATTCAACAAAACCATGTCTTCATCATTAGGCGAAAGTAACATGTGCATGATGGTACGAAGCTCTTCAAAGTTGTTCTGGAACGGAGTCCCAGATAGGATAATTCGCTTTTTGGTACAAAGTTCAGCAAGAGCCTTCCGAATATCGCTATTTGGAAGGCCTTTGCTGAATTCGTACCAAAAGGCGGATTATTCTATTCGGGACTCCATTCCAGAACAACTTTGCAGAATTTCGTACCAACATGCCCTGGTTACTTTCGGCTAATGATGAAGGCATGGATTTCTTCAATACTTTGACACTAGGAAACCTCTCTCGACCCATCGGCGATCCTCGACCCCTCGAACCCTCGACGACCCTGGAACCCTCGACCCCTCAGCATCCTCTTCTTCCTCACATGTTCGAGAGGATCGCCGAGGGGTCGGGAGGTTGCGTAGTGTCAAAGTATTCAACAAAACCATGTGTTCATCATTAGGCGAAAGTAACATGTGCATGATGGTATGAAGCTCTTCAAAGTTTTTCTGGAACGGAGTCCCGGATAGGATAATTCGCTTTTTGGTACAAAGTTCAGAAAGAGCCTTCCGAATATCGCTATTTGGAAGGCCTTTGCTGAATTCGTAGCAAAAGGCGGATTATTCTATCCGGGACTCCATTCCAGAACAACTTTGCAGAACTTCGTACCAACATGCCCTGGTTACTTCCGGCTAATGATGAAGGCATGGATTTCATCAATACTTTGACACTAGGAAACCTCTCTCGACCCCTCGGCGATCCTTGACCCCTCGAACCCTCGACGAACGACCCTGGAACCCTCAACCCCTCGGCGATCCTGTTCTTCCTCTCATGTTCGAGAGGATCGCCGAGGGGTCGGGAGGTTGCGTAGTGTCAAAGGATTCAACAAAACCATGTCTTCATCATTATGCAAAAGTAACATGTGCATGATGCTACGAAGCTCTTCAAAGTTGTTCTGGAACGGAGTCCCAGGTAGGATAATTCGCTTTTTGGTACAAAGTTCAGCAAGAGCCTTCCGAATATCGCTATTTGGAAGGCCTTTGCTAAATTCGTACCAAAAGGCGGATTATTCTATCCGGGACTCCATTCCAGAACAACTTTGCAGAACTTCGTACCAACATGTCCTGGTTACTTCCGGCTAATGATGAAGGCATGGATTTCTTCAATACTTTGACACTAGGAAACCTCTCTCGACCCCTCGGTGATCCTCGACCCCTCAAACCCTCGACGACCCCGGAACCCTCGACCCCTCGGCGATCCTCTTCTTCCTCTCATGTTCGAGAGGATCACTGAGGGGTCGGGAGGTTGCGTAGTGTCAAAGGATTCAACAAAACCATGTCTTCATCATTAGGCGAAAGTAACATGTGCATGATGGTACGAAGCTCTTCAAAGTTGTTCTGGAACGGAGTCCCAGATAGGATAATTCGCTTTTTGGTACAAAGTTCAGCAAGAGCCTTCCGAATATCGCTATTTGGAAGGCCTTTGCTGAATTCGTAGCAAAAGGCGGATTATTCTATCCGGGACTCCATTCCAGAACAAATTTGCAGAACTTCGTACCAACATGCCCTGGTTACTTCCGGCTAATGGTGAAGGCATGGATTTCTTCAATACTTTGACACTAGGAAACCTCTCTCGACCCCTCGGCGATCCTCGACCCCTCGAACCCTCGACGACCCTGGAACCCTCGACCCCTAGACGACCCTGGAACCCTCGACCCTCGACCCTATAGAACCCTCGAACCCTCGACCCTAAAACCCTCGACCATTGACCCCTTAACGACCCTCGACCCTCTACCCTAGTTCCCGACGCTCGACCCCTCGGCGATCCTCGACACCCTCGTTCCCGATAAAAATTAAGAAGAAGAAGAAGAAGAAGAAGAAGAAGAAGAAGAAGAAGAAGAAGAAGAAGAAGAAGAAGAAGAAGAAGAAGAAGAAGAAGAAGAAGAAGAAGAAGAAAGAGGAGAAGAAGAAAGGAATAGCTAGAGGAGAAGATCGAAAAAAAGAAGAAAAAAAAGAGGAGAAGAAGAAAGGAATAGTGGAGTTCTATTTTTTCTTCTTCTCTACTATTCCTTTCTTCTTCTCCTCTTCTTTTTCTTCTTTTTTCTTCTTCTTATTTATTTCTCCTCTTCTTCCTCTCCTCTTCTTCTTTTTATTTAGTTCTCTCGACCCCTCGTCCCTCTCTCGACCCCTCGACGACCCTCGTCCCTGATAACATTTTTTTTCTCCCCTCGACAACTCTCGACCTCTCGTCCCACTCTCCACCCCTCATCATCATCTATCACCCCCCTCGTTTTCTTTAGCATATATCCATGAACAAAATAGAGGAGAAGATCGAAGAAAAAAAAGAAGTCTTCGTCTTCTTATTTTCCTTTTTCCACTCCTTCCTTTTCTTCTTCTTCTTCTTCCTTCTTCCTCTTTTCTTCCTTTTCCTTATTTTACTTTTTCCTCTACACTAACCTAATTAAAATGCACTAACCTAAAATCGATATCTACTAACAAACTAAATAAAAAATTAATACATATATGAAAAAACATATATAAACAAAAAAATGCTATGAACATTATATTCATACATACATATATAGCCACACCCATTCATCATATAGCTATAAACAAAAAAATTAATACATATATGAAAAAACATATATAAAAAACAGGGCCTCGACGGCGGCGGCTCACAACGGGGGCGGCCGGCGAGGGCGACGGCGGCGGCGGGCTTGGGGCGGCGCGGGGCGCGGGCGACGGTGGGGGCGGCGACGACGTCGGGGCGGCACGGGGCAGCGCCCTGCGGCGACGGGGCAGGGGCGACGAGGACGGCGGGCTCGGGGCCGCGCGGGGCGCGGGCGACGGCGGGGGCAGCGACGACGTCGGGGCGGCGAGGGCGACGACGGGGCGGCGCGGGGCGCGGGCGACGACGGGGGCTGCGACGACGTGCGTGGGCGACGACGATGAGGAACTGAATGAATTTTTTGACAAGTGTTGTATATATAGAAAGAGCATTGGTCCCGGTTCGTGGCACAAACCGGGACCAATGCCCCCTTTAGTCCCGGTTGGTGCCACCAACCGGGACCAAAGGCCAATTTTCAGCAGCCCAAAGGGCGGGAAGCGGCGGCCTTCCACCAACCGGGACCAATGGCCTTGTGCTGCCCCGCGCCCAAAAGTTTAGTCCCACCTCGCTAGCTGAAGGGCGCCAACACTTGTTTATAAGCGCTGGTGTGCCTCCCCATTCGAGCTCCTCTCTTATGCAGGCTTTCGGGCCTAAACTTGCTACTGCTTGTGGGCCTATTGGGCCTTCTGCGGGCCTGAATCCTGGCCCATGTAGGCTTTCTAGTCGTATTCAGGCCGTGGAGGCCAGGTAGGTGGCATTTTTTTGGTTTTTTCTTTTTTATTTCTACATTTTTTGGTTTTTTATTTTTTATTTCTACTTAAAACTAAATACTTACAGTTTTTTAGTGATTTCTATTTGCTTTTAGGTCACAAAAATTATAAACTTTCTGTTAGTGCCTTTAGTTTTAAATTTTGAATAGTTTAAATTTGAATTTTTAAAAATTTGTGTGAATCACTAGTTTATGAATAACTTTACTATAAAAATAGAATTTTTTTTCTATTTACTTTTTATTTATACTTACAACTAAATACTTATAGTTTTTTAGTGATTTCTTTTTGATTTTAGGTCACAAAAATTATAAACTTTCTGTTAGTGCCATTAGTTTTAAAATTTTGAATAGTTTAAATTTGTATTTTTTAAAATTTGTGTGAATCACTAGTTTATGAATAACTTTACTATAAAAATAGAATTTTTTTTCTTTTTTGCTATTTATTTTTTATTTATACTTACAATTAAATACTTATAATTTGATTTTAGGTCACAAAAATTATATTCTTTTTGCTATTGAAGAATATTATAGTTTTATTTGAGTTGATTATAACATAATATTTTAATTCATTGTTTTTATTTTCATAAAAGTTTTGTAGTTCATTCTGTTTGCTATTGATTCATTCTTTGAGCTAAATGACCCTGAAATTGGAAAGCATTTAAAATGAACTCTGAAAAAGTTGAAATAGTTGTGGGAGAAAGTCTTCACTTTTTCTTCGCTTGTGTCATTTGCTTATTGCGCTATAACCATGGATAATCTTCATTGTTTATCAGGATGCTTGGGTCAGCCTTGACATTGAATGGAGGAATTTCATGAAACTTTTCATAATCTTCATACATGTCTGTCTTGCCGTCCACTCCCAGGATGTCCCTTTTTCCTGAAAGAACTATGTGGCGCTTTGGCTCATCGTATGATGTATTCGCTTCCTTATCTTTTCTTTTTCTCGGTTTGATAGACATGTCCTTCACATAGATAACCTGTGCCACATCATTGGCTAGGACGAACGGTTCGTCAGTGTACCCAAGATTTTTTAGATCCACTGTTGTCATTCCGTACTGTGGGTCTACCTGTACCCCGCCGCCTAACAGATTGACCCATTTGCACTTAAACAAAGGGACCTTAAAATCAGGTTCGTAGTCAAGTTCCCATATGTCCACTATGTAACCATAATATGTATCCTTTCCACTCTCGGTTACTGCATAAAAGCGGACACCGCTGTTTTGGTTGGTGCTCTTTTGATCTTGGGCGATCGTGTAAAATGTATTCCCATTTATCTCGTATCCTTTGTAAGTCAATATAGTCAAAGATGGTCCCCTTGAAAACAAGTACAACTCATCACAAACAGTGTTGTCACCTCTGAGACGTTTTTCCAACCAACTGCTGAAAGTCCTGATGTGTTCACATGTAATCCAGTCGTCGCACTGCTCCGGGTGTTTGGAGCGCAGACTGTTCTTGTGTTCATCGACATACGGGGTCACCAAGGTAGAGTTCTGTAGAACTGTGTAGTGTGCATGAGACCAAGAATATCCGTCCCTGCATATTATTGAGTCTCTTCCAAGAGTGCCTTTTCCAGTCAGTCTCCCCACATACTGCGATTTAGGGAGACCTATCTTGTTAAGGCCAGGAATGAAGTCAACACAAAACCCGATAACATCCTCTGTTTGATGTTCCCACCATTCTGGCCTAGCGCGATTACGGACATATTTTTTTAGGACTCCCATGAACCTCTCAAAGGGAACATATTGTGTAGAAATACGGGCCCTAGGATGACAATCTCGTCGGCTAGATGAACTAGGACGTGCGTCATGATATTGAAGAAGGATGGTGGGAACACCAGCTCGAAACTGACAAGACATCGCGCCACATCACTCCTTAGCTTTGGTACGATTTCTGGATCGATCACCTTCTGAGAGATTGGATTGAGAAATGCACATAGCTTCACAATGGCTAATCGGACGTTTTCCGGTAGAAGCCCCCTCAATGCAACCGGAAGCAGTTGCGTCATAATCACGTGTCAGTCATGAGACTTTAGGTTCTGAAACTTTTTCTCTGGCATATTTATTATTCCCTTTATATTCGACGAGAAGCCAGTCGTGACCTTCATACTGAGCAGGCATTCAAAGAAGATTTCTTTCTCTTCTTGTGTAAGAGCGTAGCTGGCAGGACCTTTATACTGCTTCGGAGGCATGCCGTCTTTTTCGTGCAAACGTTGCAGGTCCTCCCGTGCCTCAGGTGTATCTTTTGTCTTCCCATACACGCCCAAGAAGCCTAGCAGGTTCACGCAAAGGTTCTTCGTCACGTGCATCACGTCGATTGAGGAGCGGACCTCTAGGTCTTTCCAGTAGGGTAGGTCCCAAAATATAGATTTCTTCTTCCACATGGGTGCGTGTCCCTCAGCGTCATTCGGAACAACTAGTCCACCGGGACCCTTTCCAAAGATTACGTAGTGTAAATCATTGACCATAGCAAGCACGTGATCACCGGTGCGCATGGCGGGCTTCTTCCGGTGATCTGCCTCGCCTTTGAAATGCTTTCCCTTCTTTCGACATTGATGGTTGGTCGGAAGAAATCGACGATGGCCCAGGTACACATTCTTCCTGCATTTGTCTAGGTATATACTTTCAGTGTCATCTAAACAGTGCGTGCATGCATGGTATCCTTTGTTTGTCTGTCCTGAAAGGTTACTGAGAGCGGGCCAATCGTTGATGGTCACGAACAGCAACGCCTAAAGGTTAAATTCCTCCTATCTGTGCTCATCCCACGTACGTACACCGTTTTCATTCCACAGCTGTAAAAGTTCTTCAACTAATGGCCTTAGCTACACATCAATGTCGTTGCCGGGTTGCTTAGGGCCTTGGATGAGAACTGGCATCATAATGAACTTCCGCTTCATGCACATCCAAGGAGGAAGGTTATACGTACATAGAGTCACGGGCCAGGTGCTGTGATTGCTGCTCTGCTCCCCGAAAGGGTTAATGCCATCCGCGCTTAAAGCAAACCATACATTCCTTGGGTCCTTTGCAAACTCATCCCAGTACTTTCTCTCGATTTTTCTCCACTGCGACCCTTCAGCGGGTGCTCTCAACTTCCCATCTTTCTTTCAGTTCTCACTGTGCCATCGCATCAACTTGGCATGCTCTTCGTTTTTTAACATACGTTTCAACCATGGTATTATAGGAGCATACCACATCACTTTCGCAGGAACCCTCTTCTTGGGGGGCTCGCTGTCAACATCACCAGGGTCATCTCGTCTGATCTTATACCGCAATGCACCGCATACCGGGCATGCGTTCAGATCCTTGTATGCACCATGGTAGAGGATGCAGTCATTAGGGCATGCATGTATCTTCTCCACCTCCAATCCTAGAGGGCATACGACCTTCTTTGCTACGTATGTACTGTCGGGCAATTCGTTATCCTTTGGAAGCTTCTTCTTCAATATTTTCAGTAGCTTCTCAAATCCTTTGTCAGCCACAGCATTCGTTGCCTTCCACTGCAGCAATTCCAGTACGGTACCGAGCTTTGTGTTGCCATCTTCGCAATTGGGGTATAACCCTTTTTTGTGATCCTCTAACATGCGATCGAACTTCAGCTTCTCCTTTTAACTAATGCATTGCGTCCTTGCATCGACAATGACCCGGCGGAGATCATCATCATCGGGCACATCGTCTGGTTCCTCTTGATCTTTAGCAGCTTCACCCGTTGCAGCATCATTGGGCACATCGTCTGGTTCCTCTTGATCTTCACCAGCTCCCCCCGTTGCAGCATCACCGTATTCAGGGGGCACATAGTTGTCATCGTACTCTTCTTCTTCGCCGTCTTCCATCATAACCCCTATTTCTCCGTGCCTCGTCCAAACATTATAGTGTGGCATGAAACCCTTGTAAAGCAGGTGGGAGTGAAGGATTTTCCGGTTAGAGTAAGACCTCGTATTCCCACATTCAGTGCCTGGACAACACATAAAACCATTCTGCTTGTTTGCCTCAGCCGCATCGAGAAACTCATGCACGCCCTTAATGTACTTGCGGGTGTGTCTGTCACCGTACATCCATTGCCGGTTCATCTGCGTGCATTATATATAATTAAGTGTCCAAATTAATAGAAGTTCATCATCACATTAAAACCAAAGTGCATACATAGTTCTCATCTAACAACATATAGCTCTCCAGAGCATCTAATTAATTAAACCATACATTGAAACTATGTAAAACATTTCAATGCGAAAACAAATGTGATCATAATCGCAACCAAGGTAACAATTGATCCAACGGCATAATGATACCAAGCCTCGGTATGAATGGCATATTTTCTAATCTTTCTAATCTTCAAGCGCATTGCATCCATCTTGATCTTGTGATCATCGACGACATCCGCAACATGCAACTCCAATATCATCTTCTCCTCCTCAATTTTTTTTATTTTTTCCTTAAACAAATTGTTTTCTTCTTCAACTAAATTTAACCTCTCGACAATAGGGTCGGTTGGCATTTCCGATTCACATACATCCTAGATAAATAAAATCTATGTCACGTTGGTCGGCATAATTTTCATAAACAATAAATGAACCAATAGTTATAAAGATAATATACATACCACATCCAAATCATAGACAGGACGAGGGCCAATGGGGGCGGATACCAAAACCATCGCACTATATAAGATGCAATAATAAATGTAAGAAAATGATACAAGTATCTATCTAAACATACAAGTAAGAATATTTTTCCTTTCAGAAAGAAGATAAGAACAAGAGGCTCACTACGGTGGTGTCGGTGATGAGATCGGCGCGGGTGATCGACGGCGGTGAAGACGGCGACGGGGCGTGACGGACCGCTAAATCTAGACAAATCTCGATGAAAATGGAGCTTGGAGGTCGAGCTTCGAGAGGAGAAAGCTTAAGTAGTGTCGCTCGAGCATTCCATCGAACACCTCATGTGCATAGGAGGTGAGCTAGAGCACCACAAAGCCCTCTCCCCCTTGGCCAGAAAAAACAAATCATTGTGCTCTGCTCTTGTGCGAGGGGGTATATATAGGCACCTCATTGGTCCCGGTTGGTGACATGAGCCGGGACTAAAGGGGAGCATTTGGTCCCGGTTCAAGCCACCAACCGGGACCAATGGTGGTGGGCCAGGAGCGAGGCCCATTGGTCCCGGTTCATCCCACAAACCGGGACCAAAAGGTCCAGATGAACCGGGACCAATGGCCCACGTGGCCCGGCTGACCCCCTGGGCTCATGAACCGGGACCTATGCCCACATTGGTCCCGGTTCTAGACTGAACCGGGACTAATGGGCTGACCCGGCCTGGACCATAGTCCTGTTTTCTACTAGTGCTTAACCAACCCAAACAACTCAGATAGTAGTGCTGTTTTGGACTGTGACAGAAGAGAGGGAGAAAAAGAGAGAACTTGTATGTGCAGGCTAGCGACCCATCCTGTCAATTTAAGATACGCCAGCTAGCAGCCCATTTTCAGGAAAATAACTAAACTACAGTACTGTCTAGCATTTGCTACTGGCACGATCGGATCATATGTCGGAGCAGTGACTAGCATGAAGGGGGGCAAGCTGTGATACAGAGTTACATAGGCATGGAACATCGTGCAGAGAGGAAAGACCACCATGAGGAGATGGCCTCCCTATCACCGGTTTTGACAAGCCGGTGAGACCAGAGGTCAAGGTCTGAAAGGATTAGTTTACATGTAGATGTCGAACGAGTGTCTAGTGATCGGAACAGTTTATCATTTCGCGCCTCCCAAATCTTCCATAGGATCGTGAGAAGCACAAAGGGCCAGACGTGGTCCTTTGTGGCCGATGGGAGTTGGGCATCCCAGAGGTCACTGATGGCTGTGGGGGTGATGCCGAGACGCATCCAAATGCGGGACGCGTATGGGCATGAGATGAAGAGGTGACTGGCGTCTTCAGGCAGAGCCCGGCATCGCGGGCATATCGGGTCTGTGAGGATGTGCTTGTGGAGGAGGTTGCCGCGCGTGTTTAGCCTGTCCCGGAAGAGGAGCCAAGCGAAAATCTTGATCTTGTTTGGCACTTGTGATCGCCAAATGAGAGCTGCGTTTAAGTCGTTGTCCGGTTCTCGGAGAAGAACAGTATAGGCTTCTTTGGTGGAGAAGTGGCTGCCCCCCAAGAGAAAGCGTTCATCCTGTTCAGGCAAGGGCATGAAGTCCTGCAACAAAGACAATAGCAAGACCAATTCTTGCGTGGCCACAGAGGTTAGACGATTTGTCAGGTTATAGTAACCACACAGCAATGCAATAGGTGAATGCCCGACCTAATGATTTTGATCCCCCGTTCGGCAAAAGGCTCCGCGTCCCATTCTTTTAAAGGCTAGCCATCAAATGATGGGCACCAACCAAGGATATATGAAAGCCACCTTTCATTTGTATCCCCGCTTTGCCAAAGCAAATGTAATCAGCACGAGAGGCACTATCAAGCAAGTATACTACATACCGAGCTAGCCGGTGTGACCCACCTCAGCAACGGTTTCTTGGCTTACTGTTAGTGTGTTGTTGTCATCGTCCCCATGTACGGTGGCCTTGTTTGATTATAAAATGCAAAATGTGCAGAAAACTACGGTTGACCGACCTCCTTGCTGGGCTAGTACAAGACAATCCTTATTAACTAACCCAAAGCAACACCCAAATGTGCAAACTCCAAAGCTAGCTAAGCATTTCCCGGACAAACCGGCCGGGACACCCCCAAACCAAGCCACACAAACAACTCACCGAGTCACCGTAGCAGTTTACATGGCACAAAACGGCTAGCCGGCGCCGGTGCGTGTGTCGCACGACTGGCAGGGCATGGAGGATGCAGAATATGTGCATGCAGCGTCTGGTCCTGCACCCTGCACCACCCTGGACCATGCTAAGATCAGCTAGGCGCTTGGACCCGGCCATGCACGCACCCACCTGACAGGGCCTGTGCAAAAGTGAGTGCGGGTTGATTAAAGGAAACGGCAGGGGTTTTTGTGCAAAAGTGTGTGCGCTGAGCGGAACGGCCACCTGGCTGCCAATTGTCGAGCTGTGATTGGTCTGAGACTAAATCATCACATGAGGTGCAAGTTGGGGTATGATGAAGTCAAGTTTTGTAAGTTTGGGACTAAATCATCACATTCTATGCAAGTTAGGGTACCTGGGGTGCTATTACCTCCAGATTCTGCGTACATACATCCACTCTTTCTATAGGCCTCTATAGAAAGCTTGAGCCAGCCATCTTTTTCCACGTAGACAACATTTCTGGTAATGGGGATGACACCGTCAGCCAGATCCACATGGAGTGTCCCATCCCGAGCATCAAGCAGTACAAAGTGTCTATGCTGGCAGTACCGGAAACGACGCTGATTCCTGACTTTGGGGGCCATATGCCCTCGATTACTTCAGCAGAGATGACGGTGGCCTCGGCCGCTTTCGCGATTAGGGCGGAGGTAACCTGTAGGGAGCACAACTCACCGAAACAGCTGGCGCGCATGATGTCATGGTTGCCTATGCCTGCGTCGGCGAGTTTGTCAAAGGGATCACATTCGTATACCAGCACTTTGGAGATGAAATCATTGTCTTCATGCTCTGGTTCTGCCCTTCACATTGAGTTGGATCTCAATGTCGACTGGGCCGGTGAAGACAATCGCATGAGACGGGCCGGTCAGCGCCAAAAATGGATCCTGCAAGCATCGGTAGCACTACTCATTAACAAATAAATCAACTGCAATAAAGAAATAAGAACACAGCATAATATATCCAACCCCACATAAATGAAAATAATTACTTGACCACACTGAGTTAATTGCAAAAAACCATCATATTTGGGGCATCAATTGCAAAAAAACATCTGGTCCCTAATTTTATGCAAAAATCACCGCATTTTCAGTAAACTTTATGCAAATTGCAATGATCAGGTGATTTGTCCCATTTAACCCCTTTCTGACAAGTGGGGCTAGATTGTAAGAGCAAAAATTTTACACACATCGCCCTTGATCTAAAACAGAAAAGCAATTAGCCCCCCACCCCCCGGGCAGAGGCGCGCTGGGCGTTGGGTTCCTGGCCTCCGCCGTGCTGCTTGGCCGGGGACACCGGAGCGACGCGCTGGGCGGAGGGCTTGCGCGTCGGGCTGCCGGCTGCGGATGGTTGGATCTCGCCGTCGGGCCAGCAGGACAGTCGGGAAGAGGAGCAGTCGTGCCTCGGCCATATGCAGGGGACGCCCAGGCCACTCGACATCCGGCGGCAGCAGCGAAAGCTCAACTGCTGCTCGCGACCTTGAAGAACGGCGGTGCCCTGGCCCTACATTGGCCGCGCCTCGGCCATTTGCACGGGACACCCAGGCCGCTCGATGCCCAGGAGCGCGATGTCGGCCGTGCCCCTGCCGTCCAGAGCTAGCAGCGCGAGCTCGATTGCTGCTTGTGGCCTTGAAGGCCAGCGGCGCCTTGCCCTGCCGTGGCCGCGCCTCCAGCCCCCGACCACGGACGAGGCCGACGTGATTCTCTGGGCCGCCGCCGACGAGGCCGTTGTGCTGCACCAGGCCGCCGCACAACGGGACGGTAAGGACGACGACGCCATGCCCGTGGGCAGCAAGAACTCCACCGCGGGGACTTGCGACCCAGACGCACTGCTCAACTGCTTCGAACTCCGGCGAGGACGAGCACCTGCACGTCGTGACCCTTCCGCTCCGGCGAGGCGAGGCGTGACGTAGAGATGAGGAGGCATGCCGCCCCGCCCACGAGGCAAGGCCAGGGAGGAGGGAGGCCGCCTCGCCGTGGCCAGCCACCACCTCAGAGGAGGAAGGCGACGGGGTTGGGAGGAGGGCTGATTGCTTTTTTCATTTTTTGAGTAAGGGTGTCTTTGTGAAAACCGGGGAGGTGTATGTCAATTTTTTACCAAATCATCTCCTTACAATCCGGCCCCACTTGTCAGAAAGTGATTAGTCAGGCTAAATCACCTGATCAGTGTAATTTGCAAAAAGTTTACTAGAAACACGGAGATTTTTGCACAAAATTAGGGACTAAGTGGTTTTATGCAATTGATGCCTCAAATGTGGTGCTTTTTTGCAATTACACCACACCTATTGAGTGAGTTGGCAGGCGTCCCTCCTGAGTCTAAAGATAATGTTAAGATTATGATCCATGGAGTCCCGGGTGGCGACCAGGCCGTAGACCTCGAGTTGCCACTCAAGATAATACCACCATTGATCTCCATGACTCTGATGGAGAAGATCTGCAGGCAGGTCTTGACACCTACATGTGGTGGGGTGCGTTTGCATGTAAAAAGCATGGCTCTCACGCACGCTGCAGCAAAAGTCACAAAAATCAGCCCAGAAATCAAACATTGACTAAAGAATTCAGGTTCAGACATACTACAAGATGCAGTCTAGCTACAATGAAACTAATCTACTAATCTCCTTTTTCTCGATTGGTAAGGGAAGAGCAAGAACCCGATGGGTAGTAAGTAGATTACAGTAGAATTCGAAGGAGCCACACTTGTCACCCCATGTTTTTTCCCAGTCGCGACGGTACGAAACCAGGTCCTTCTCCTCCACCAAAACACCCGTGGTTGATTTTCCTTTGGCACAAATCCTCCCTGTTACTTGGCACGATAATAAATCAACAAGTTCTTGTACTGTTTGTGCTGATGGTGGCTGGGCAGTATCTCCGACATGTTCATCACATCTGAAAGGGAACAAGCTCCAAGAGTAAGATAAGATATTTTAGCTTTAGAACTACTGCTCAGTGCTCTCCGAACACAAATTCCACCAAATGAGTGACAAGTTCACTGCTCTCCGTACACATTATTCCACCAAATCAGTGACAAGTTCAATACCGAGTTGTTCGACAATTAGTCTAATAGGAAAACCCTAAGACAACTAGTCTAAGACTAATGTCGGTGGTGACCACAGTGGTTGGGAAGGATGAAAAGGTAAGCGGGAGAGAGAGAGAGAGAGGAGGCGGGGCGTTACTTGCTTGCCGCGGCGTCATCGTCGGTGGCATGCACGGCGGCCGGGCCGCTCCTCGCGGCGGCGATGCCGCGTCCCGCCTCCAAAGGCTCGGGCGGTGTGCGGTGCGCGGCGCGGCGGATCGGTGAATCCGTTGGGCGCCGGCGGCACACGCGCGTCGTGGGATGGGCGCCGGGATGGGGGGAGGGCAGAGCCGGTGCTTGCACGAGAGGCGACAGCGCCGGAGGAAGAGGAAACACAGGGGGGTGTTGGAGATTTTTTTTTTTGAGAGAAGGGAGGGGGTGTTGGAGATGGGCCCCCGACCTAGCCCGACGGGCCACGGCCACGGACGTGTGTGAAATAAGACCGAACATATTGCCCGTCTCAGGCCCAAACAACACAAGCCTTCACACCATTTACAATATTTTACAATTTGTTTTTTCACATTTCCTAAAATATTGCAAACATTTTTTGAAAAACGTAAAAAAATCCAACATTATCGACAATTTTTCAAAAAACTACTTGAAAAACAATTTCCCACATATTGAAAATAAGTTCGCTTTATATGAAAAAATTCATCGTAAATGTGCAGTGTGTATTAGAAAGAATGTTCACCGTATTAGAAAATATTGTTCAGTATGTATTTGAAAACAATGTCCATCGTGTATTAAAAATATGTATGCATGTATTTGAATATTCACCATATATTAGAAAAATATTTGTTGTACAACGACATATAAACAAAGAAAAGGTGAAAAAATGTAAACGGAGAACTGACAAAAAATTAAAAAGGGAAAGAAAACCCAAAATTAAATAACCAAAAACAAAATACCAAAGAAACCAAAAATATATATTGTAACATCCCAGTTTTCCTAATTAGGATGCTAATAGTTCATTCTTATGCATCTCCAAAAACAAAACACCAAAGAAACCAAAAATATATATTGTACAACGAAATATTGTTCAGTTTTTTCGTAATCTCCAAACTATTTTATTCGAGTGTTTTGTTGCTGTTTATGTGGCCTATTGCACAAAAACTATTTTTACAAAATTGCATTATAGGTGGAACTAGTGTTCCTGTAGTTTATTTTAGTAGTGTTATTTTTACTGTGTGTGTGTATATATATATATATATATATATATATATATAAAATCTATATTTTATCCTGGTATTTATTTTAGTTTTTTTTACCTGTTGTGGTTTTCTACTTAAAAAAGAACAGAAACGCAGCGCAGCGCCGCAGCGCACTGCTCGGCCCAGACAGCCACGGCCCACCAAACCCCACCGCCCGCAGCCCAGCACCCTACTCCGCCGAAGCGGTACGCAGCGCCGCACCCATCGCTATCGCTCCAGCCACTGACCGTGGACCCCGCGCCCCTGTTCCTTCTTCACCGAGCTGGACCGCAGTGCGCACGCCGAGGCCGAACCCGGATCAATCTGGCGCCCTGGTCGATCCCGTGCCCTCCAAGGACGCCGCACGTGAGCTAGACTCCTCTAGGAACCCTACCGAAGCCGTTTCCCCATCGCCCCTCATCCACACGCATCTGCTGGGCGATTTGGATCTCGCCGGAGGAGCTCGAGACCGCCACCGTTCTCTGGTTGTTTCCGTCGCCGTAAGAGCACCCACAGCCGCGCCACTTGCTTCCGTAGAACCCCCTCTCGGTTACCCGCTTGTTTGACGCCGTGGGCTGACCTACAGAGCACCAGGACGACCACCGACGCCGAGCCAAAGCTCCGGAGATCACCGGTGTCACGCGAGCTACCACCGCCGCCCGAGGAAGCTAATGCCGCCCCAGACCACACCATCACCACCACTGCCGAACGCCGCATCCGCCTATCCCGTCACCTCGCCTCCGCCGGAGACTCACCAGTGAGCCGCCGTCGCCGACGCCCGACTGCCGCCGCCGCATCCCCTGTTCTAATGAGGACGCACACGCAGGGGCTTTTTCGACCAATCACCCGCTACCACGTGGCACTTCGCTACGGGACACGCACAGGAAAAGCTACAGTACATGATTTTTTATGTTTTCCTTTTTGTTTTATTTTCAGATTTTCACCAAAATTTCTAATAGCTATATCTTTTAGCATTTATATCCAATTTAGTTGATTCTTTCTCCTATGCACTCGTAATGACCAGAAGTGTATGACAGTACCAAAATTTCTCATGTTTGCACTGTTTAAATTTGAATTCATTCGAATTTGAATCAAACCTTTCGGAGGCCGTAACTTTCAAACCGTTTGTCGGAATCGAGTGATTCTTTTTGCGTTGTGTTTCTAGTGCATTGTAGATGATTTGTTCATGCTGTTATGCTACTGTTGTTGGAGTTTTAAAATGATTTCTTGTTGTTCGTTTTATTTTGGCTTTATTTGATTTTCGGTGATTGATTTGTTGGATTGTGTGAATCGTGTAGATTGTCCCGAGTGCGATGCGAGTTATTGTCAGGAGTGTGACTTTCTGAATCAGAACCAAGGCAAGTTACATGTCGATCATCCTTTACCTATTTTTTCTATGCATGTAGTTATATCACACTATGAATATATGCATGTATAGGAATACTATATTATTGTGCTATGCCGTTGACCTATCTTCCCGTCTTTTGCAAATCGCGGTAGTTGTAGTTTGCTATGCTTGGTAGACGGGGGTGGTTCGTGTATTCATTGAGCTTGTGAGGATTATAAATACTAGCAAAAAGGCCCGTGCGTTGCAACGGGAGAAAAAATACCACGCGCTCTTAATTTACAAAAAATTGTCTATAATCTAAGAATTTGTAGCTACGGCCCAAACAAAGATGGTCTTAGCCTACAAAAGGGCAGTTTAAGATTTCACAGGTATTCTATTTCAACACGGCTTGCATATATATTTAATCCATGCAAAGAAACGGGCAAGTGATCATGCATTTATTCATGTCATGTGTGAAATTGGGTATTGTTACGGGCCGATAAAGGAAAACGAAAAAAATAGACGATGAAACATTAGCACAGTATGGAGACATGTGTGCATCAAGGGTGGTTTTCAGTTTAAGCATCACCAACTTAGGGTAACTCTTGAACACTTTTTTCACATGCATATTTCTTAAATACATGAAGAGTTTATAAAATGATACATGGTTTTTTAAGTATACAGAGAGATTTTTTTGTCTGGAAAAGAACATTTTTGTATGGTCTCCTATGGACGCAGGTACTTGCGTCCATATTTCATCACTATTTCTTGCTATACATGTCATAGGTATTGGTCCCTGGATAGTATTTTTTAAGAATGTTAATAAGTAAAATAACATCATATTCAGATTCTACATATTTTTCTAATCAAAATTCATATATAACATGTTATATTTGGAGTTACGGTTTAGAAGTTATGAGTATTTTAA
Source organism: Triticum urartu (assembly GCF_003073215.2). NCBI lineage: Eukaryota > Viridiplantae > Streptophyta > Magnoliopsida > Poales > Poaceae > Triticum > Triticum urartu. The sequence continues at coordinate 568,529 of NW_024112983.1, read as the reverse complement.
AAAACATTTAATATATCTACTACGAGTTTAATGTCAAAAAAATCAGGGGTTTTTCTATAAAATAGCAGGACGGACTAAGAATACCTATTTCTTTTATTAGTAGGTATAGATAACAAATTGAGTAGTAATTAAGGACTTATTTCACCTCCGGGCAGAATTGGTATTCAAGGGTGGTTTCAAGAACATCATGTTTTATACCCTCTGAATGTAAGTGGACCGTCGCCCAGGCTCAAAAATATCAGACAGACTTATTGACTAGTAGCTTCCATGCGCAACCACTAGCTAAATGGGCTCTGCCTTAGTTGAGTAGGTTGTGGGATCCTCGCCCAGGTAAGCTAGCAGATGTAGATATGAGTAGGTGTACCGGCTGCCGGTGGGTGGAGGTGACTAGTTCTGAAAGACTTCGTCTCAACCTTCGGGTTTAGTCTAGTGGGTAAAGTGTGCAAAACTCTGCAAAGTATTAAAACTAATCATGATTAGCCGTGTCCCCGATTATGGACAAATTTGAGCGATTATGCCATTATAGTTGTTGGATGATCTTGACAGATGTGACACTTAATAATACTTGTGGGAAAACTTAATAAAGGGTAGGTTGGAGTTGAATTTGACAACTCAACCTTGTGTATATAATTGTAGTAATGAAAGAGCTAAATTAAAATATGACTATTAGGTAGTTATGAGGACAAAATCAGCTTTCTGCAAAAATAAACCCGCAAGCCTTCCTTTGTTGTACTATGCATATACATGTAGGTCTGCTTTATTATTACTCATGTGTAACTTGGCAATACATTCAAAGTATTGACCTATATGGCTGCAACGTTTCATGTTGCAGGATATTCACACGAAGAGTGAGGTACCGTTAGGGTCGCGAGTCTGCACTCAGCATCGCTAGTGGGCTATGATGGGACTCATCGTTATTTTCTGCTACTTTCCGATGTTCAATTGAATAAAGCTCGCCAAGTGATATGCAGATTGTTTTGTTTTATGCATTCTGGATCATACGTTGTAATAAATGATGCACTTGCTATTATGGTATTCATCTATACTGTGTGCGCTAGCGAGTCGATCTAGGGACTAGCACGGTAAGCACAGAGACTCAAATCCTTCGAGGTTTGGTCATTACAGATGGTATCAGAGCAGTGTGTTGACTGTAGGACGTCACCCTAGAAAATTGATTAAAAAATCCATAGGAGTGAAAATTATTTTATAAACTAGTTATACTTCTTGTTGTTTATTAGTAAACCCTTAAGTATCTTGAATAGTTAAGTAGGAACTAGTGCTGAGACCACCATTCATGCTTGTTTTATAGTGCAACGTTATCGTGTTAGCATATCTGATTATGCCCACTTTCGTGGTATGAAAATACTAGATTGTTTGCTTGATTGGTAGTTTTTGTGTTAAATTACATCTTGTCGAAATTATTCGACTATATATATAGTATTATCATATTGTTTGTTGTTTGTTTGTAGGTGTTATTCTTTGTTGTGTTTTGTTGGCTTGATCATATTATGCATATGGATAGAATATATTTATATATACATAGTTTTTGGCCCTATTATATCTATAACTCATCTATTCTTGCCAAACAAAACCCTTAGTATGCCTATTAGAGTGAGTTCAAGCTGAAATGATAGCAGGTGTTGGTTGTCATCAGTTGACTTTGTCTATTGGGAAGCATGAGTTTCCTACAGATTTGATTATATTGAAGTCACAAGGTCTGGATATTATTTTGGGTATGGATTGGTTGTAGTTATATAAAGGCCGTATTGATTGTGCCAGTCGATCTATTACTCTTAGTGCACCAGGAGGGAAGAGGATCAAATATGTATGTAAGTATAATCATAATCAGGTACATGTGAACTCTCTTAAGGGGGGGGTATCCAGGAAGAGGTGCCAGTCGTGAGGGATTATCTGGATGTGTTTCCAGAGGAATTGCCAGGTATGCCACCAGATAGAGATATTGAGTTTCTTATTGATTTAATATCAGGCACTGGACCTATTGCAAAGAGACCGTATAGAATGCCTCCTCAAGAGTTGGAGGATTTAAAGAAGCAGATAAGGGAATTGCAGGCACATGGATTTATTCGCCCAAGTTCATCACCTTGGGGAGCTCCAGTTTTGTTTGTGGAGAAGAAGGATGGGACCTTGAGGATGTGTGTTGATTATCATTCTCTGAATGAGGTAACCATTAAGAACAAGTATCCTTTGCCTATGATAAATGATCTGTTTGACCAGTTGGAGGGAGCTATTATGTTTTCTAAGATTGATCTTCGTTCTGGTTATCATCAATTGAAGATTCGTGAGCAAGATATTCCCAAGACTGATTTTACTACGAGGTATGGGTTGTATGCATATAATGTTATGTCATTTGGATTGACTAACGCCACTGCATACTTCATGAATATGATGAACAAGGTGTTTACGGAGTTCTTGGATAAATTTGTGGTTGTTTTTATTGATGATATATTGGTGTTCTCCAAGGATAAGCAAGAGCATGAGGTACATCTGCGTCTGGTATTGGAGAAATTGAGGGGACATCAGTTGTATGCCAAGCTCAACAAATGCGAGTTTTGGCTGGATGCGGTAGCATTCCTTGGACATGTTGTGTCAAGTAATGGAGTTGTACTTGATCCATCTAAGGTTGTTGCAGTCATAAAGTGGAAGACACCCACGACAGTTGGGGAGATTCGTAGCTTTTTGGGCCTTGCAGGTTATTACAGGAGGTTTATTGAGAACTTTTCCAAGATTGCAAAGCCTATGACTGAATTGTTGAAGAAGAGAAGAAATTTGTTTGGGCCGATCAATGTGAAGCCAGTTTTCAGGAGTTGAAGCAGCGTTTGGCTACATCACCGGTCTTAACTCTGCCGGATATACATAATGACTTCTAGGTATATTGTGATGCTTCTTGTCAAGGACTTGGGAGTGTTTTGATGCAGGAAGGTAAAGTTGTTTCATATGCTTCATGTCATCTTAAGAATCATGAGCATAATTATCCTACACATGATTTGGAGTTAGCTTCAGTTGTGCATGCATTGAAAACTTGGAGGCCGTATCTTATTGGTAATCATTGTGATATATTTACTGATCATAAGAGCTTGAAGTATATTTTTACTCAGAAGGATTTGAACCTCAAGCAGAGGAGATGGTTGGAGCTTATCAAGGATTATGATTTGAATGTGCAGTATCATCCTGGTAAGGCTAGTGTTGTTGCTTATGCATTGAGTCGTAGGAGCCATGCTAATGCAGTTAATATTGATAATATGCCAACCGAGTTACGTGAACAGTTCAGGAATTTCAGGTTGGAGATGGTTCCTGAGGGATATTTGGCAACACTTGAGGTAAAGCCTACTTTGCTTGATAGGATCAGAGAAGCTCAAATGGGTGATAAGGAGATTTTTGAGATAAAAGAGAATATGGTTAAAGGTAAGGCATAAGGTTTCCATGAGGATGAACATGGAGCCATATGGTTTGAGAAACGTATTTGTGTACCACAGGATGCAGATATCAGGAAGTTAATCCTTCAGGAGGCGCATGATTCACCTTATTCTATTCACTCAAGTAATACTAAGATGTATTTGGATTTGAGGGAAAGATTTTGGTGGCCTAGCCTGAAGATGGAAATTGCTGGATATATTGCAACATCTGATGTGTGCCAGAGGCTTCAAGCAGAACATCAGCGACCAACAGGTTTGTTACAGCCATTGCCTATACCTGATTGGAAGTGGGATGAGATTGGTATGGATTTCATTACAGGTCTACCCAGGACTCGGTCAGGTTATGATTCTATTTGGGTAGTTGTTGATCGTTTGACTAAAGTTGCTCACTTCATCCCGGTAAAGACTACTTATACCAGTGCTCAGCTAGCAAAGATTTATATGTCTAAAATTGTTTGTCTGCATGGAGTTCCAAGGAAGGTAGTGTCTGATAGAGGTTCTCAGGTCACATCCAAATTTTGGTGTCAGTTGCATGAATCATTGGGAACCAGGCTAGAGTTCAGTAAAACTATCCATCCATAGACAGATGGGCAGACAAAGAGGGTAAATCAGATTTTGGAGGATCGGTTGAAAGCTTGTTCTTTGGACTATGGGTCCAGTTGGGATGATAATTTACCTTATGCAGAGTTCTCATATAATAACAGTTATCAAGCTAGTCTGAAGATGGCACCATTTGAGGTATTGTATGGTAGAAAGTGCATGACACCATTGATGTGGGATGAGGTTGGAGAGCGTCAGTTCTTTGGACCAGACTTGATCAGAGATGCTGAGGAGAAGGTCAAGTTGATTCGTGATAGGTTGAAGATAGCATAGTCCAGGCAGAAGAGTTATGCAGATGCAAAATGTAAGGAGGTGACATATGAGGTAGGAGATTGTGCATATCTTAGAGTTTCACCACTTCGTGGAATTAAGAGGTTTGGAATTAAAGGTAAGTTAGCACCACATTTTGTGGGGCCTTACAAGATCTTGGAGCGTAGAGGGGCACTACTAGGGAAAAGGCTAGCAGCAGCGCGGGTTTTGTGCTCACTAGTAGCACGGGTAGGCGCGCTACTAATAAGGCCCTACAGCTATTTCTTAGCAGTAACGCGTGCCCGCACGCGCTACTGCTATGGCAAATAGCTGCAGCGTTTGTTCACTCCCACGCTACTACTAATGTAACTACTGGCAGCGTGTTTTCTCGCCATCGCTACTAGTATTCTTTTTTTATTTTGTTTATTTTTAGTGTTTTTATGCGCCATAGGAAAAATATTGGTACAATACCAGTAATGAGGTTTGCATCATTATGTCCATAACAGTGTGTCAAATGAAGGTGGATTAGGTTCAAGTGGAGGCAATATGTGGTGCATGTCAAAAGTATACTACTAATCCAAGTTTGGACTAGTAGTACTTTCGATGTGCACCACATGTTGCCTCCACTTGAATCTAATCCGCTAGTACAAGCTATTTAATCATCATCATAGTCATTACCACCAATAATATTTATTTAATCACCACTAACACTAGCTAATAATAATCATCATAGTCATTACCACCAACACTAGCTATTTCATCATCATAGTAATAGTGTAGCACATCATCATCCTCAAACTCATTTCTAGCTAGCTAATCACTCCTGCTGCTCTCTCTTAGGTAAAATAACGTAAAACATGTGTAGATCTCCTTGATCAAGTTGGAGCATGCAGATGAACCTGTCTCCTAATCGTGGGTAGCGCATCTATTTGCTGCCCCCTAGTACTTCTCTGCGCTTCTCCATCACACATTTGGTCCAGTCTTGCACTATTAAGCATCCGTCGCTAATCTTGAATGCACTAAAGTAATTTGTAGGATATCTTGGCCGTAAGCTAATAATACTCATGGTACCTTTAGTCTCGATCCTATAAGGCACAACATTCATCGGGAGTCCCTGTTGAAGAACATCGTATGGTAACATACTTAGCAATGAAGTTTAGCTTCAAAAATAATATATGGAAAAAGATGCACTAAGGACAAATAGTAAAAATCTTACCATCCTTCCTAAATAGATGTGACCGTAGTTCATGACAAACACTATTGGTCGCACGTTTTCAGTACTAAGATTTCTAAGTCTAGGAAGAAAATTTGTCTTGACGGTATCAAGATCCTCAAGCCATGAAACATAATGACTAAGCTCCTCGCAGTTTAGTTCAGCCCCGGGACAGTAGTAGGTCCTGTCTACCAAGTGCTGGACATGTTTGCTTGCACCGAAATAAGCTGACAATACAAATTAGTTGTCAACTATTTTTGAATAAACAATATCAAAGACATAAATATGGTTGAGAAACTTACATTTTGGTGTAACTAGAGGCGTCTGCACATCGACCCAGATGTCGGTATTACCTTCAATATCATCTTCCGGACGAATATCAAAGGTGATAACCATATCAGGCTGAAATGCATAAGTCTTGCATAGTGCTCGCCATGTTTTGCATCCAAAATAGGTGTAGTCGTCTGAATTGTATAATTTTGCCTGGAAAATATAACCATGCTCGGTCTTCAAATAAACTTTCTTCACCTCCATAGTATGACTGAAACCTATCTTATCCAATACAAAAACTCTTGCATGGCAGGGGATACGCTAGTAGAATAGTAATAAAATAAGTTGAAGCAAATGAAGCAGATGTCATGCTTAAGTACGAAAAAAGACTTGTCGTTGTGACTTACTGTATCCACTTCGAAGTTCTCGTCCAGCTTGATGCTGAAGCGCCTATCATCATCTAGGAAGATTCCGTCGCACAGGCCGCGCTCATCTTTGCAGTATTTGCAAATACCGATATCCTTTTTGTTGTCAGACATTTCCTATGTTCATAGTTAAAACATTAATTGAAAACCGATAAAAGAAAACTACCAGGATACTCAACACACAAATCCGGGGCACTCGATATTTCCTACATATTCTTGCAAAAGTCATGCCAAAATTCACGGAAAAATCCGGCATGACCTTTGCCAAAATAGGATATATCGAGCGCCTGAAATTTGCCGGAACGGAAATGAATGAACACTCCTGCAAAACATAGGCCACTCGGAGGTGTAACCTGCAAACATGACCGGCCACTTGGATATTGAGCAACACAAGATATACATTTCAAAATATCTTATAAGACTCAAATTAGCATGCATTCAATAAGCAAAAGTAAATCATCTCATGCGTCCGTACATCGTCGAATATTATCACTAATACATCCCGAATAGTGTCATACATATAACATCACTAGTACAACTAAAACCCTAGCACACGACGGGTATCGGTGCGGGCGGTGGACACCCATAGAGAAGGAACCATCACGGGATCATAGCTCCAGTGAGATCCCTGGAGAACCTTCCAGGTATTGGAGAACCTGTGCTCCAACGCAAACAAGTAGCGACGGACGTGCGCGTCCTCCTCACTGACACGGTGACGCACCACCTCCGTGGAGTCCTCGAGCCTCTGGACCGTCACTGGCCCACGCAACCGCCACCAAAGAAGGTTTGGGTCAACGACAGGTTGGCTCCTCACCAACCTGCGCCCCCCGGTAGGTAGCGCCTCCCAGTACCACCCCGGTGGAGCCCAGTCCCGGACATGGCCCATCTGGTCAATCAGGTGTCGTCCTCCGCCGACTAAACGACGAGGATGCAGGATAGGCATCGTCCACGTCGATGCGGGAAAATTGCTTTAACTAAAAAAATAGCAACAAGTTCTTACTAACTAGATCTATTAATTCAACTAGTTCTTACTAAAAATAAACTTACTATAAATAAAAATATTCTAGTACCTAATTAGTACCTAGTTCTTACTAACTAATTAGTACCTAAGAACTACTGCCCTAATTACCATCTAATTTGATGAACCTATAGGGGTGCAAAGTGGTAGCGGATATTCCAATTATCCAACTATAAAGTGAAATAAGTGGTCAAATTTTACTCGTTTTTTGATTTATCTTAGAAATTTGATTCGTTTCCACCCTTACATGAACCCTGACTCATTTGAGCTGCATCTGCATCCGATTCGTTTCCACCCTAACTAATTTGATGGAGGTAGAAACCCTAGGCAGGGGTAGGGAGAGGGAGGAGCAGGCGTGCTCACCTCGGGTGCCTGTGATGAGGGAGGGGTAGGCGGCGTCGAGGTCGTGGTCGGGGCTCCGGGGCGGCGTTGAGGTCGGGGGGCGGGGGCGGCGTTGAGGTCGGGGTCGGGGGTGGCGTCCCGGGCGGCGTTGTGGTCGGGGGCGGGGCCGGCATTGAATCTGGGGTCGGGGGCGGCGTGGGGAGAGCGCGCGGTGGCCGAGGGGCGACGGCGGCGGCTAGAGTGGAGTTGATTTGGGGGATGAAGTGGCCGTGGGGAAGGACGAACTGCGTGGTTAAGTCAGAAGTACCAGTAGCGCGTTCCAGGAAGGGCGCTACTGCTACGTTAGCTACAGCGCGTTCTGGAATACACGCTGCAGCTAAGGAGATTAGCAGTAGCGTTGGGCCATTATACGCGCTACTGCTAGGTTGGGCTAGCCATGTGCACCCGGTTCAAACGTAGCAGCAACGCTTTTCGCTAGTACGCGCTACTGCTAAAGTCATAGCAGTAGCGCGGTTTATTTACGCGCGCTGCTCCTAAGTAACAGCAGCGCTTGATTTTGTACAGCGCTACTGGTAAAATTCTGTGTATAGGCTTTTCCCTAGTAGTGTTGAGGTGGCTTATCAGTAGGATTTGCCAGAATCCTTGTCAGGAGTTCATAATGTGTTTCATGTATCTCAGTTGAAGAAGAGTCATGCGGAGATGATGGATGTTCCATTGAGAGACACAGCGCCACTTGAGGCAATTCAGTTGGAGAGTGATTTGACCTATGAGGAGAAGCCTGTTAAGATTCTGAAGATAGCATAGAGAGCTACTTGCACCAAGACAATCAAGTTATGCACGGTTCAATCGGATCATCATTCAAAGGAAGAAGCTACCTGGGAACGAGAGGAAGATCTCAAGTAGGATCGCCCACACCTATGTGCTAGCCAACCCGAATCTCGAGGGCGAAATTCATCTTAAGGGGGTAGGTTTGTAACATCCCAATTTTCCTAATTAGGATGTTAATAGTTCATTCTTATGCATCTCATATTTTTATTTGCATTATTTGCTTTTTTGAAATTATTCTTTTCATTATGCAACTCGAGGCAATTTATTGGAGTGGAGATAACAGGACTTGTCCCCTATTTTAAAAATGTTCATAATGTACAGAATAATATTTCCAGTTCATCTGATATGTTTTGGTATTTTTAATAATCTCCAAAATATTTTATTCGAGTGTTTTGTTGATGTTTATGTGGCCTATTGCATAAAAACTATTTTTTCAAAATTGCATTATAGGTGGAACAAGTGTTCCTGTAGTTTATTTTAGTAGTCTTATTTTTACTATGTGTATATATATATATATATGTTATCTATGTTTTATCCTGGTATTTATTTTAGTTTTTTTACCTGTTGTGGTGTTTTACTTAAAAAAACAAAAACACAGCACAGCGCCGCAGCGCACTACTCGGCCCAGACAGCCACGACCCACCAAACCCTACCGCCCGCAGCCCAGCACCCCACTCCAACGAAGCGGTACGCAACACCGCACCCATCGTTATCGCCCCAGCCACTGACCGTGGACCCCGCACCTAAGTTCATTCTTCACCGAGCCGGACCACCGTGCGCACGCCGAGGCCGAACCCGGATCGATCTGGCACCCTGGTCGATCCCGTGCCCTCCAAGGACGCCGCACGCGAGCAATACTCCTCCAGGAACCATACCGAAGCCATTTCCCCATCGCCCCTCGTCCACACGCCTCTGCTGGGCGATTTGGATCTCGCTGGAGGAGCTCGAGACCGCCATCGTTCTCCGGTTGTTTCTGTCTCCGTGCCACTTGCTTCTGTAGAACCCCCTCTCGGTTTCCCGCTTGTTTGACGCTGTGGGCTGACCTATAGAGCACCAAGATGACCACCGACGCCGAGCCAAAGCTCCGGAGATCACCGGTGTCACACGAGCTACCGCCGCTACCCGAGGAAGCTAACGCCGCCCCAGACCACACCATCCCACCACTGCGAACGCCGCATCCGCCTATCCCGTCACCTCGCCTCCGCTGGAGACTCGCTAGAGAGCCGTTGTCGCCGACGCCCGACCGCCGCCGCCGCATCCCCTGTTCCGGTGAGCACACACGCGCAGGGGCTTTTTCGACCAATCACCCGCTTCCACGTGGCACTTTGCTATGGGACACGCACAGCAAAAGCTACAGTACATGATTTTTCTATTTTCCTTTTTGTTTTATTTTCATATTTTCACCAAAACTTCTAATAGCTATATCTTTTAGCATTTATATCTAGTTTAGTTGATTCTTTCTCCTATGCACTCGTAATGACCAGAATTGTATGACAGTACCAAAATTTGTCATGTTTGCACTGTTTAAATTTGAATTTGTTCGAATTTGAATCAAACCTTCCGGAGGCCGTAACTTTCAAACCGTTTGTCGGAATCGAGTGATTCTTTTTGCGTTGTGTTTCTAGTGCATTGTAGATATTTGTTCATGCTGTTATGCTACTCTTGTTGGAGTTTTATAATGATTTCTTGTTGTTGGTTTATTTTGGCTTTATTTGATATTCGAATTGATTTGTTGAATTGTGTGAATCGTGTAGATCGTCCGGAGTGCGACACGAGTTATTGTCAGGAGTGTGACTTTCTGAACTAGAACCAAGGCAAGTTACATGCTGATCATCCTTTACCCATTGTTTTCTATGCATGTAGTTATATCACACTATGAATATATGCATGTATACGAATACTATATTATTGTGCTATGTTGTTGAGCTATCTTCCTGTGTTTTGCAAATCGTGGTAGTTGTAGTTTGCTATGCTTGGTAGACGGGTCTGGTGTAGGATCAACAGTATGTCTAGAGGGGGGTGATTAGACTACTTAACCAAATAAAAATCTAGTATTTTCCCAATTTTAAGTCTTGGCAGATTTTAGCAACTTAGCACAAGTCAAGCAATCAACCTACACATGCAAATCTAAGAGTATAGCAGCGGAATGTAAAACATTTGCATATGAAGGTAAAGGGAGGAGTTTGAAGGTAGCAAACGCAATGCAGACATGGAGATTTTTGGCGTGGTTCTGATAGGTGGACTATCTTATATCCACGTTGATGGAGACTTCAACCCACGATGGGTAACGGCTGCGTGAGTCCATGTAGGGCTCCACCCACGAAGAAGCAACCTTGTCTATCCCACCATGCCATTGCCCACGAAGGACTTGTCTCACTAGGGTAGATCTTCATGAAGTAGGCGATCTCCTTGCCCGTACAAACTCCTTGGTTCAACTCCACAATCTTCTCGGAGGCTCCCAAGTGACACCTAACCAATCTACGAGACACCACTCTCCAAAAGGTAATAGATGGTGTGTTGATGATGAACTCCTTGCTCTTATGCTTCGAATGATAGTCTCCCCAACACTCAACTCTCTCTCAAAGATTTAGATTTGGTGGAAAGATGATTTGAGTGGAAAGCAACTTGGGGAAGGCTAGAGATCAAGATTATTGTGGTTGGAATGGAATATCTTGGTCTCAACACATGAGTAGGTGGTTCTCTCTCAGAAAATGTCACTACAAAATGCTACTGCCACTGCGAAGATGGAGGCGATGAACTCACCGAGGGACGAAGATGGAGGCGATAAACCCTATCAGTCCGCCGCCGCCTGTCGGTGTCAAAACCAGCCGATCTCGGGTAGGGGGTCCCGAACCATGCAGCTGAGGATCGAAGGTAATGGGAGACAAAGGGGACATGATGTTTACCCAGGTTTGGGCCCTCTTAATGGAGGTAACACCCTACTTCCTGCTTGATTGACTTCGATGAGTATAGTTAAAAGAGTTGATCTACCTCGAGATCGTAATGGCTAAAACCTAGCTGTCTAGCCTATATTAATTATGATAGCCTCTACGGACTAAACCCTCTGGTTTATATAGACACCAGAGGGGCCTAGGGTTGTATAGAGTAGGTTTACAGAGAAAGGAAATTATACATCCGGACGCCAAACTTGCCATCCACGCAAAGGAGAGTCCCATCCGGACACGGGGGAAGGTCTTCTATCTTGTATCTTCACGGCCCATCAGTCCATCCCATGTTACATAGCCTGGACACCCGAGGACCCCATAATCCAGGTATCCCTCAGTAGCCCCTGAACCAGTCTTTCCATATGATGCTTCAAAGTAGATTGTTTTCGGCATTGCAAGGCGGGTTCCTCCTCTGAATGCTTCAAAGTAGTCTTCTGAATAAGTGAATTGTATCCGGCTCTGTATAGTAGTCACAACCCTCAACCACAAGGGCACAATACTTAATCAAAATAAGGTCTGTCTACTGACAACTTTTTTCGCAAAACGTTTCGTCTAGCGTCTTTATCATTTCAAACCATTTTTTGACCTCCCGCTTCACGTTTCGAGGCACGACTTCTATTGATACGTCTTGTCAAGACAGATATCATGTCCGCTTATTGCGGGATCCTCATCAATATGGGTTTGGGTAATCCAACCATGTCGTTCACACGACCCCTTGGGAACAGGCGAGTTTTAAGGCTTGTGGGGGCGCTTGATATTCACTGCCTATATAAGCAGATAAAGATCCATCTTTTTACCCCACACCTTCTTCCTTCCTCTGCTTCCCCATCCTCAAGCTCCAGCGCCCTACCTCTCCGGCCATGTCCAGATCCAGATCTCAAGGCAAGTGGGTGGCCTCCTCCGTCATGGAGAAGCACATCAAGGATCTCTGGGAGGCGGGGTACCTGAGCGCGGACGTCGCGCGCAGGCTCCCTGCCAGGAAGCAAGTCATCCCCACTACGGAGCCCGGCGAAAGAGTGGTTTTCATCCCCCGCTTCCTCCACTGACTAGGGTTTCCCCTTTACCCCTTTGTCAACGGCCTCATGTTCTATTACGGGCTGGATTTCCATGATCTAGCCCCCAATTCCTTCCTCCACATCTCGGCGTTCATCATCGTGTGCGAGGCGCTCCTCCGTATCCCCCCACACTCCGGCCTATGGCTCAAGATCTTCAACATGAAGCCGAAGGTGGTCGACGGTCAGCACGCGGACTGCGGCGGCACCATGGTGAGCAAGCTCGCCAACACCACCTGGCCCAAAGGGGCCTTCATGGAAACTGTCAACGTATGGCAGCAGGAGTGGTTCTACATCACCAAACCTTGCGGCACCACATGGGCGGCCACTCCTGAGTTTAGATTTGGACCCCCAATGCGGCTCACGTCGTGGACCAATAAGGGTCTGGACTGGGGGTCCACTGACGAAGTGATGATGCTGCAAAAGCGCATCAAAAACATGATAGAGAAGAACACCAGTCTCACTGATGTGATTCAGGTGATGCTTTTCCGCCGGATCCTCCCCTACCAGCGCTGGCCTCTCCATATGTGGGAGTTCAATCCGGAAGGGCGGCGGACCCTGCAGCGATTCTTCAGCACAACGCATGAAGAGATCTGGAAGTTGCTCTTCAATGCCCAGAAGACGTGGCCAGAGACGACCGATGACATTGGCCTCGACAGTGTGCATCCGGCCACCCCGGTAAGCATTTAGTTTCTGAACATAACTTCAGTTCACAAATCAAAGGGTATGCTGAGCCTTCCATCCTCTAATCAGGGCTGGACGAAGAAGGCGGAGTGGATCAAGTGTCTGGCTCCGCTACCCGAAGACCCAATCATTCCTCTGCTAACGAGGATGCTCGTCCCAGCATCGTATCAGGCGCCAGAGAAGAAGGCCAAGAAGAAGAGCAAGGAAGCCAAAGGTGGCCTCTGCTATAAAGGTACTTCGGACGCTGTGTCCGGAGAGACCGAAGCTCCCTCCTCCCACGAGGGAGATGAAGACAAAGAGGAGGAGGAGGCAAAAAGCGATTCTCCCCTTAAGGGGGGGAGAAGAGAAGGGCGGCCTCCATAGATCCAGAGGCAGAGGCGTCCAAGAGAGGGAAGATATCCCTCTCGGACGGCTCGGATTCGGATGCCGAAGCCATCCCCGAGCGGCGCCCCAGGGTGAAGCCCCAGGCCGCATCATATGTATCCAAGGATGCTTTACATATATCCGATCTTTTATGATTGTAGGATAACATATTATTTTATGTGTTTCAGTTAGGCCCGTGACCTCTCCCAACCTTCATCATCTGAGGGGAACTCTCTGGCCCGGAGATGGTGGAGAGCGAGACGCCTCCGCGAGCCTCTCCGCCAACCGCCCGTGGATGACACCGAAGTGTTGTCCCAAAGGGCCTCTCCGAGCCACGGAGAGGTGCGGGAGGCCACCAAGACGGCGCCAGAGGGTAATGCCTTAGCTGCCGAACACATGGGAGGGGCAACACCCATGGAGACTGACGACGAGGGCCCTGATCAGTCCGGCCCCCAGCCAAACACCATTCTAGAGACCCATGTGGCTCGGGAATCGAGCGAGCAACCCCCTTCGAAGGAGGGGGAGCGCCAAATCTAGCTGCGACCTCCACTAATCCGGAGGCGCCGAACACTCTGATGGAGGCACCGCAACATGCTTCCATCGTAGAGGAGCACCGCACCCTTATGGGTGTGGTGGTTGAGAAGGTTCAGTCTGCCAAGAGCAGGGGCTGAACGATGCCTTCACCATCCTGCTAACATGGTTCGAGGTATGTGATGTAATATTCTTAGCCGCTTTTCATATGAAAAAATATGCCTGTGTATAGATAGTAGCCCCTGAGACTCTGTTCGGTTTTGAATAAAGGCCGAACAGAGGATCGAATAATAATTGCAGGAGGTAACGTACTGGTCTGTTGGTAAATAGGCTTCCTTGTTAGCAGCGACCGCCGAGGCCGCTGAAGTGTCTGAACTCTAGTGGACGATGAGGATATCGTCCGCATTAACAAGCGGTTCAATGAGGCGCAAGTTATGTTTGAAAAATTAATTACACACCTGAAGTGATATGCCAAGGCGGAGTTTATGCTCATGTGTTGCCCTGATCATTATTGCACGTGATGTCTACTACACAACCTTCTTCTTGTAGATGCGGATGGGCCTCCAAGTGCAGAGGTATGTAGGACAGTAGCAAATTTCCCTCAAGTGGATGACCTAAGGTTTATCAATCCGTGGGAGGCGTAGGATGAAGATGGTCTCTCTCAAGCTACCCTGCAACCAAATAACAAAGAGTCTCTTGTGTCCCCAACACACCCAATACAATGGTAAATTGTATAGGTGCACTAGTTCAGCGAAGAGATGGTGATACAAGTGCAATATGGATGCTAGATATAGGATTTTGTAATCTGAAAATATAAAATTAGCAAGGTAGCAAGTGATAAAAGTGAGCGTAAACGATATTGCAATGCTAGGAAACAAGTCCTAGGGTTCATACTTTCACTAGTTCAAGTTCTCTCAACAATAATAACATAATTGGATCATATAACTATCCCTCAACATGCAACAAAGAGTCACTCCAAAGTCACTAATAGTGGAGAACAAACGAAGAGATTATGGTAGGGTACGAAACCACCTCAAAGTAATTCTTTCCAATCAATCTATTGGGTTATTCCTATAAGTGTCACAAACAGCCCTGGAGTTCATACTAGAATAACACCTTAAGACACAAATCAACTGAGGGAGTCTTGGATTAGGGGGTGTTCGGGTAGCCGGACTATACCTTCAGCCGGACTCCTGGACTATGAAGATACAAGATTGAAGACTTCGTCCCGTCTCCGGATGGGACTTTCCTTGGCGTGGAAGGCAAGCTTGGCGATGCGGATATTCAAGATCTCCTACCATTGTAACCGACTCTATGTAACCCTAACCCTATCCGGTGTCTATATAAACCAGAGGGTTGTAGTCCGTAGGACAAAATCAACTCCATACACAATCATACCATAGGCTAGCTTCTAGGGTTTAGCCTCCTTGATCTCGTGGTAGATCTACTCTTGTACTACCCATATCATCAATATTAATCAAGCAGGAGTAGGGTTTTACCTCCATCGAGAGGGCCCGAACCTGGGTAAAACAAAGTGTCCCCAGTCTCGTGTTACCATCTGGCCTAGATGCACAGTTCGAGACCCCTACCCGAGATCCGCCGGTTTTGACACCGACATTGGTGCTTTCATTGAGAGTTCCTCTGTGCCGTCACAATCAGGAAGGATCCCTTCTCCCGTCTTCAAAGACGGCGCCGTAGCTAAGGGAGCCTTGGCTGTCGGCCAAACCCTTTGGCTAGGTGGTTTCCTCATGACCGCCTGTTCGGCTGTTGCGCCGACGGTGACCTCTCGGGTCATCAAAAGCAATCTACACGTCAGCTCAGAGCTCGTCGAGCAGTTAGATCCAATGGAGCTCTCTTCCGTAAACGAGCTCTTGGATCGAATCGCCGCCCTGGCGGTCGCTACGGATTACGACCAGGTTGGGCTTAAACCCGATCTAAGAGAAATTAACTCTCCCCAAGTCACCCACCACGTTGCTGTGGTAGAGGCGCAGTGCGGCGACCCCTCATCTATTTTAAGGACTGGTTACATCCGAATTCCCGATCCCTCCAAGCCGAATACCCGCGGAGGGGAGGATGCAACTCAAGACCTGAGCTTAGGATCAGGCAACGGGCCGGATTTGTTGGATAGCGTCCGAGAATCCGAACTTCTGAGTTCAGAAATTCTTCGGCCTCTGAATCTTGGATTGGGTAAGGTTTCAGATTCAACGACACCCGCCCACCCGAACATATGCGATCTCTCCCAAGTTAGACAGAGGCCCGATGAAACAGTACATCATTACTAGGCCAGGTTCCTCCTGGTTATGAACAGGACCCAGGATTGCCCCGAGGGAGAGGCAATATCAATTTTCTGCAGTAATTGCATGGACGAGGCAATCCTTAACACCATAAGTCGTCGTGATATTACACGCTTCGCTGACTTGGCATCCATAGTACAAAAATACTGTGCGATGGAAAGTGCCTGGAAAACCGAAATAAATTTTTGGGATAATCCGGCCTTGAATAATAATCCCGTCCGAACTAAGAGGGTGCATCACCATAAGAGACCCGGGATAAAAAGCAAAAAACCAAAACCCTTTATAGGGCATGGAACCGTACTGGAAAAGTGGCTTGATGGACCCTGTAAAATTCACAGTACAGAGGACGCCACACCAACTCACAGTCTTAGAGCATGCTGGATACTCCGGCAGGTAGCCAAAATTGGCGAGGCCGCAGAAAGCCAGCCCGAGGACACCAGTACCATTCTCACAGTCTTCGAGACTTTCACATCAAAAAATATGCGAAAAAGGACACTCCGCAGCCTCGCCGAAGTCTATCAAGTTGCAACAATAAATCCATGGAGCGACACTACTATCACCTTCAGCGCAAGTGATGAACCTAGATTCCGAACAGCCCGAGCACCAGCCGCATTGGTCCTTAGTCCCATAGTGGACGGCTTTCGCCTCACCAAGGTGCTCATGGATGGACGTAGCGGACTGAACCTCATTTATGAGGAAACCCTTCAAAAAATGGGAATAGACTGGAACCGCGTCGAGCAAAGCAGCACAACCTTTAGAGGAATAATCCCCAGTCGAGAAGCGCGCTGCACAGGAAAAATCACACTAGATGTGGTGTTCGGCACACCGGATAATTATAGGTCCGAAGAAGTCACGTTTCAGGTGGCCCCGTTTAAAAGCGGACATCACGCCTTACTAGGGAGGGAAGCATTCACAATCTTCCAAGCGATACCTCATTACGGGTACATGAAGCTTAAGATGCCCGGGCCGAATGGAATTATCACTCTAGCTAGTGATCCGGACATAGCACTCCGCGTTGAAAACAAGACGGCCGCATTAGCCCTTGAGGCACTATCCGAAGCCTTCGCGGCCGTGGAACTGACCGCGCTGCGCTCCACGGTTAACAGGGATGATGTAACACTCGACAAAAGATCCAAGTCCACATCCTTCAAGCCAGCTGACGAAATAGTCAAATTCCAGGTCCATCCAACGGACCCGAATAAAATAGCTTCCATCGGGGCACGACTGAACCCCGATGTTGACGCTGCACTGCGAGAGTTCCTATGAGAGAATTGGGACATTTTTGCCTGGCACCCTTCAGACATGCCAGGGATCCCACGCAGGCTGGCCGAACACAGCTTAAATATCCTAAAAGGATTCAAGCCTGTCAAACAAGCCCTTCGGCGTTTCTCCGAACCCAAGAGACGGGCTATGGGAGAAGAGCTAGCCAAGCTAATGGAGGCCGGATTCATTAGAGACATAAAACATCCGGACTGGCTAGCAAACCTGGTGATGGTACCAAAGAAGGACAAATCCTGGCGCCTGTGTGTCAACTTTAAAGACCTTAACAAGGCTTGCCCAAAGGATCCCTTCCCCCTCCCCCGTATCGATCAAATTATCGATGCCACCGCAGGACACGACTCATTGTGTTTCCTCGATGCATACTCTGGTTATCATCAAATCAAGATGGCAGAATCAGACCAAGCTGCAACAGCATTCATCACACCATACGGCCCATTCTGCTTCAACACAATGCCCTTTGGGCTAAAAAACGCCGGTGCAACATATCAGCGCATGATCCAGACATGGCTGGCAAATCAGATCGGCAAAACGGTGGAGGCATATGTGGATGATGTGGTCATCAAATCAAGACATGTCGAATCTCTAGTAGACGACATGAGGCTCACATTTGATAACCTCCGAAAATATGACATCAAGCTCAACCCGGAAAAATGCGTCTTCGGCGTTCCAGCCGGAAAGCTCTTGGGCTTCATCGTATCCGGTAGAGGAATTGAAGAAAATCCAGCCAAGATCCGAGCTTTGTCACAATTGGATATCCCAAAGGACCTCAAACAAATACAAAAGCTAACCGGATGCGTGGCGGCTCTAAGCCGCTTCATCTCCCGCTTGGGAGAAAAGGCACTGCCCCTTTATCGCCTACTCCGGCGCACCGAACACTTCGAGTGGACGGACGCCGCCACGGCCGGACTCGAGGAAATAAAAGCCATACTGGCAACAAACCCAGTCCTGGCCGCGCCTAACACTGGCGAACCAATGCTATTGTACATTGCGGCAACACATCAAGTTGTCAGCGCAGTGCTCGTTGTCGAGCGGGAAGCGGACGGACACAAACTCCCCCTTCAAAGGCTGGTCTATTACGTGTCCACTGTCCTCACTCCATGCAAATCACGGTACCCGCATTATCAAAAAATTGCATACGCAGTATTTCATGGCATCCCAAAAGCTACGACACTACTTTCAAGAGTGTTCCATAACGGTAGCCTCGGAAGTACCACCTAACGATATTATCAACAACCGCGATGCAACGGGCCGGATCGCAAAATGGGCCATCGAGCTCCTCCCGTTTGATATAACCTATAAGCCACGGCGAGCTATCAAATCGCAAGTTTTGGCCGACTTCGTCGCAGAATGGACGGAGGCCGAACTCCCTAAAGAGTACGGCACATACTCAAACTGGATCATGCATTTCGACGGCTCCAAAATGTTGGCCGGACTGGGGGCTGGCGTCGTTTTGACGTCCCCCACAGGAGACACAGTCCAGTATGTACTCCAAATTATGTACACGGACTCCAACAACGCAGCCGAATACGAGGCCCTTCTACATGGCCTCCGGATGGCAGTATCCATGGGCATTCAACGCCTAGAGGTACGCGGGGATTCGAACCTCGTGATATCCCAAATAAATGGCGACTTCGACGCTAAGGACCCAAAAATGGCAGCTTACCGCAACGCCGTCCTAAAAATGTCAGCTCGGTTCGAAGGGCTGGAATTTCATCATATAGCCCGAGAAAAAAATCAAGCAGCGGATGTCCTGGCACGCATCAGAGCTAAACGTGATGCGGTCCCCTTTTTGGAAAGATTGTTCAAGCCATCTGTAACATGGGAGGGGGAACTCGAAAATAACAGCCCGGACCCGGCCGCACTACTCGACGCCGAATAATCTGACACAATTGGAGGCTCTGCCAATGAAATTACACCTTCAGCCCACATAATAATGGCGGTCATCGCCCCGTGGACAGAACCATTCCTAGCCTACCTTACTAGGCAGGAACTCCCGGAGGATCAAAATGAGGCCCGCTGCATAGTGCGGCGATCTAAAGCCTACAGAGTCCATGAGGGAGAGCTTTATAAGAAAAGCACTACCGGAGTCCTTCAAAGGTGCATCTCCGAAGAGGAAGGGCGGAACCTTCTGGCAGAAATTCACACCGGACTCGGTGGTCACCACGCTGCTGCTCGGTCCCTTGTAGCAAGGCTTTCTGTACAGGCTTTTATTGACCGACGGCCCGGGCAGACGCTCAGGACTTAGTCCAACGATGCGCTGGTTGCCAACTTTTTTCCAACCAAAGCCATATGCCACCCACCGCACTACAAACTATACCAATTACCTGGCCTTTTGCGGTCTGGGGGCTTGACATGGTCGGACCCCTTAAAGGCGAGACCGATAGGAAAAAATACTTACTGGTCATGGTGGATAAATTCACCAAATGGATAGAAGCCAAGCCTGTTAAAACAGCCGAATCCGAACCTGTGATAGACTTCATATCCGGGGTTGTACACCGTTATGGCGTCCCCCACAGCATCATAACCGATAACGGTACAAACTTTACCGCAGACGAGGTAAAACTCTTGTGCAAAAACATGGGCATCAAGCTCGATTATGCTTCCGTCTATCACCCACTAACCAATGGCCAGGTCGAACGTGCAAATGGTCTCATTATGAGCGGCATCAAACCCAGATTAGTGCGGTCCCTTAAGGAATCTGATACGCACTGGGTAGAGGAGCTCGACTCCGTACTCTGGGGGCTGCGGACCACGCCAAATCGCACCACCGGATACACATCATTCTTCATGGTATACGGCGCAGAGGCAGTTCTGCCCCGCGACATAATTCATGACTCACCTAGAGTGCGCATGTACGAAGAAAGAGAAGCCGAGCTCGATCGGCAGGACAACTTGGACGCTTTGGAGGAGGAGCGTGATGTGGCAAAAGCCCGTTCCGCATTTTATCAACAGCAGGCCCGAAGATATCAAAGCGAAGAAGTACGAGCCAAAAATTACAATGTTCGCGAACTAATTCTATGCCTGCCGGATAAGAAAAAGGAAAAACTCAAGCCCAAGTGGGAGGGTCCATTCATAATCGACCAAGTCCTGACTGGCGGGGCGTACCGCCTGCGAGATGCGTCGGATAACCGACTCGAGCCGGACTCTGTGTTCGTCTCCTTCCTATGTCCATTTTTTGCATTTTTTCTGTATTACATTTCTCTCCTTCCCCTCTTTTCTATTATAGCCCTTAAAGGCTTATCTAATGACGCGCCACTCGCGCTCATTAAACCTTGGGGCTTCTTTAACAGAAGCTTATTTTTACGGGCTTCATGCCCAAAACATGCGTCAAACTTCCGCATATACCTTTTTCTCCACCATTATATGCATCGATATGACTTAAGTTTTGGCCAAGCTGGGTTGCCTCGCTCCTGTGCTTACCCCTACGTTCCCGATTGTTTGGCTAGGTGGTAAAGGGAGCACCTCTGCGATTGTTACTGCCGTGTTAGCCGGATGTGTACCTCAGACTGGGTGAAGCCGAAAGCTAGCGTTCTTAAGGGAATATTCTGTCGGTGAGATAAAAGATGATCTTTTTACCCATTTTATGCGCCCCCAGATGCTTTTTTTCCTGCGTCTTTCTACGCAGTCCGGACATGCACTTTAGGGCATACCTCCCAGCGAAAGGAACCCCTAACGGAACTATTCTCTCTGGAAGATGTTTCTTACTAACCATGTAATATAACATAACTAGTTGGGCACTTGTCTGATAAAGCACTAATGACCCCTACGCCTGGTCTCCACGCATACCACGGTTCTTATATAACCGCTATGGTATTCGGACACACTCCGGACCGTCAGGTCCCGAGGTTGAAGCGAAAAGGTCGGCAACGACAAACGATCTACAATCCGGCTAGAAGGCATTACACATGTCAATTCAAAATTACATAGTCATTCTGACTAATTGTATTCCTCTTCTATACCATCTAACAGGCTGTCTAGTTTACAGTCCTGCTGGGAATACTTCGCAGCCAACTCTACTTGGCCGTATACTAAGCTCACAGGGATCTCCTTCCCGTCAGGCCCCACTGGTCCGACCTCGGCCATGTGGTTTGGGTCAGACTTCGTAAAACGGGTCTTCACCATGGCCCAGGCTTCCCGAGCGCCTTGTCGGCAGGCCGATATCTTCCACAAACGGAAGCGCCGCCGAGCTCCCTTCAGCTTCTCCGCAAGCTCTCCAAGGCCCTCGGGCACGGAGTGGGCAGGCCATAAGGCTTGGGTAACGCCTCGCATCGCCTGGCGAACTCGCTCGTGCAGTTGCATGAGTTCGGGAAGAAGATCACCCGTAGAACCGGGCATCTTCTCTGCAGGACGACTTGTGAGCATACCTACAGACATTACTCTTTTAGTCGACTTCCTCGCCGAACTTTTTTTAGGTTCGTTCAAGCACTTACTAAAAATGCCGGGTCGAAGCTACTGATTCTCCTTCGTGGAGTCCAAAAGCTGGTCGCGAACATCTTTAAGCTCGACGTCCAGCTTGGTGTTGGCATCCTGAAGATCATTCTTCTCTCGCCTCACCCTCGTCAACATACTCTCACCGGCCTTTAGCTGACGTAAGAGTTGTTGCTTTTCCGGATCGAGTCCGGCGCCATCTGCAATTTGATCTGTCAGATTTGCACCCGCACCGCACAATACTGGTCTCTCAAAGTGTATTTTACCTGAGGGGGGTCTCTTGGGGCTCCCCTGCTGCCGCTAGCGCGGCCTCTAGTTGGGCCTTGCACTTTTCCAGCTCCTGGGACAGTACAGTATTCTTCTCTGTAAGAACCTGCATATTAAATGATCCTTAAATCAGTTGTTCTAACTGTTTCAAGTCTCGGGGGCTACTGGCATGTGTACATATTTAGCCAAAATTCTCTTACCCGTATGTCTTTCACATACTGCTCCGTGGCTCTGGTTAAACCATTTTGAGCAGCACGGAGGTACGCATCTCCCGAGTTAAAGGCATCTAAAGCCTCTCGGGAGAAACAAGCGTCGCGTAGAGTTGTCCGGCGACGCCTGTGGTTCATGGCACTCTCCACTTCTGAATTTGTGGCGGATAGCCTGTCCGCATCCTCTGTCGGAGGAACGTCCAGTGCGCGCCTTGTACTCGTCTCCGCTTCCTGGCCAGACGTTGGAGCCTGGCTGGTGGAGGCGCGATTGGCAACCTCTCCGGATGCAGTCCGGTGAGGTCTCTTCGTCCTGAAGATAGCACGAGCGTTAACATACCTTGACAGAGTAACTCCAAGGAAACAAGGGTGCACTATACCTTTGCGCCGGCATTTCAGTCCGGACTTCATTTCTTTTTTCCCTATGGGGCTCTGCGGCCCCTCTTTGGCTGATCGCCGTAGATTCGGCCTCCTGCCTCGGAAATCTCCCCTGCAAAACACGGTTGACATCAGAAACACCGAAATATGCGAGAGTGGAATCCCTCTCAAGGGAATGAGACTCCGGTTTCCGTCACCTGGGAGCCCGGAATTAACCCTGGTTAATCCGCCGTGATGGCTACCAAGGTATTGTCCTTGCTTAGTTGATAAAACACCCCGTCGAAAAGCTCCACCGATATATCCGGATCCTCTTCAGAGTCCGGATCGAGGGACCGTTCTGGGTCCTCGGGTTGTGGAGGGCGGCTTCTTATGTTCTTTACCTCCTGTCGCAGTCCCTGCATTGGAGTCGTTAGACTACCTATCTAACCACGGGGGTATAAAACAAACGGGCAAGCGCAGTTGTTCACTCACCCAACTTGGAGGATCGTTCATACTGAATCCGGCCCGCGGATTGACACGGAGGAATTCCTCCTTTTCTCCCTTGTACAGAGAGGATAAGGTCTTTACTAGAACGGCCGCCGAGTCCGGCCCTTTACGACCGTAACGGGTGGCGTCATCCTCCATGTTGAATTCCCACATTTGGTGGCCTCTATATTGAAGCGGCTGTACCCCCCCCCCCCCCCCCCGCATGATGCATGCGGCCATGACTCCAATCATGGTTAGTCCGGAATGAGCTAACAGCCTTATCCGGCCCATCAGATAAAGGACGTCTCTGTCACTTTCTCTCTGAGAGCTCCGCGCACGCCAGCTCAAGCGTTTCTTCAATGGAGCACTGTTGAACTCGGGGAGACCGGCCCGGATAGGGTCCGGTAGCGGGATGTCCTCTATATAAAACCATTCCGAAGGCCAGCCCTCGGACGCTTCCTTTGGGGTTCCGGATAGGTATTCGGTCCCGGTGATGCGCCATACTTCGGCTCCGCCCACTTGGTATATAGACCCCATCTGAGAACGGGGCACCAGGCAGAATAACCTCTTCCACAGTGCGAAATGGGCTTCAACGCCTAAAAATAGCTCGCAGAGAGCGACGAAACCCGCAATATGTAATACGGAGTCGGGCGTGAGATTGTGCAGCTGGAGGCCGTAAAACTCCAGAAGCCCATGGAGAAATCGGTGAATCGGAAATCCCAGTCCCCTTAGCAGATAGGGGACAAGGCACACCCGCTCTCCTTTAGAAGGATTGGGGGTGCTCTCCGCTTGTTTTCCGCCATTATAGGTGGCGAGACCGGCTCGGACCGGGACCATGCATGCCTGAGGGAGAAATCCTTTGGCCTGAAGCGATGCTAACTCACTATGTGGGATGGTGCAACTCTCCCAGTCCCCGGGTTTGGGACCGGAGGGGCGAGGGGAGGAGCTATGATGGCTAGCCATGTAGGAATAGACCTTTGCTGGAGGCGCTCTGATGATTACTCGCGGAAGGGAGGAGGTGTGGTGTGGATCTAAATCCCCATCCCGTTAAATAGACGGCTTGTTTATACGGCTAGGGGTGTGAATGCAAAAACGCCCCGACTTTTCGCATCTGTTTTACATGTGGAAGACGTCCATTATTGGGCGGGGAAGCCGAGGAGCATTACATTACAAGAATCGGACATTATTCCTACAGGTACACAAGATTTGGAGGAGAACCCGCCTTGTAATGCCGAACAATTTGCGCGCCGGACTCGTCGTCATTGAAGCCTGGTTCGGGGGCTACTGAGGGAGTCCTGGATTAGGGGGTGTTCGGGTAGCCGTACTATACCTTCAGCCGGACTCCTGGACTATGAAGATACAAGATTGAAGACTTCGTCCCGTGTCCGGATGGGACTTTCCTTGGCGTGGAAGGCAAGCTTAGCGATGCGGATATTAAAGATCTCCTACCATTGTAACAGACTCTATGTAACCCTAACCCTATCTGGTGTCTATATAAACCGGAGGGTTGTAGTCCGTAGGACAGAATTAACTCCATACAGAATCAACTTCTAGGGTTTAGCCTCCTTGATCTCGTGGTAGATCTACTCTTGTACTACCCATATCATCAATATTAATCAAGCAGGAGTAGGGTTTTACCTCCATCGAGAGGGCCCGAACCTGGGTAAAACAAAGTGTCCCCAGTCTCCTGTTACCATCCGGCCTAGACGCATAGTTCGGGACCCCCTACCCGAGATCTGTCGGTTTTGACACCGACATCAACCAAAACCCTATGTCACCTAGATACTCCGATGTCACCTCAAGTATCCGTCGGTATGATTATATGATATGCATCACACAATCTCAGATTCATCTATTCAACCAACACAAAGAACTTCAAAGTGCCCCAAAGTTTCTACCGGAGAATCAAGACGAAAACGTGTGCCAACCCCTATGCATAACTTCACGAGGTCACGGAACTCGCAAGTTGATCACCAAAACATACATCAAGTGAATCACGTGATATCCCATTGTCACCACAGATAAGCACATGCAAGACATTCATAATGTGTTCTCAAATCCTTAAAGACTCAATCCGATAAGATAACTTCCAAGGGAAAACTCAATCCATTACAAGAGAGTAGAGGCGGAGAAACATCATAAGATCCAACTATAATAGCAAAGCTCGCAATACATCAAGATCGTGCCAAATAAAGAACATGAGAGAGAGAGATCAAACACATAAATACTAGTACATACCCTCAGCCCCGAGGGTGAACTACTCCCTCCTCGTCATGGAGAGCGCCGGGATGATGAAGATGGCCACCGGTGAGGGTTCCCCCCTCCGGCAGGGTGCCGGAACAGGGTCCCGATTGAGTTTTGGTGGCTACAGAGGCTTGCGGCGGCGGAACTCCAGATCTATTCTGTCCCCCAAAGTTTTTAGGGTATATGGGTATATATAGGCAGAAGAAGTACGTCTGTGGACCTGCGGGTTATCCACGAGGTAGGGGGCGCGCCCTAGGGGGGTGGGCACGCCGCCCACCCTCGTGGGCAGCCCGGGACTCCCCTGGTGCAACTCCGGTACTCCGTGGGCTTCTTCTGGTCGAAAAATAAGTACCGTGGAGTTTCAGGTCAATTGACAATTGGACTCCGTTTGATATACCTTTTCTTCGAAGCACTGTAATAGGCAAAAACAGCAATTCTGGGATGGGCTTTCGGTTAATAGGTTAGTCCCAAAAATAATATAAAAGTGGATAATAAAGCCCAATATTGTCCAAAATAGTAGATAATATAGCATGGAGCAATAAAAAATTATAGATACGCTGGAGACGTATCAGCAGGTAGTGTGGCCGAGGTCGAGAACCTAAAGAGCGCCCTCGCCCAAGCCAAGGAGCAGGCACGGGTGAGCAAAGCGGCTGCTGATAAAGAGGCTGTGGATTTAAAGACCGAGCAGGTTGCCGCCCGCCAGTATGAGGAGCAAGAGCTCAAGGACGTGATACGTCCATTTTGCATCATGTTTTTATATCGATATTTATTGCATTATGGGCTGTCATTACACATTATGTCACAATACTTATGCCTATTCTCTCTTATTTTACAAGGTTTACACGAAGAGGGAGAATGTCGGCAGCTGGAATTCTGGGCTGGAAAAGTAGCAAATATTAGAGACCTATTCTGCACAACTCCAAAAGTGCTGAAACTCCAAGAAAGTCAGTTTTGGAATATATTAAAAATATTGGGCGAAGAAAGCACCAGAGGGGGGCCACACCCTGTCCACGATGGTGGAGGGCGTGCCCTACCCCCTAGGCTCGCCCCCTGCCTCGTGGGCCCCCTGTAGGCCTCCGATGCCCATCTTTTGCTATATGAAGTCTTTCGCCCTGGAAAAAATCAGAAGGAAGCTTTCGGGACGAAGCGCCGCCGTCTCGAGGTGGAACCTGGGCAGAACCAATCTAGGGCTCCGGCGGAACTGTTCTGCCGGGGAAACATCCCTCCGGGAGGGGGAAATCGTCACCATCGTCATCATCATCGATCCTCTCACCGGGAGGGGGTCAATCTCCATCAACATCTTCACCAGCACCATCTCCTCTCAAACCCTAGTTCATCTCTTGTATCTGATCTTTGTTTCAAAACCTCAGATTGGTACCTGTGGGTTGCTAGTAGTGTTGATTACTCCTTGTAGTTGATGCTAGTTGGTTTATTTGGTGGAAGATCATATGTTCAAATCCTTTATGCATATTAATATCCCTCTGATTATGAACATAAATATGATTTGTGAGTAGTTATGTTTGTTCCTGCGGACATGGGAGAAGTCTTGCTATAAGTAGTCATGTGAATTTTGTATTCGTTCGATATTTTGATGAGATGTATGTTGTCTCTCCTCTAGTGGTGTTATGTGAACGTCGACTACATGGAACTTCACCATTGTTTGGGCCTAGGGGAAGGCATTGGGAAGTAATAAGTAGATGATGGGTTGCTAGAGTGACAGAATCTTAAACCCTAGTTTATGTGTTGCTTCGTAAGGGGCTGATTTGGATCCACATGTTTCATGCTATGGTTAGGTTTACCTTAATACTTCTTTTGTAGTTGCGGATGCTTGCAAGAGGGGTTAATCATAAGTGGGATGCTTGTCCAAGGAAGGGCAGTACCCAAGCTCCGGTCCACACACATATCAAATTATCAAAGTAACGAACATGAACCATATGAGCACGATGAAAACTAGCTTGACAATAATTCCCATGTGTCCTCGGGAGCACTTTCCTTTATATAAGAGTTTGTCCAGGCTTGTCCTTTGCTACAAAAAGGATTGGGCTAGCTTGCTGCACCTTGTTTACTTTTGTTACTTGTTACCTGTTACAAATTACCTTATCACAAAACTATCTGTTACCGATAATTTTAGTGCTTGCAGAAAATACTTTACTGGAAACTGCTTGTCATTTCCTTCTGCTCCTCGTTGGGTTCGACACTCTTACTTATAGAAAGGACTATGATAGATCCCCTATACTTGTGGGTCATCAAGACTCTTTTCTGGCGCCGTTGCCGGGGAGTGAAGTGCCTTTGGTAAGGAAAATTTTATATAGTGTGCTGAAATTTATTGTCACTTGTTACTATGGAAAACAATCCTTTGAGGGGCTTGTTCGGGGTATCTTCACCCCGATCGGTAGAGCAAAGAGTTTCTCCTCAACCTACTGAACCAACTAAAATTTTTTACTTTGAAATTCCTTCGGGTATGATAGAGAAACTGCTAGCTAATCCTTTTACAGGAGATGGAACATTACATCCCGATTTGCACCTAATCTATGTGGGTGAAGTTTGTGGATTATTTAAGCTTGCAGGTATGCCCGAGGATGTTATCAGGAAGAAGGTCTTCCCTTTATCTTTGAAGGGAAAGGCATTGACATGGTTTAGGCTATGCGATGATATTGGATCATGGAACTACAACAGATTGAAACTGGAATTTCATCAGAAGTTTTATCCTATGCATCAGGTTCATCGTGATCGTAATTATATATATAATTGTTGGCCTCGCGAAGGAGAAAGTATTGCTAAAGCTTGGGGGAGGCTTAAGTCAATGTTATATTCATGCCCCAATCATGATCTCTCAAGAGAAATTATTATTCAAAAAATTTATGCTCGGCTTTCTCTCAATAATCGCTCCATGCTCGATACTTCTTGTACTGGTTCTTTTATGATGAAGACTATTGAATTCAGATGGGATTTATTGGAACGAATTAAATGTAACTGTGAAGATTGGGATCTCAATGAAGGTAAGGAGTAAGGTATAACACCTAAGTTTGATTGTGTTAAATCTTTTATGGATACCGATGCTTTTGGTGAATTTAGCACTAAATATGGACTTGACTCTGAGATAGTAGCTTCTTTTTGTGAATCATTTGCTACTCTTGTTGATCTCCCTAAGGAGAAGTGGTTTAAATATCATCCTCCCATTGAAGGAAAAGTTTTTGAACCTATTAAAGTTGAAGAAAAGACTATCACATATAATGTTGATCCTATTGTTCCTACCGCTTATATTGAGAAACCACCTTTCCCTGCTAGAATAAAGGATCATGCTAAAGCTTCAACTGTGGTTCGTAAGAGTATTGCTAGAACCTAGTATTGAAAACTCCCTGAGAAAATTAAAGTTGAACCTAGTATTGCTATGGTTAAAGATCTCTTGGCCGATACTATTGATGGGCATGTTATTTACTTCTGTGATGAAGCTGCTAGAATTGCTAGACCCGATACTAAAAATAAACATAGACCTGTTGTAGGCATGCTTGTTATTTCTGTTAAAATAGGAGACCATTGCTATCATGGCTTATGTGATATGGGTGCTAGTGCGAGTGCAATACCTCATTCTTTATACGAAGAAATTATGCATGATATTGCACCTGCTGTGTTAGAAGGTATTGATGTTACAATTAAGCTTGCCAATAGAGATACTATTTCACCAGTTGGGATTGTTAGAGATGTTGAAGTCTTGTGTGGGAAAGTTCAATATCCTACTGATTTTCTTGTTCTTGGTTCCCCACAAGATGACTTTTGCGCCATTATATTTGGTAGAACCTTCTTGAATATTGTTAATGCTAAGATAGATTGCAAAAAGGATGTTGTTACTATTGGTTTAGGGGATAAGTCTCATGATTTTAATTTTGCTAAATTTCGTAGACAACCCCGTGATAAAGAATTGCCTAGTAAAGATGAAATTATTGGTCTTGCTTCTATTGTTGTGCCTCCTGATGATCCTTGAGAATAATATTTGCTAGACCATGAAAATGATATGTTTATGAATGAAAGAAGGGAAATAGATGAAGTATTCTTTAAACAGGGACCTATTTTGAAACACAAATTGCCTGTTGAAATTCTAGGGGATCCTCCTCCACCCAAGGTTGATCCCGTGTTTGAGCTTAAACCATTACCTGATACTCTTTAATGTGCTTATCTTGATGAAAAGAAGATATATCCTGTCATTATTAGTGCTAACCTTTTAGAGCAGGAAGAAGAGAAATTATTCAAAACTCTGAAGAAGCACTGTGCCGCTATTGGATATACTCTTGATGATCTTAAGGGCATTAGTCCCACTCTATGCCAGCACAAAATAAAATTGGAGAAAGACGCTAAACCGGTTGTTGATCACCAACGACAGTTAAATCCTAAGATGAAAGAAGTGGTAAGAAATGAAATGCTAAATCTTCTGGAGGCAGGTATAATATATCCTGTTGCTGATAGTCAGTGGGTAAGTCATGTCCATTGTGTCCCTAAGAAGGGAGGTATTACTGTTCTTCCTAATGATAAAGATGAATTGATCCCAAAAAGAATTGTTACATGTTATAGAATGGTAATTGATTTCCGCAAATTAAATAAAGCTACTAGAAAAGATCATTACCATTTACCTTTTATTGATCAAATGCTAGAAAGATTATCCAAACATACACATTTTTCTTTCTAGATGGTTATTCTGGTTTCTCTCAAATACTTGTATCTAAGGAGGATCAGGATAAGACCACTTTTACTTGCCCCTTCGGTACCTTTGCTTATAGGCGTATGCCTTTTGGTTTATGTAATGCACCTGCTACCTTTCAAAGATGTATGACTGCTATATTCTCTGACTTTTGTGAAAAGATTGTTGAGGTTTTCATGGATGATTTCTCCGTGTATGGAACTTCTTTTGATGATTGCTTAAGCAACCTTGATCGAGTCTTGCAGAGATGTGAAGAAACTAATCTTGTCTTGATTTGGGAGAAGTGCCACTTTATGGTTAATGAAGGTATTATCTTGGGGCATAAAATTTTTGAAAGAGGTATTGAAGTTGATAAAGCTAAAGTTTATGCTATTGAAAAGATGTCGTGTCCGAAGGACATTAAAGGTACAAGAAGTTTCCTTTGTCATGTCGGTTTTTAGAGGAGGTTCATTAAAGACTTCTCAACAATTTCTAGGCCTCTGACTAATCTCTTACAAAAAGATGTTCCTTTTGTCTTTGATGATGATTGTGTAGAAGCATTTGAAATTCTTAAGAAAGCCTTGATTTCTGCACCTATTGTTCAGCCACCTGATTGGATTTACCCTTCGAAATTATGTGTGATGCTAGTGATTATGCTGTAGGTGCTGTTCTAGGACAAAGAGTTGATAAGAAATTAAATGTTATCCAATATGCTAGTAAAACTCTAGACAGTGCACTACAAAAAAATACACTTCCGTGATGATACATGTTTGTCATAGTAGGTCACGTTTTCTGTCATGCATGTACATCCATGCCAAATTTATGACAGAATCAAGATAGTCATACCTGTGCTGTCGTAGAAGTGTTCCATGACATTACCAAAATTATCATCACGGAAGTGTCCACTTCCATGACGATAAATCACGTGTCACAGAAGTGCTTTCGTCAAGGGTGACCGACACGTGGCATCCACCGTAACGGAACGCCGTTAAGCTATCGAGTCTGGTTTTGGATCCGATAACCCATTAACAGCCCCGACCAATGGGGATTTTCCATGTGTAAAATCATCATTGGCTGGAGGAAGCATGTGTCGGCTCACCGTTGGGACAGATGTCATCCACTCATTAGACCCAAAGCGCTTATGATATGTCGACACATGGCACGACCCAACAGAGGCCCATTCCTGTGAAAAGGCCGGCCCATTTGACTTGGTCAAAATGTGGTGGGCCGGCCCACGACAAGCCTGTTAACGGCCTGTTCGCATATATCCCATTTACAACCCGCTAACTCAGGGCCCATTTACAGCCTATCCGAATTAGGCCCAGTTGCGTCATCTGGGCCGTCCAATATAATTCCAACCCGTTTTAACTTCCGGCCCATGTATGTCCCATGACATCTTTTGGCCCATATGAGGCCCTTAGTAACCCTCGGCCCATTAACGACCCGTGGTAAAACTGGCCCGTAATGAATAGTGTATCACTTTATACCCATTAACGGCCCATTATTCCGTTGGGCCGTTTCCAGCCCATGTTATCTTTCGGCCTTCCCAGGGCCCATTTATTCTTGGGCTGATTTCCAGCATTCGTTTACTTTCGGCCCGTTACTGTCAGTTTCTGCTTGTGGGCCAAATACAGCCCGTGGTTACAGTCGGCTCGTTTGTGGCTCGTTAATACGTTGGGCTGTTTTCATAGCGTCATCAAATACGGCCTATTAACGACGGCCCGTTATGGTCAGCCCATGAATGGACGATTTCAGCTCTAGCCCATTTACGGTCATAATATGGTCTGTTATTGGCCCATGTTTGGCCAACCGATCATACGGCCCGTAGAAGGCCCATTGATGATACGACCCGTAGAAGGCCCATTGTTTCTACAACCCGTAGGAGGCCCATGTTAACTACAGTAAACATCTAGCCCATTGTTAATGTGGCCTAGTTTTAAAAAACAGGTTATTCCGGCCACTAGCAAACCGCGGAAAAAGAACTGCACTGACTACAAGAAGACAAATAAACAAGACAACGGAAATAAATAAGCAAGCAACTTACGCCAGGCTATCACGGCTATTACACATATTACATCCACTGGGCATCAAAGTTCGCCACAAGTGCAAATATAGGGAACAAAGCAGCATATAGACGCCGCAGCGAAAAAAGTCCAGAACTGTAACCACTTCAGAAGAGCTCAAGAAACAATATCCTAGGTACCCATAATGCTGGCAAGATGCTTAGCAAGCTTATTAACTTTCTCTTGTTTGGCGCTTAAATCCTCCAGCACTTGCTGTTGCACCAGAAAGTATGCATCTGAATTCTGTAGGGACTTCCTCAGTCCTTCGTCTTCCTGTCGCATAACATCTGATCGATGTCTTTCAACTTGAAGTTGAGACTCAAGAAGCCGAACTGATTCAGGCAGCGAGTTCGAAGAGCTGGTGCCAGCAATAGTAGCCAGTAACTCGAACACTACATCAAGATAGGACTTTGGAGTTGTCTCAGTGTCTTCAATATAGTTTTTATCAGCTTTCTTGGAGAACAACAGGGATGTCTCACTATCTTGAACCTGATCTGCATTACTTCCTTTACCATTGCATAACGGGGTACTCTTCTCCAATATTTTATCTGCGTTCTAAAGGAGAACTAAACAAACACATCACCGGTTTACAATGTAGTATATGAAACTCATTTTGGTAAACCAGTTCAGTAGTAAGGTGGATAGGATAACAACATGAAACAAACGTATATCTATGTAGTATGGTCACTCTATGGTATATATCATTCTAGTTTATGCTACCAAATCAAGATAGATACAGTTCGAATTATATCTATTTAAGACAAAGTAGCATAGATAGAATATAAGTGTGGGAACCTACACAGCAATAACAACACTTTTATGTGCATGGCATGAGAACATAACTGTTTATTGAATTGAAACTGAAATCAACATAGAGCAAGTTACTACAGCAAACACGTTAAAGAAACAGGTTTAAAACATACCTATTGCGCCATTGGAGTTTCAATTGCATCCTTCAAATTTGAAATTAGTTGGTATGAGTAAATACAATGATGCAAGAGCAAAGTAGTATGAACCATAGCTATGGAACCTGACCTGAGAACAATTCTTCTTCTGCTTTAAGTGTTGAATTGTGGTTCAGAGTGGTGGTCCTTGTGCTTTGGGCACTGCAGTTGCCTTACTAACTGCTCGTGTTTCGGTGCTCTGTGGTGGAGACGGTGCTGTGTAAACGGGAACTGGGTTACTATCTGCTGGGGTTGGGGTTAGAAGGGGTGTAGCTGGTTCTTTGTCCAACTGGGTAGGGGTACAATCTGAGTGAGTCTAGGTTATGTGTGGTGGGGCTGGTTCTTGGGCAAGTACAACCGTGGTTCTATCTCCATCGACAGGTATCATGATCTTTTCTGAAGACCGTGTTTTTACTCCCACAGATACTGCCATCACCCCCTCCAATTGAAATGACTGATAAACAAGAAAAGTAATTGAATGTACAGACATTGTAAGATAGACAGGTGCAATGGATAGTAGGGAAGAAAACAGGGCATGAAATAATTCACATTTATGTTGTCTAACCAAATAGAATAGCAGGACATAATTTCAAATATATGATGGCTAATTAAACAGCATAGCATGACACAATTTCACATGTATGATGGCTAACTAAACAGGATAGGATGACATACTTCAAAATATGATGACTATGTAAACAGGATGACATGATATAACTATACGATGTGTCTATTCAAGTGGTTGGCATGCCATAAATCACAAACATGTCGTCGATGGAAACACGATGGCATGATATAATTTACGGATAGAATGACATAATTCAAAATATGATGACTATGTGAACATGATGAGATGATATAACTATATTATGTCTTTAGAAAATGGGTTGGCATGCCATAATTCAGATACATGCTGTCTATGTAAACATCATGGCATGATATAATTCAAATATATGATTTATATACTAAGGAAGTGAGCAGAGGGCAATCGCATATATGATGTGTCAACTAAGGAGATGGCATTCAATATCATGTATATGATGTAAAAACTAAGCATTGCAATACAACATATGCATGATACGAGTAATATAACCCTGCCAAGTTTGAGCATACATCTCACGGGGATAATAGGACTGGTCATCTGCCTCTGAATCCTCCTCTGAAGAGCTATATGTAACCAGCAACATATCTGCTTCACTAGGTAGCATTGTCTGCTCTGAAGACCTTGTTTTCACTCCAGATTTCTCCATCACCAATTCAAATGGCTGATGCACAGGAAGAGGAGTTGAATATACAATCATTGTCGACAAAAGCAATGAGAAATACAAAAAAACACGGTCTGCGCAGATGAGGATTCTCAGATCCAAATCACACAATCCTCCCTTAGCGAGCATTCATCGGAGAGCGCCTAAAAAAATCCATTCCAACATGGCCGGTCTGCGCAGCTCGTCCTCTCATTCCCCCAGCCCCAAGCCCGGAGATTGGGAGAGGTGTTCTGTCCCGCACAGCCAATTAGTGAAGCTTCACACCTAGGGATTTCTCCCCCCAGTGTATATGGTCCTAGTTCGAGCCGGGCTCGCCACCTATAATGGCGGGGAGCAAGCGGAGAGCCTTCCCAACCCATCCAAGGGAGAGCGGGTATGTCTTGTCCCTTATTTGTTAAGGGGACTCAGATTTCCAATCCATCCGTTTCTCCGTGGGCTTCTGGAGTTCTACGGCCTCTAGTTGCATAACCTTACCCCCACCTCCATACTTCATATTGCTGGATACGTAGCTCTCTGTGAGCTGTTCTTGGGCTACGAGGCTCATTTCGCACTATGGAAGAAGTTGTTCTGCCTCGTGCCCCGTTCACAGAGGGGGTCAATATATCAAGTGGGCGAAGCCGAAGTATGGCGTGTCGCTGGGACAGGATACCTATCCGGAACCCCAAAGAAGGCGTCCGAGGACTGGCCTTCGGAGTGGTTTTATATGGAGGATGTCCCTCTTCCGGACCCTCTTCGGATCGGCCTTCCCGAGTTTGATAATGCTCCTTTGAGGAAGCACCTGAGCTGGCGACCAAGGAGCCCCCAGGAGGAAGATGATAGAGACGTCCTTTACCTGATGGACCGGATAAAGGTATTGGCTCAATCAGGACTAACCACAACCGAGGTTATGACAATATGCATTATGCGGGGGGTGCAGCCGCTTCAATATCGAGGCCACCCTATGTGAGATTTCAATGGGGAAGATGACGCCACACGCTGCGGCCGCAAGGGGTCGGACTCGACTGCCGCCCTGGAAAAAATCTTGTCTGGTTTGTACAAGGGAGAAGAGGAGGAATTCCTCCGCGTCAATCCACAGGGTGGATTTTCTATGTACAATCCTTCGAGCTGGGTAGGTCAACACTTTTTATGCCCATCTGTTCCATATTCCCACAGTTAAATACTTTACCTTGTGAATTCATCACAGGAGCTGCGTAAGGCTGTAAGGGAGATCAACAGCCCACCTCCACAACCAGAGGATCCTGAGCGGTCCCTCGACCCGGCCTTCAAAGAGGATCCAGACATATCCGTGGAGCTGATTGATTGGGTATTTTACCAATTAAGCAGCGACGATGCCTTAGTGGCCATTACGGCCGATTACCCGGGGCTGCTCCTAGCTTCGCAGGTGACTGAGACCAAAGTCCCAACATTTTGAAAAGGATTCGTCCTTGCGCACTTTGCTTACCGTATACAAACGATGTTTTACAGGGAAGGCCCTCGGGACGCCGCACCGAGCCCGTGGCGACTATCCTACAAGGGGCTTCGAGGCCGGACAGGCTAAAAAGGAAAGCGGTCCAGACGGAGACGCCGGCGCAGAGGTATGATGCAACATCTCATCCCTGATTGGCGTCTTTAAAGACATAATAATGCCCGCATTCCCCAAAAAGAAGAACGCTCGCCGGACTATATCCAAAGAGGTCGCCAATCGCTCCTCAACCAGCCGGGCTCCAGGGCCGGACACGAAAGCAGAAGCGAATACAAGGCGCGTGCCGAATGCTCCTCTGGCAGAGGATGCGGATAAAATATCTGCCACAAATTCCAAGGTGGAGAGCGCCATGAACCACAGGCGTCGTCGAGCCGTTCTCCGTGACGCTTGTTTCTCCCAAGAGGCAATTGATGCCTTCAACTCAGGAGACGCGTACCTCCGTGCTGCTCACAATGGTCTAGCCAGAGCCATGGACCAGTATGAAAGGACAAACGGGTGAGAAAAATTGATGATTATATACAGCAGTAGCCCCTGAGACTTGAAACAGTTAGAATAACTGATTTAAGGATCATTTGTTATGAAGGTTCTTACAGAAAAGAATATCCGATTGTCCCGTGAGCTTGAAGAGTGCAAAGCCAACTTCAGGCCGCACTCGCCGCCGAAGAGGAGTCCCAGAAGACCCCCTCTGGTAATACCTATTTCAAATGATAGATACCGTATAGAGTGCGGCATATGTGCAAATCTGACAACAAATATTGTAGATGACGCTGGAGGAAATCCGGATGAGCAACATCTCCTACGCCGGCTAAAGGTTGGCGAGAGCGTGCTTACGAGGGTTAGGCAGGAGAAACATAATCTCCAGGATGCCAACACCCAGCTGAGCATGGAACTAAAGGATGTTCGTGCCCAACTATCGGACTCCATGAAGGAGAATCAGCGGCTGCGATGCGGCATTTTTAGTAAGTGCTTGAACGAACTTGTTAAAAAGAGTTTGGTGAAGAAGCCAGCTAACAGAGTTATGTCTGTAGGTATGTTGACGGGTCGTCCCGCGGATGAGATGCCCGGGTCTGCGGGTGATCTTCTACCAGAGCTTTCACAACTGCACGAACAAGTTCGGCAGGTGATGCGAGCTATTGCCCAGGCCTTATGGCCATCCGTCTCCCTGCCTGAAGGCCTTGGAGAGCTTGCGGAGAAGCTTAAGGGAGCGCGGCGGAGCTTCCAATTATGGAAGATATCGGCCTGCCGTCAAGGTGCCAGGGAAGCCTGGGCCATGGTGAAGACGTAGTATACCAAGGCTGACCCAAACCACATGGCCGAGGTCGGACCTGTGGGGCCCGATGGGAAAGAGATCCCCGTTAGCTTAGTGTATAGGCAAGTAGAATTGGCCGCAAAGTATTCCCAAGAGGATTGTAGACTAGACAGCTTGTTGGATGGTATAGAAGAGGAATTTAGCCAGTCAAATTGACTATGTAATTAAAGTGACATGTATAATGCCTTCTAGCCGGATTGTAGATCATTTGTCATGGTGGACCTTTTCGCTTCAACCTCCGGACCCGATAGTCTGGAGTGTATCCGAATACCCTCTCGGTTATGTATGAACCGGGGAATGCATGGAAACCAGGCGTAGGGGTCATTAGTGCTTGAACAGACAAGTGAGTAACTAGTTATGTTATATTACATGGTTAGTAAGAAACATCTTTTAGGGAGAATAGTTCCGTTAGGGGTTCCTTTCCCTGGGTACGCATGCCCTAAAGTGCATGTTCGGACTGCGAAAAGAAACGCAGGAAAAAACATCTGGGGGCACATATGGAAAATAAATAAGTAAAAAATCATCTTTTGTTCACTGACCGAATATTCCCTTAAGAATGCTAGCTTTCGGCTTCACCCAGTCTGAGGTACACATCCGGCTGACCCGGCAGTAACAATCGCAGAGGTGCTCCCCTTATGCCCTAGCCGAATTAACGGGAACGTAGAGCATAAATACAAGAGCCAGGCAACCCAGCTTGGCCAAAACTTAAGTCATATCGATGCATATAATGGTGAAGAAAAGGTACATGTGGAAGGATGACACATGTGCTGGGCATGAAACCCGGATAA
Source organism: Triticum urartu (assembly GCF_003073215.2). Classification (NCBI taxonomy): domain Eukaryota; kingdom Viridiplantae; phylum Streptophyta; class Magnoliopsida; order Poales; family Poaceae; genus Triticum; species Triticum urartu. Next base: position 530,509 of record NW_024112983.1, on the reverse strand, counting down.
ATAAGTAAGCTTCTGTGACAGAAGCCCCCAGGTATAATGAGCGCAACTAGCGCGTCAATGGTGTGCAGACAAGGCACAAGTTAGCCTTTGAAGGCATCGGGGAAAAATAAAATAAGAAGGAGAGAAATAAAAGACAGGTAATACATATGCAAAAAATGGACAGAGGAAGGAGACGAAAACAGAGTCCCGCAGACAGTATGCCCCGTCGGTCAGAACTTGGTCAATGATGAAGGGACCCTCCCATTTGGGCTTGAGTTTGTCCTTTTTCTTCTACGGCAGGCGTAGGACTAGCTCACTAACATTATAAGTTTTGGCCCGTACTTCTCTGCTTTGGTATCTTCGAGCCTGTTATTGATAGAATGCGGAACGGGCTTTTGCCACGTCACGCTCCTGCTCCAGGGCGTCCAAACTGTCCTGCCAATCGAGCTCGGCTTCTCTTTCTTCGTACATGCGCACTCGAGGTGAGTCATGAATTATGTCGCAGGGCAAAACCACCTCTGCACCGTACACCATAAAGAAAGGTGTGTATCCGGAAGTGCGATTTGGCGTGGTCCGCAGCCCCCAGAGTACGGAGTCGAGCTCCTCCACCTAGTGCGTGTTAGATTCCTTAAGGTGCCGCACTAATCTGGGTTTGATGTCGCTCAAGATAAGACCATTTGCTCGTTTGACTTGACCGTTAGTTTGTGGGTGATAGACAGAAGCATAATCGAGCTTAATGCCCATGTTGTTGCACCAGAGTTTTACCTCATCGGCCGTGAAGTTCATGCCATTGTCAGTGATGATGTTGTGGGGGACACCGTAACGGTGTACGACCCCGGATATGAAGTCTATCAACGGTCTGGATTCAGCCGTTTTAATAGGTTTGGCTTCTATCCATTTGGTGAATTTGTCCACCATGACCAGTAAGTATTTTTTCTTATGGGTTCCCCTTTAAGGGGTCCAACCATGTTGAGTCCCCAGACCGCAAAGGGACAGGTAATGGGGATTGTTTGGAGGGCGGTGGGTGGCATATGGCTTTGGTTTGCAAAGAGCTGGCAACCGACGCAGCGTTGGACCAAGTCCTGAGCGTCTGCCTGGGCCGTCTGCCAATAAGAACCTGTACGGAAGGCCTTGCTTACAAGGGCCCGGGCTGCGGCATGGGCCTCTTCGGAGATGCACCTTTGAAGGACTCCAGTGGTGCTTTTCTCATAAAGCTCTCCCTCATGGACCCTATAGGCTTTAGATCACCGTACTATGCAGCGTGCCTCATTTTGGTCCTCGGAGAGTTCCTGCCTAGTTAAGTAGGCCAGGAATGGTTCTGTCCACGGGGCGACGACGACCATTATTACGTGGGCTGAAGGTGTTATTTCGGTGGCAGAGCCTCCGATTATGTCAGAGTGTTCGGTATCGGGCATTACGGTTGGGTACGGACTATTGTTACCAGTGTCCCTGAGGGAGTCCTGGATTAGGGGGTATCGAGACAGCCGGACTATAACCTTTGGCCGGACTGTTGGACTATGAAGATACAAGGTTGAATACTTCGTCCCATGTCCGGATGGGACTCTCCTTGGCGTGGAAGGCAAGCTTGGCAATACGGATATGCAGATCTCCTCCCATTGTAACCGACTCTGTGTAACCCTAGCCCCCTCCGGTGTCTATATAAATCGGAGGATTTAGTCCGTAGGACACAATAACAACAATCATGCCATAGGCTAGCTTCTAGGGTTTAGCCTCTCCGATCTCGTGGTAGATCAACTCTTGTAATACCCATATCATCAATATTAATCAAGCAGGACTAGGGTTTTACCTCCATCGAGAGGGCCCGAACCTGGGTAAAAGCATCGTGTCCCTTGTCTCCTGTTACCATCTGCCTAGACGCATAGTTCGGGACCCCCTACCCGAGATTCGCCGGTTTTGACATCGACATTGGTGCTTTCATTGAGAGTCCCTCTGTGTCGTCACCGTTAGGCTTGATGGCTCCTCCGATCATCGTTACCGATGCAGTCCAGGGTGAGACTTTTCTCCCCGGACAGATCTTTGTATTCGGCGGCTTTGCACTAAGGGCCAATTCAGTTGGCCATCTGGAGCAGATTGAAAGCTACGCCCCTGGCCACCAGGTTAGGTTTGGAAGCTTAAACTACACGGTCGATATCCGCGGAGACTTGATCTTCGATGGATTCGAGCCCTTGCCGAGTGCGCTGCACTGTCACGATGGGCATGATTTAGCTCTACCGCTGGACAATGTTCAAGAAGTCGCACCTACAACCGCTCCAACCTTCATTTCGAAGCCAATCGCGCCATCCATGGACGGGTGGTTGGGCCCCACCATGGAGGCCGCAGCCTCAACGGCGATCGAGCCGGATACCGTTGGCGAGGCCCATGACTCCCCTCCGGACTCCGAGCCGCCCGCGCCCCTGCCAATCCAATCGGATTGGGCGCTGATCATGGAGTTTACCGCCGCGGATATCTTTCAACACTCGCCCTTCGGCGACATACTGAATTCACTAAGGTCCCTCTCCCTGTCAGGAGAGTCCTGGCCGGATTATGGCCAGCAGGATTGGGATGTGGATGATGAAGAAATTCGGCGGCCACCCACCACCCACTTCGTAGCTACTGTCGATGATTTAACCAACATGCTCGACTTCGACTCCGAAGACATCGACGGTATGGACGACGATGCAGGAGACGAACGGGAACCAGTGCCCGCGGGACACTGGACAACCACCTCATCCTATAATGTATACATGGTGGACACACCCAAAGGAAACGACGACGAGGAACGGAGGGACGCAGAGAAGGATCGTTCCCTCGAAAAGCAGACAAGGCAGCGGCGTAAGCGCCGCTCCAAACCCTGCCTCGACAGAAACAGTGGTCATACAGACCCAGCAATAGAGCAGGGTGAGCCGGCGGACGACGAACATGGCATTGAACAACCGTCCGACCAGGCAACACGAAAAACCTGGAAAAGCAGAAGCAGAAGCTCAAGACTGTGGAAGATGCACTTAGAATCAGATGGAGTAAAGTACTCAACACCACAGATAAATACGGCGGCAGTCGCCACATCAAGAGCAACCCGAAGCAAAAGCTACTGCCTGAATTTGATGAGGAGGCCTTAGAGCCCCCCCAATCAAAAAACAAAACAGCCTTCCGGTCGGATAGACGACCTCATGGCCCACATAGAGCGGCAAACGACGCCGCACACAAGGCAACACGCTATCCACACGAGGACTCGCATCAAACGGACGGCCCAGCCAGATCTATCTATGGGCCAAGAAAGCGCGCTCAAACACGCAATACAATACAACAAAATTCCAAACACCACGGCACACCCAAGTACAGGAGCGCCGCACACCCCCTATGTTTCACCGATGAAGTGCTGGACCATGAATTTCCAGAGGGATTCAAACCCGTAAACATAGAGGCATACGACGGAACGACGGACCCTGGGGTCTGGATCGAGGACTACATCCTCCATATCCACATGGCTCGAGGAGATGATCTCCACGCCATCAAGTACCTACCCCTCAAGCTCAAAGGGCCAACCAGACATTGGCTCAAAAGCCTCCCCGAAAACACTATCGGAAGTTCGGAAGAGCTCGAGGACGCCTTTCAGGCAAATTTTCAAGGGACCTATGTCCGACCACCGGATGCAGACGATTTAAGTCATATAACTCAACAGCCCGGAGAGTCAGCCCGAAAACTCTGGAATATGTTTCTTACTAAAAAGAACCAAATAGTCGACTGTCCGGACGCCGAAGCCTTAGCAGCTTTTAAACACAGCATTTGAGACGAATGGCTCGCCGGACACCTCGGCCAAAAAAGCCAAGAACAATGGCCGCATTAACAAGCCTCATGACCCGCTTTTGCGTGGGCGAGGACAGCTAGTTGGCAAGATGCAGCACCAGCGACCCAAGTACATCCGAAGTCAGGGATGGGAACGGGAAGCCACGATGCAGAAAAAACCGTCACCGGAATAAAGAAGACAGCCCGAAGAGCACGGCGGTAAATGCCGGATTCAAAAGCTCTCGACGGGGTCGGCAAAAGCTGCCTCTCAAAGGCAACAGGGACGAACTATCCAGCCTAAACAAGATTTTAGACAAGATAGGTCAAATCCACAGCACCTCTGGTAAACCTGCAAATCATACCCATAGAGAATGTTGGGTCTTCGAGCAATCCGACAAACTCAACGCCGAACACAGGGGCTGGATACACCAAGTGAAGACGATGACGAACCCCGCAAACAAAGCACTGGGGAACAGAAGAAATTCCCACCAGAAGTCAAAACAGTAAACGTGTTACACGTGACAAAGGGGAGAAACAAAGTGGCGCCCATAGAGATATGTGCCCCAGGGCCTATCACAACGGAGTTCCGCCACTGGTCATCCAAACCGATCACCTTTGACCATCGGGATTACTTTGCAAGTATCCGGCACGTAGGATGGGTTGCCTTGGTGTTAGACCCGATAATTGACGGATACCACTTTACACGAGTCCTGATGGACGGCGGCAGTAGTCTAAACCTGATATATCAGGACACGGTCTGCAAAATGGGGATAGACCAAACAAAAATTAGCCACAGCAATACTTCCTTTAAAGGAGTAACGCCAGGCCCAGAAGCCCATTGCACGGGCTCCCTCCTAATAGAGGTTATATTCGGCTTCCCCGAAAACTTCTGTAGCGAAAAGCTAACCTTCCACATTGCTCCGTTTAAAAGTGGTTATCAAGCACTGCTGGGACGCGAAGCTTTCGCTCGCTTTAATGCAATACCTCATTATGCGTCTCTCATGCTTAAGATGCCCGGTCCACGAGGCATCATTTCTGTGAAGGGAAATATTGAGCGCTCCTTGCGCGTGGAAGACTGTGCGGCTGCATTGGTAGCCACACACTAAACTTCCTTATAAAAGAGAGCAACTAACAGGTCATTAAGACCACGGACACGGCTAGACGAGTCCGGCATAACCATATAATTTATAAAATTCTGATGGTTATACACCCCTATACAAGGGGCTCCGTGCATGTAAACAAGCAGCAATAAGGGTCAATTTTACCCATCTTAAATTATACTTTGTTTATTTAGCATAACATACATTTTGCATGACTGCCTTTTCAACTAAGTTCCTCTCTTTTACAGATGAACACCGTGCTACACCCATCCAGGATATGGCACAACGAAGACACAGGCGCAGACGTGCAGCAGGGACCCGTTCCAAGGATTCTTTTTAGATTAAGACCCTGCGTAATCCTTTTTTACTGTCTCTTGTTGATACACATCCCCCGGATTCTCAGCACAACTGAGAAGGAGGCTGGCGTCTTGGCATGTGGCCACATTAGAATATTGCACGTACCTGGACACTAGGGGCTTATTACAAAGGGCACTGTTTAGCCCATTTAAAATCCTAAAGACCGAATACCTTAGGGAGTGTTCGGCGTCACGAGTTCGGCCTTATATGCATCAGCTCTGAATCATGTCTTTGGTCAAATGTTGGGTTTGCCCAGCTCCTGTGTTTTGCTGCCTTACATTCCGCTCTATCGGCTAAGGCGGCATCAGGAGAACTACTGCGATTGTGCCCCGGTTTAGCCAGGCGAGCACCTCAGTAGAGAAAGCCGAAAACTGACTGTCATGATATAGCGTGAGACTGGTCAACCACTCGATGACCTAGCGGAATCTTCGGGATTCCTCCGCCTTAACGAAGGGCCGTTTCCCGGCCAGGCATATACGCGCCCCGAATTTGGATGAGCGCGGAGCCACCAGGGGCTATATAGTAGCCCCACTGTCAAACTCCTATGGCTAAGTGAAAGTGATAAAGCATTATAGTCTGATTGCCTGGTTCGCTGCGATGTCACCTCCTTAATGGACCAAGACGATGGATCAAGTGTGAATATGCGTCTTCTGTGAACACCCCCGCATTATATGCGTGGGGGCTGAAGCCGACGACTGCCATCTTTCAGGTTTTATACAAATATACATAAACGGCCGCACAGGAGGTATTATAATTCTTGCAGGCACAAGTATAAAATAGCCTTTACATCTAAGCAAAACATTGTTTTCAATGTGAATACATGTCATTAGAACATAATATTCTTCGAGCACTGCGTCTCAATTGAACGAGCGCCCTCAAGAACTTCTTGAAAGTAGTGCTCGGCAGGTACTCGGCTTTCGTCCGAATCTTTGGCTGCAACGACGGTGGCTTCCATCTCCGCCCAGTATGTTTTCACACGGGCAAGGGCCATCCGCGCACCCTCTCCACATGCCGACCTCTTCATCGTGTTGATATGCGGTACTGCACCAAGGAATTGCTGCACCAAACTAAAGTAACTCTGCAGCTTTGGCCTTTCCGGCCATAGATGGTCCACGACATACTTCATGGTGAGCCCGGACAATCTATTCAGCTCGGCCCATTCGGCCAGCCGATCAGTCAATGGAAGAGTACGCTCTGGATGGTTAAATTGTGACCAGAACTGCTTCTCCACTTCGCGATCTTTTTGATCTTGGAAGTGTTCGGCCGCATCAGCACACTCACCGCCAAATCCAAATATGCGTCCGTAGAACTCCACAGCCGGTCCAAAGGAGCATATTTAGGATCTCCGAACTTCATCCGCAGCATAAAAGGGCTTCTCATCCGCGATATCTCCGGCTTGACGCAGCTCCTCCTTCATCGCTCTCATCGCGGAGCGGGTATCCTTGGCCGCCATCGTGGCCTTCTCCAGGTTTGTATTCTTCGCTTGATCTTCCTTTTCAAGAAGCTAGCAACGGTCAGATGCGTTCTTCAATTCCACGGCCATCTTGGCCATTTCCTCATTGCTTTGGCAGTGAGCAGCCTGTTCGGCTTTCAGCTCCTCGATTGCCTTTAGGGCAGCTGCATCGCTTTTTCTGGCTTGTTCCTTGGCTCCGGTAAGTTCTGCCCCCAGGTTCTCCACGGCCGCAGATCCATCCGCATTAAACACACATGTTATAGATACTGGCATCATTCTCCTCTTACCATGTGTCTCCGGAGAAATCACATACCTTGTGCCTCGTCAAGCCGCTTGTTGACAAGCACGATGTCGGCATCTGCCATGTCAAGTTGCCACTTTAACTTGGAAAATTCAGCAGTCCAGCTGGCCACCGGACACTTCTCCACCTGCATATTAAGGTGGCAAAATTAAACCTGGGACTATGATCCTCTGCGCGCCGTCGTCTACCACGGCACCCAGAGTCTCAGGGGCTACTATCTACACAGGGCGCATATTAATAGTATGCGGTACTGTCAAAATGGTACATCATTTCACTTACCTCAAAGCCTGTCAGTAGACTCATGATAGCTTCACGCAACCCGCTTTCCGCGGACGAAATCCTTTCAATTACCGTACCCATTAACGTGCGGTGCTCCTCTGAGATAGTTGCTTGGTCTAGCAGATCCCTCAGTACGCCTGACCGCACACCAGGCGGTGTCAGGCTCTTCTGATTGCTCTCTTCAAAAGCCGGATACTGAAGGCTTCGGGTGGCCATGTGACTACCTTCTGGCCTCGCCGGATCAGGAGAAACCCTCCGTGATGACACTTCGGGGTCGCCTGCCCCATGAGGCATTATGACAGGGGGACGCGTTCAGCTATCCATCATCTCCGGAAGAAGACCCCCCAAAGAAGAACTCTGCTGGGAAGGGCTAAGATCCGAACTGCAAAGATAAAGGCTTCGGTTATTTTCCTAAGAGGTAAAGCGAGGTTCTTCCTCATTACTAAATACCCTTTTTACTTACAGCTCGGTAGAGGGCTGATCCCCTTGAGGGCATGGTGCGGCCGGGGTATCCCCCGGTGCAGGACCCTCTGGCGAAGATTTCTTCCCCCGTTTCGAGACAATTGTCTCCGGATCTTCAGAGGCAGTCCTCTTCTTTTCCTGGGGAGAGGAAGTTTCGATTCCTCCCTTCCGGCCAACCTCCTTCACGGAGGTAGTAGTTTCCTTGTTTTCCCCTTCATCTTTCTCCCAAAGGCGCTGGATAAGGCGCAATCTCCAGCATCCTGGTTAACACAGGGTCTGGCGAGGTCTCCGGGAGGGGGGCCGGACACCTGATCAACTTTGCCTTCGCTATCCACTCCTGGTTAAAGAGCGGCTTTTTTAAGGGGCGATGTTGTGATAAATAAGCAAATAGAGTGTTTGGATGCAGGGCTACTTACTTGGGTATCCGGACGATTGCAGCTCAAACCTGCATCCTCAGTGGAGTCCGGACACATTGCTTGTGGTCCGAAGAACAGTTTGTACATCTCCACGGGCGTCATGCCAAGGAGATGTTGAAGAGCTCACGATCCCTCCGAGTTAAACTCCCATAGGCAGAGGGGACGACATTTGCAGGGCAGGACTCGGCGAATTAACATGACTTGCACCACCACGACTAGACTGACATCTCTCTAGGAGATCATGGATGCGACTCTGCAGTACGGGTACATCCTTTGCTGGCCCCCATTCTAGCCCCTTGTTGACCCATGACGCCAGTCGTGGTGGGGGACCCGAGCGAAAGACAGGTGGAGCCATCCACTTGGTACCCCTGGGAGCCGTGATATAGAACCACTCTTGTTGCCATAAGCCGGGCTCCTCCTGGAAAAAGCCCTCGGGCCATGGGGCGTCAGCGTTTTTGCTTATTACGGCACCCCCGCACTCTGCATGCTGCCCCTCGATAATCTTCGGCTCCACTTCGAAGGTCTTGAGCCACAGTCCGAAGTGACGGGTGATGCGGAGGAAAGCTTCGCACAAGACGATAAACGATGAGATGTGGAGGATGGTCTCCAGAGCTAAGTCGTGGAAGTCCAACCCATAATAGAACATGAGCCCCCTCACAAAGGGATCCGGCGCAAAGCCTAGCCCTCGGAGAAAGTGAGATACGAACACGACGCTCTCGCCGGACTTCGGAGTGGGAATAACCTGCCCTTGAGCAGGCAGCCTATGCGGGATTTCGCCGGTCATGTACCTGGCCTCCCTTAGCTTTATTATGTCTTCCTCCGTGACGGAGGAAGGCATCCATCGACCTTGAAGGTTGGATCCGGACATAATCGAAGGTCGGAAGCGCCTGAATCTGAAACTTCGGGTGTTGGACCTCGAGGCGGGAGGCGGATTCGATTGAGATCGATAGAAAAGAGTAAGGCCTTGCTTTGTTTATAAAGAGGATGAATACCGAGAGCCCCACCATGGCCGTTTGGGACTTACCTTCGACCGAGGGGACATACCAACGGGTACGATTGCGTTACCCACGTTCGTATTGATGAGAATCCCGTAATAAGGGGACACGATCTCTGCTTCGACAAGACGTGCTAAGGAAACCACCTCGCAAAACGCGCAGAGGTGGGATGGTAAAAAACGATTCAGGCTTGGCTGTGGTGTGATGTCACGTTATAGAATATGTCAGCGGATTAGACTTGCGAAAATATTACCCTCTCTACGGTGGTATGTGGAACCTGTTTTGCAGAGCCGGACACGATCCTCGTGTTCAAAATCTTCTATGAAGTATTCGGAGGAGGAACCCGCCTTGCAATGCCGAAGACAATCTGCGCGTCGGACTCATCGTCATTGAAGCCTGGTTCAGGGGCTACTGAGGGAGTCCTGGATTAGGGGGTATCCGAACAGCCGGACTATAACCTTTGGCCGGACTGTTGGACTATGAAGATACAAGATTGAAGACTTCGTCCCGTGTCCGGATGGGACTCTCCTTAGCGTGGAAGGCAAGCTTGGCAATACGGATATGTAGATCTCCTCCCATCGTAACCGACTCTGTGTAACCCTAGCCCCCTCCGGTGTCTATATAAACCGGAGGGTTTAGTACATAGGACACAATAACAAGAATCATACCATAGGCTAGCTTCTAGGGTTTAGCCTCTCTGATCTCGTGGTAGATCAACTCTTGTACTACCATGTCATCAATATTAATCAAGCCGGAGTAGGGTTTTACCTCCATCGAGAGGGCCCGAACCTAGGTAAAAACATCGTGTCCCTTGTCTCCTGTTACCATCCGCCTAGACGCACAGTTCGGGACCCCCTACCCGAGATCCGCCTGTTTTGACACTGATAGTCCCCTTCCCATACCACGGATGGCTTGAACAGCCTCTCCATAAAGATGTTAGGGGGGACCGCATTGCGTTTTGCACCGATGCGTGCGATGACATCTGCCGCCTGGTTCTTTTCCCGGGCTACATGGTGAAATTCGTGCCCCTTGAACCGAGCTGACATTTTTAGGACGGCGTTGTGGTAGGCCGCCATTTTCGGATCCTTGGTGTCAAAGTATCCATTTATTTGGGATATTGTGAGGTTCGAATCCCCGTGCACCTCCAGGCATTGGATGCCCATGGATACTGCCATCCGAAGTCCATGTAAAAGGGCCTCGTATTCGGCTGTGTTGTCGGAGTCTGTATACATTATATGGAGTACGTATTGAACCGTATCTCCGGTTGGGGACATCAGAACGACGCCAGCCCCCAAACCAGCCAGCATTTTGGAGCCATCGAAGTGCATGATCCAGTTGGAATATGCGTCGTACTCTTTAGGGAGTTCGGCTTCCGTCCATTCGGCGACAAAGTCGGCCAATACTTGCGACTTAATGGCTCGCCGTGATTTGTATGTTATGTCAAACGGGAGGAGCTCGATGGACCATTTGGCAATCCGGCCCGTGGCGTCGCGGTTGTTTATAATATCATTAAGTGGCACTTCCGAGGCTAATGTAATTGAACACTCTTGAAAGTAGTGTCGCAGCTTCCGGGATGCCATGAATACCGCTTAGGCTATCTTTTCATAATGCGGGTACCGTGACTTGCATGGAGTGAGGACAGTGGATACATAATAGACCGGCTTTTGAAGCGGAAATTTATGTCCATCCGTTTCTCGTTCGACGACGAGCACTACGCTTACAACTTGATGAGTTGTCGCAATGTACAACAGCATTGGTTCGCCAATGTTTGGCACGGCCAGGATTGGGTTGGTTGCTAGTATGGCTTTTATTTCTTCCAATCCGGCTGTGGCAGCATCCGTCCACTCGAAGTGTTCGGTGCGCCGAAGGAGGCGATAGAGGGGTAATGCCTTTTCTCCCAAGCGGGAGATAAAGCGGCTTAGAGCCGCCACACATCCGGTTAATTTCTGGATTTGTTTGAGGTCCATTGGGATATCCAACAGCGACAGAGCTCATATCTTGGCCGGATTTGCTTCAATTCCTCTGCTGGATACAATGAAGCCCAGGAGTTTTCCGGCTGGCACACCGAAAACACATTTTTTCAGGTTGAGCTTGATGTTGTATGTTCGGAGGTTGTCGAATGTGAGCCTCAAGTTGTCTATTAGAGAGTCGACGTGTTTGGTTTTGACGACCACATCATCTACGTATGCCTCCACTGTTTTGCCGATCTGGTTCGCCAAACATGTCTGAATCATGCGCTGATATGTTGCGCCAGCGTTTTTGAGCCCAAAGGGCATTGTGTTGAAGCAGAAGGGGCCGTATGGTGTGATGAATGCCGTTGCGGCTTGGTCGGGCTCCGCCATCTTAATTTAGTTGTAGCCGGAGTATGTGTCGAGGAAACACAATGAGTCGTGTCCTACGGTAGCATCGATAATTTGATCGATGCGGGGGAGGGGGAAGGGATCCTTTGGGCAAGCCTTGTTGAGGTCCTTGAAATCGACGCACAGGCGCCAGGAGTTGTCCTTCTTTGGTACCATCACCAGGTTTGCTAGCCAGTCCGGGTGTTTTATTTCTCTAATGAATCCGGCCTCCAATAACATGGCTAGTTCCTCTCCCATAGCTTGTCTCTTAGGTTTGACGAAACGCCGAAGAGCCTGCTTGACAGGCTTGAATCCCTTTAGAATATTGAGGCTGTGCTCGGCCAGCCTGCGTGGGATTCCTGGAATATCTGAAGGACGCCAGGAAAAAATGTCCCAGTTCTCGTGCAGGAACTCTCGTAGTGCGGCTACGGCGGGGTTTAACTGTGCCCCGATGGAGGCTGTTTTTGTGGGGTCCGTTGGATAGACTTGGAATTTGACTATTTCATCCGCTGGTTTAAAGGAGGTGGACTTGGATCTCTTGTCGAGTATCACATCGTCCCTGTCCACCGTGGAGCGCAGCGCAGTCAGTTCCTCGGCCGCAAGGCCTTCGGATAATGCCTCGAGGGCCAGTGCGGCTGTCTTGTTTTCAGCACGTAGTGCTGTGTCCGGATCACTAGCGAGAGTGATGATTCCGTTGGGTCCGGGCATTTTGAGCTTCATGTACCCATAATGGGGTATGGCTTGGAAGATCGTGAACGCCTCCCGCCCTAAAAGGGCGTGGTATCCGCTACTGAACGGAGCCACTTGGAACGTAATCTCTTTGGACCTGTAGTTCTCCGGCGTGCCGAACACCACATCTAGTGTGATTTTGCCTGTACAGCACGCTTCCCGACTGGGGATTATTCCTCTAAAGGTTGTGCTACTTCGCTTGATGTGGTTCCAGTCTATTTCCATTTTTGAAGGGTTTCCTCATAGATGAGGTTTAATCCACTGCCGCCGTCCATGAGCACTTTGGTGAGTCGAAAGCCGTCCACAATTGGATTGAGGACCAATGTGGTTGGTGCTTGGGCTGTTCGGAATTTAGGTTCCTCACTGGCATTAAAAGTAATAGCCGTGTCATTCCATGGATTTATTGTTGCCACGTGGTAGATTTCGGCGAGGCTGCGGAGTGTTCGCTTTCGCCTATTATTTGATCCGAAGGTCTCGAAGACTGTTAATACCATATTGTTATACCTGGGATGGTGCTCTGTGGCTTCTGGGATGAGAAGATCCTCGCCACTTTTGGCTACCTGCCAGAGTATCCAACATGCTCTAAGGCTATGTGTTGGTATGGCGCCCTTTGTACTATGAATTTTGCAGGGTCCATTGAGCCATCCCTCCAGTACGGTTCCATGCCTAGAGGGTTTTTGCTTTTTGGTAGTTAACCCGGGTGTCTTGTGATAATGCACCCTTTTATTTCGGACTCGGTTCGTATTTAGGGCCGGAGTGTCCCAAAATTTTATTTCGGTTTTCCAGGCACTTTCTATCGCACAGTATTTTCGTACTATGGACGCCAAGTCGGCAAAGCGTGTGATTTCACGGCGACTTATGGCGTTAAGGATTCCCTTGTCCGTGCAATTATTGCAGAAGAATGAGATTGCGTCTTCCTCGCGACAGCCCTTAACCTTGTTCATTACAAGGAGGAATCTGGCCCAATAATGATGTACTGTTTCCTGGGGATCTTGCCTGATGTGGGAAAGATCACTTGTGTTTGGGTGGGTGGGTGGAATTGAATCCGAAACCTCACCCGATCTGAGACCCTGGGGCCGAGGAGTTTCCAATCTTGGAAGTTCGGGTTTTGCGATATTGTCCGATAAGTCTGGCCCGCTACCTGACTCTAGGTTCAGGGCTTGGGTGGCGTCCTCCCGTAAACGGGTATCCGGCTCGGAGGGCTCAGGAATCCGGACGTATTTAGTCCTCAAGATAGATGAAAGGTCGCTGCATTGTTCCTCCACCACCGCAATGTGATGGGTGACCGATGGAGAGTTAATCTCCCTTTGATCAGGTTTAAGCCCAATCCGATCATAGTCCGTAGTGAATCCCAAGGAGGCGATGCGATCCAAGAGCTCGTTTAGGCAAGATAGCTCCATTGGATCCATTTGTTCGGCAAGTTCCGAGTTGACGTGGAGGTTGTTTTCGATGACCCGAGAAGTCATCGTTGGTGTAGCAGCCGGACAGGCGATCATGATGAAACCACCTAGCCGGAGAGCTTGGCCGACAGCCAAAGCTCCCCTGGTGGTAGTCCCGTCTTTAAATACGAGGCGAGACATCCTTCCTTATGGCGACGGCACAGTGGATCTCTCAATGAAAGCACCAATGTCGGTGTCAAAACCGGCGGATTTCGGGTAGGGGGTCCCGAACTGTGCGTCTAGGCGGATGGTAACAGGAGACAAGGGACACGATGTTTTTACCCAGGTTCAGGCCCTCTCGATGGAGGTAAAACCCTACTCCTGCTTCATTAATATTGACGATATGGGTAGTAAAAGAGTTGATCTACCACGAGATCAGAGAGGCTAAACCCTAGAAGCTAGCCTATGGCATGATTGTTGTTATTGTGGTGTCCTACGGACTAAACCCTCCGGTTTATATAGACACCAGAGGGGGCTAGGGTTACACAGAGTCGGTTACAAGGAAGGAGATCTACATATCCGTATCGCCAAGCTTGCCTTCCACGCCAAGGAGAGTCCCATCCGGACACGGGACGAAGTCTTCAATCTTATATCTTCATAGTCCAACAGTCTAGCCAAAGGTTATAGTCTGGCTGTATGGATAGCCCCTAATCCAGGACTCCCTCAAGGACGGCATGATATAATTCACATATATCACGCTTGGCTAAACAACATGGCATTGCATAATTCACATATATAATGCCTTGCAACCAGATAGCATTGCATAATTCACATATATAATGTCTTGCAACAAGATGGCATTGCATAATTCACATATATGGTAATTAGACACTAAACAGGTGGCATTCACACAAAGCATGTCTAAACTAAGCAAATGACATAGCAATGCAAGATACCATACGCACGATATGAGCATCATAACCCTGCCAAGTTAGAGCATGCACCTCGGGGGGGGGGGGGGATAGGACTGGTCATCTGTCTGTGAATCCTCCTCTAAGGAGCTATATGTAACCAGCAAGACATGCGCTTCGTCAGATAGCATTGTCTGCTCTGAAGACCTTGTTTCCACTCCAGATTTTTCCATGACCGTGCCGAATGGCTGATGCACAAGAAGAGTAATTGAATGTACTAAAATTGTTGACAAATTTAACACGTAATAAAAAAATGATGTCATGATATAATTCACATATAAGATGACTGGCTAACCAGGGTGGCATTGGAAAATTCACATATATGATGCCCGGCTAAACAAGATGGCATTGCATGATTCAAATATACGATAAAGAAACTAAACAGAAGGCATTGACCCAAAGCATGTCTAAACTAAGCAGATGACATCTTTAATGTATACAGTAAGCAATGCAAGGAACCATAAGCATGATATTACCAACATCAGCATTCCAAGTTAGAGCGAAGACCTCATGGTGTAAATAGGAGTGGTATTCTTCTTCTGAATCCCCCTTAGAACAGTTATCTTCCTCTCGATTATGATCCGAATGAGATTATGTAAGGAGTGCATGCACAAATCCAGAGTGATGGTAGAAAACTGTGGATAGACCCAAAACAAATGATAGCAGGCAGATAATAGCTTTAGTTAAAAAATATAGATAATGGCTCCTTTAATGCTTGTTTGCACCCAACATGAGATTATGTAAGGAGTGCATGCACAAATCCAGAATGATGGTAGAAAACTGTGGATAGACCCAAAACAAATGATAGCAGGCAGATAATAGCTTTAGTTAAAAAATATAGATAATGGCTCCTTTAATGTTTGTTTGCACCCAACATGAAACTCGTAGTAGACACCCGAGATTAACTAGATAGTAGACAGATAGTACTGATTGCTGCCCCAATATGTACCCCACAACCATTTAAAAACTCAAGTTCAAGCATAAGTTTGGACCTGAGCCGGAGTCTAATAGGTGAACACGACGATAAAGTAGCATGTCATCATATTAAGTGATGCATAACGTAAGCAGACACGGAAGAGTGCGACCTCTATTGCGGACCCATGTAGTCCTCAAGGTCATCTGCTCAGTTGATGATGGTAATGCAGTTGTCGTGGCTGCTGGCGGCGAGGAAGAAGATATGAGGCGGCGAAAGACAGTCTGGAGAGCGGATCCCTGCTGTGGTGAACCCTGTCGTCATTGGAGCAGCTGAGCTGGGGTGGAACACAGCACCATAGGAGAAGGACAAACCACACAAGGTTTTCTTTGACACATATCTGTAACAGAAGTAATTGTGTAACAGCTCTGCCTGACTTGGCTGTCGGAGGAGGGGAAGAAGATCTTAGGCGTCTGGAGATGGAGCCCGAGGTACTGCTCCGCTGTGATGGAGGGTTTCGTCGTTGGAGCAGCTCCGGTGAGTTCTACGACACCGAGGCTGAAGCAGGACAAGAGAGACAACGTTAACCTGAGTGGAATTCTAATAGCATCTCCAATAGATGATGTAAAATACATAACCACAAAGTGCTAGATGTATACATCAGCTGCTCATCTCTCAACTTAACTATCGAAACTGAATTTAACTGTCAAAACTGAACTTAACTGTTGAAACTGAATTTTGCTGTCGAAACTGAATTTTACCGTCGAAAATGAACGCACTAGAGGTGAGGCTACACGTCAGTCGACTAACTTTTTCATCTCCGGTCAATCAATTTTGCAGCCGTTGGATACGAAATCAAGGGACTGCAGTTCATCTTCAACCTCCACCCCCTTGAGCCGCCAGCCACCACCGGCCAAACAGCCACCCCCTGCCGCCCGCGCCAGTGGTGCGCCGCCCCGCCCGCCCCGAAAACACTCCCAACCGCCAGTCCGCCACCGCCTCGGCCATCCCTGAACCCCCCCCCCTCGTGCCGAGCTTTTTCTCCAGCGATCCCTACGCCACCGCCCCACCACCGCCGGTGAGCACCGACCCCACCCTAAACCCTAAGCTAGATAGTGGGGTACCTCTCCGGCGAGGCCCCCTCCCCACTGCGGTCGGTTCTTCCTTAACTCCGGCGAGCCCCCCACCCCCTGAAAATTGACTGACCCAAAAGTTGATTCAGTCGACTGAAGTGCAGCTAAATCGGAGCATCATCGCAAGCAAGAGCAAGAGCGAGAGCAGCAACGCGAGCAAGAGAAAGAGTTCACCAGGCAGGGGACCGAGAGCAAGAGCAGCGCGAGCGAGAGCTAAAGCAGCAGCAGCTCCTACTGATGTGGACGTCACCGCCGAGGGAGCGACGCTGTGGAGGAAGTGTCCGGCGACGCCGCCGTGGATGGAGCCGCGCCGTGTCGGCTCGGGGCCGGCCACCGGCAGCACCATGAGATCGAATCAAGAAGAAAATGCAGAGATTAGTGTACAACCTCTTTGGTTGCGCCGATTAGGCCGCAGCTTCATCCGAGGAAATGGTGATGATGATGCTCTTCCGGTGGTGCAGGTGAAGACCGCGGTGTGGGAATGGAGGTGGCGCGAAAGACGAGGGGAACGTCGGGGCAGCTCTTTGGAGGTGGAGGACGGGGTGGCTGAACTGGCGGGACGACCAGATCGATGACGGATCCTCATCCGGTACGGTGGATGAGGGACGTTGAGGTGTTGTTGTGGACGACGTCGGCGGGGAAGAGGCTCCGGCTGGGTGGCGGACGGAGGAGGGTGTGTGGCTTCGCGGGTTTTGGCAGCCTCGGTGTGACGCCCCTGATTCAATTATACACTAATCATACACGCAAACGTGTACGATCAAGATCATGGACTCACCGGAAGATATCACAACACAACTCTAAAAATAAAATAAGTCATACAAGCATCATAATACAAGCCAGGGGCCTCGAGGGCTCGAATACTAGTGCTCGATCATAGATGAGTCAGCGGAGGCAACAATATCTGAGTACAGGCATAAGTTAAACAAGTTTGCCTTAAGAAGGCTAGCACAAACTGGGATACAGATCGAAAGAGGCGCAGGCCTCCTGCCTGGGATCCTCCTAAATTACTCCTGGTTGTCGTCGGTAGCCTGCATGTAGTAGTAGGCACCTCCAGTGTAGTAGGAGTCGTCGTCGATGGTGGCGTCTGGCTCCTAGGCTTCAGCGTCTGGTTGCGACAACCAGGTAGAAGGGAAAGGGGGAAAAGAGGGAGAAAAGCAACCGTGAGTACTCATCCAAAGTACTCGCAAGCAAGGAGCTACACTACATATGCATTGGTATATGTGTAAAGGGCCATATCGGTGGACTGAACTGCAGAATGCCAGAATAAGAGGGGGATAGCTAATCCTGTCAAAGACTACACTTCTGGCCACCTCCATCTTGCAGCATGTAGAAGAGAGTAGATGGTAAGTTCACCAAGTAGCATTGCATAGCATAATCCTACCCGGCGATCCCCTCCTTGTCACCCTGTTAGAGAGCGATCACCGGGCTATATCTGGCACTTGGAAGGGTGTGTTTTATTAAGTATCCGGTTCTAGTTGTTATAAGGTCAAGGTAGAACTCCGGGTCGTCCTTTTACCGAGGGACACGGCTATTCGAATAGATAAACTTCCCTGCAGGGGTGCACCACATAACCCAACACGCTCGATCCCATTTGGCCGAACACACTTTCCTGGGTCATGCCCGGCCTCAGAAGATCAACACGTCACAGCCCTACGTAGGCACAACAAAGAGGTCAGCACGCCGGTATAAATCCTATGGCGCAGGGGTCTGTGCCTATCGCCCATTGCACACCTGCATGTTGCGAGGGCGGCTGGAAGCAGAACTAGCCCCCTTAATACAAGAGCAGGCTTACGTTCCAATCTGGCGCGCGTCGCTCAGTCGCTGACGTCACGAAGGCTTCGGCTGATACCACGACATCGAGTGCCCATAACTGTTCCCGCGTAGTTGGTTAGTGCATATAGGCCAGTGGCCAGACTCAGATCAAATACCAAGATCTCGTTAAGCGTGTTAAGTATCCGTGAATGCTGACCAGGGCCAGGCCCACCTCTCTCCTAGGTGGTCTCAACCTGCCCTGTCGCTCCGCCACAATGTAACAGTCGAGGGCTGTCGGGAACCCAGGCCCACCTCTACCGGGATGGAGCCACCTGCCCCTTTAGCCCCCATCTCCGAACAGTATAATAAGTAATGTAACAGTATAAAGTATATAGCATATGCCCGTGATCACCTCCCGAAGTGATCACGGCCCAATAGTATAGCATGGCAGACGGACAAGAGTGTAGGGCCACTGATGGAATACTAGCATCCTATACTAAGCATTTAGGATTGCAGGTAAGGGTAACAACTGTAGCAACAATGACAGGCTATGCAGTAGAATAGGATTAACCGAAAGCAGTAACATGCTACACTACTCTAATGCAAGCAGTAGAGAGAAGGAATAGGCAATATCTGGTGATCAAAGGGGGGGCTTGCCTGGTTGCTCTGGCAAGGAGGGGTCGTCAACACCGTAGTCGTACCGGGTAGCGGCGGCATCGGTCTCGGGGTCTACCGGAAAGAAGTAACGGAGGAGGAAACGCAATAAATAATAGAGCAATCAAAGCATTACAAAGCAAGACGCGGCACTATGTTGTGCTAGGGGTGACCTAACGTAGGGATAGGTGTTACCGGCGAAGGGGGGAAACATCCGGGAAAGTATCCCCAATGTTTCGTGTTTTCGGACAGATGAACCGGAGGGGAAAAGTTGTGTGTTTACTATGCTAGGGATGTGTGGCACATGAACGGGCTGCATATCCGGATTTGTCTCGTCGTTCTGAGCAACTTTCATGTACAAAGTATTTTCATCCGAGCTATGGATTATTTTCTTTGATTTTCTAATGTTTTAAAGTTTTTCTGAAATTCCTGGATTTATTATTAATTCAAAATTAAACACCGAATTTGCTAAGGGTACCCAAAAGTAAACCCACTAAGGGGCTGACTGGTGGGTCCAGAGGGCCCAGTTGACCAAGTCAACAGCCCAGTCAACAGTCAACTGGTTTGACTGTTGACTAGTCAAATATGGCAGGTGGGCCCGGTTGTCATACTCTGAATTTTCTAACAGTGTTTACTTAATTCCTAATTTAGGGGTTATTAGAGGGTGGCCGACGTGTCAGTGTATATCTGTTGAAAATATTTTAGTTAAGCAGTTTAACTAAACGCAAACTAAAAAATAACTTAACATGGGGGCTAATCCCCAATCATTAAGGGCCGACCCGATCTAACACGGTCATAGCCGACCTGGGGCCTGCTTGCTCGAGGCAAGGGCCGGCGACGACAGCAGAAGCAGAAACTACGGCGAGCAGCATGGGGGGGCGCGGGCGCGGCCAGGCGAGGCCAGGGACTCCTGGGTCGCAGCTCTCACATCCCTAGCTTCTGGTAATGCACCAGGCTAGCCTCATGTGTGCATCATGTTTAATCTTGAAAGAAACTTGAAATGGGGATTGCCTAAACCCCTAGCATCAAAGGAATTCACTAGGTTCACCTAAAATATTTTCAGTAAATCCAAATGGCTTTCAAAATGTTCATCATTTATGGAAAATGTTGTAAACAGTAACCAGAGGTGATGCACATTTTTCCATGACCTATTTGGGCTCTGAATTAAATCATACTCTATTTGCATTTGGACATTTAAATGCTATAAAATATTTTAAATGTCCAAATAATCATAAACTTAAATGTTTACTGTTGGATATATTCCATACAGTGGGCTTGAGCAAGTTTCATGATTTTTGAGTGTGCCTAAGTATTTTTAATAAAGCCCTGACACTACAGAAGAAATAGAAAAACAGAAAAGAATTAGAAAAGAGAGAGAGAGAGAGAGAGAGAGAGAGAGAGAGAGAAAGCCCACCTGAGGTTACCTGCGCAGCTCACCAGGTGGCCCACTTACCTGGCCCAGCCCACTAGAGCCCCCACCGTCTCCCAGCTCGCGCCAGAAGGACACGAGGCGTGTGGCCACCGCGCACCGGCACACGCCCGGCCACCTCCTCCCTCCCTGCCTGCCTGGCTCCTCCTCGACGCGTCCGGACGACGCCATGCGACACCAGATCCGTCTGGCTCTCCCTCTCTCTCCCCCGAACGCTCTCCCCTTCTCTGTTTCTCTCGCACGCAGCCACCGAATGGAGCAGTCGCCACCGTCGCCGTTCGTCGTGGCCACCGACCTCCCCACGCCCAGCCATCTCGAGCACGAGCTCCACCTCACTGCCGTGCACCTCTACGCCGAACCACAGGACCCCGGACGCCCTGTTGCCTCGCCATCGACCCGTCTTCCCCGAGCACGGCCGCTGGATCGCCATCGCTGTTACGTCATCGTCCGTGCCTCCCCGAGCTCAACAACCGCACCAGAAGACTCGCCGTGAGCACCTCCTCACTTCCCCTCTCCTATTTCCCTCGATAGCGTACCGTGGCCACGCTACCACTGGACCCCAAAGCTCACCGCCGCCATGGTTCCTCACTGTCGTGGAATTGTCACGGCAGATGTCCTTAGTGTCAGGACTTAGTCGCGAGGCCAACGCATTTATGTGGTAGCTTGAGAGGGGTTGAGCGGGACGAGAGACGCGATCTTTACCCAGGTTCGGCCCCTCACGGTGGAGGTAAAATCCTACATCTTGCTTGATTGATATTGATGATGATGATCAGGGTTACAAGAGTACTCTATCTCGAGAGCTATTGTCTAAACCTAACTTGTCCAACTTGTGGAACTTGTGAATCTTGTCCCTCCTTATATATGTTGGAGGGGCAGGTTACATGTAGAGTCCTATTAGGATTAGGACTAGTCTATCTCTAATACAAACCGGATACAAGTCCAGGTCTTAACTCCTTGTAAGATAAATGTTCCTCATGCCTTTCCTCTTAAACCGGCCCACCATTAACCTAAACCGGCCTGCTGGTCCTTGGGCCTTGTCATGCATCTAGAATATGCGCCGGGTCACCAATGAATCTTCAGGCTCGTGAATCGTCATACCAGTGAACCGCCAGACACGTAAACCGCCAATCCTCTGGCGGTTTACCAATGAAACGCCCAGTCCGGCCGGTTTATACTTTCGGCCGGTTCACGCCGCGGGGTATATCCCCGACATTAGCCCCCAAGTTTAGCTTGGATTTATCCATGGTAAACTTATGCTGCAAAATAAACACAAGAACAAATTTGACAGGTTATGCTCCGGGTTAAGAATTCTTGTAAACCGGTACCTGATCACCCTTAAGTCCTTGTTATTTCCTCCTTCTGGGAAGTCCGGGTCAAGACCAGCTTCATAATCAATTTGCCGACATTGGTTTCTCACAGAGAAATATTGTGAAGAATAACTCCTTTGACTCAGCTCCCAAAGCGCCGGTTTAAGCAATATGGGTCTTGAAATACTTATCTGATATTCAGCCGGTTTGAAGATGTAAAACTTGCCGGTTTAATATTACCAAAATGTCCGGTTTATAAATATTGATGGCACCGGGTCATAATTGTTGTCGACACCGGGTCATGTAATTGATCTTCCTGATTTGCTCAAAACTGATAAAATGAAGATGTTCCTCCTTTATATGCATAATACCTGTAGCCCCCAAGTCTTAAGAGGATAGCATAGCAACAGCTTAAGACTTGCTTCAATATGAATGTCACAAGCTTGAAGAAATCCAGGTTGTTCATTTCAATCACCAGTTAGAACTGAGTATTCCACATATGTAGCCCCCAAGTACCGGGTTGTCATGCTTGCAGCAACCTGGGACTTGTAATTGCTTATAAAAACTTCAATCAGTGTAGCCCCCAAGGGCCGGGTCATTATTTAAATAATGAGCAGGGACTTCGAAAATATGAGCATGTAGATTTTATCAGCAACGTGTAGCCCCCAAAGGCCGGCTCAGTAAGATAATATCGAGCTGGGACTTTATATATACTTCATTGAGAATAACATCATATGATGTAACCCCCATCATGGGGCTTAAATTCACGTCCACAAGATTAAGAGCCTTGTGCTTTACCAACTGAGTAGTGGACCCTTCAATATAATGAATAAAACTTGTGTACCTTGAATTGTTGACAGGAGCAACTGGTAGCCCCCAAGGGCTGGCTCATTATGAAGTGATGAGTCGGGTCTTTAATAAGGCCATTAAAAATGACTTTGCATTAGCCCCCAAGTGTCATGGTGCATGCTTGCAATGACATGAGACTTGCATATTTGATATAACTTCAACTTGAATAATGTAGTCCCCAAGTGCCGGGTCGTAAGTCTGCAGCGACTCGGGACTATTCCTTCAATTGTAGAATAAATCATATCCTTTGATAAAATAATAGCCATTGCGCTAAAGCGACTTTGAAAACTCAATAATACCGGTTATTAATAACCATAAAAATCCAGTCATGTTGGCTATTCAAGATAATATAATCCGGCATGAAAATCTTATTCATCCAATATCATAATGAAAATTCAGCCAAGTTTGGCTATTTGAATAATATAACCCAATCATTTATAAGCGCATGATTCCAATGGCGCAATCCAAATATATACTGGCGACTTATAGTCCAAAGCCAGGCCGGTTTAATAAACACCGGATAATTTCTCATCATATACTGGCGACTTATCGTCTTAAAGCCAGGCCGGTTTAATAAACATCGGATAATTTATCATCATATTGGCGACTTATAGTCGAAAGCCAGGTCGGGTTAGTAAACGCCGGTGATTTATAATCATGCTTTATTCAACCTGTTTCTGCATACAACAAGTTTAAAGTGTCTGGGCGATTTACCGTCCGACGGGTCATAATGCCCAACATATAACCCAGGTTTATAACCAAGGCTGTACTTAAAAATAATCAAATATGAAATATATCATACCTATGACATTGAATCACATTGTTGGTTTACCAACATTTTGTAATAGGGGTAATAACCCAGATTTTGAGTACTGAGAACTCCTTCCATATTGTGTCGGTTTATGATAAAACCGTACCAGGTTATAATAAACACCGGTTTAACCACATATAATACTGGCGACTTGTAGTCAAAACCAGACCGGGTTGATAATCTCCGGATTATAACTGATCGTATATTGACAATTTGTAGTTGAAAACCAAACCGGGTTGATAAACACCGGTTTACTCCATAATAGGATGGTAACAGAAAATCAAACTGGGCAGATAGCCTCCGGATTAAGATTTGACTGTGTTCCGTCAATTTATAATTTGACAGTCGAACCGGTTTAAGAATTGTCAGTTTAAAACGCAACAAAAATAAAAGAAACAGTTATCAAGGAAAATATTGAAGCAAAGGCAATGATAAAACCATTTGCAAAAAGAGGCTTATTGAGCCAATCTGATGGTGTTACCATGGTCGGACACGACCAAGCTCCCCAATGGTGTAGCTATGGTTCAAGTCAGCCAGGTCCCCAAATGAAACCGTGGCATTATGCCGATGAAGAGGCGCGGCAATGGTTCGGGTTCGACCAAGCCCCCAAGTGATTCTATGGCCTTAGGCCGATCAAGAGGCGTGAGTGGTTCAGACTTGACCATGTCCCCAAGTGATCTGGTGGCTTTCTCCTATCAAAAGGTGTTGCATTGGTTCGGACACGACCAAGCCCCCAAGTGATGTTTATAAAATTTTCAAGGGGTAAACCGGAGGCCGCTGTAAGACAGAACAACTTCGTGTAACCACGCATGATGTAAAAGAACAGAGAACCCGCTTTATGAAGCAGAAGCCCCCATGTAATCAATAATATGTCAGGCCAGTAAGGCGGGATACCCATGTTTGAACCGCGCATCATGGCAGCAGGTCCTCTTCGGTAATTTTTAACTTTTTGCAAGAGATAAATTCTTTTTGAACCGGGATCTTGAACCGGATATTGAGAGCTTCAAAGCTTTGTGGGAGATATCTTTCCCTTAAACCGGATTTTAAAATGGAATCTTTATTTTTAGCCAGAAATTTTCTGACGGCCTTTAAACTCAAACTTGCGAGAAGTTAATTCCTTTTTGAACCGTGTAAGACCTTGAAGTAGATGTGTCTAGAGGGGGGTGATTAGACACTTAATGCTAAAGTTGCAATTTTTAAGGTTTTTCGGTTTAAGTGGAGTTTTAGGCATAATGTCAGCATTCACAATACATATCAAGCAAGTATGCAAAGAGTGTATAGGCATCGGAAAGTAAAGCATGCAACTTGCAAGAATGTAAAGGGAAGGGTTTGGAGAATTCAAACGCAATTGGAGACACGGATGTTTTTCCCGTGATTCGGATAGGTGGTGCTATCCTACATCCACGTTGATGGAGACTTCAACCCACGAAGGGTAACGGTTGCGCGAGTCCACAGAGGGCTCCACCCACGAAGGGTCCACGAAGTAGCAACCTTGTCTATCCCACCATGGCCATCGCTCACGAAGGACTTGCCTCACTAGCGGTAGATCTTGACGAAGTAGGCGATCTCCTTGCCCTTACAAACTCCTTGGTTCAACCCCACAATCTTGTCGGAGGCTCCCAAGTGACACCTATCCAATCTAGGAGACACCACTCTGCAAGAAGTAACAAATGGTGTGTTGATGATGAACTCCTTGCTCTTGTGCTTCAAGTGATAGTCTCCCCAACACTCAACTCTCTCTCATAGGATTTGGATCTGGTGAAAAGAAGGTTTGAGTAGAAAGCAACTTGGGGAAGGCTAGAGATCAAGGTTCATATGGTAGGAATGGAATATCTTGGCCTCAACACATGAGTAGGTGGTTCTCTCTCAGAACATATGAGTTGGAATTGTGTATGTGTTCTGATGGCTCTCTCAACGAATGAAGAGGAGGTGGAGGGCTATATATAGCCTCCACACAAAATCCAACCGTTACACATAGTTTTCCAATCTCGGTGGGACCGAATCAACAAACTCGGTCAGACCGAAATAGTAAACCTAGTGACCGTTATAGATTTCGGTGGGACCGACTGGATCAAGTCGGTGGGACCGATGTGCTAGGGTTAGGGTAAATCCAAAACTCGGTTTGACCGATTACTCAAACTCGGTGGGACCGATTTGGGTAATAAGTGAAACAGAGAGTTGGCCAGGAAAACTCGGTGGGACCGATTGCATATCTCGGTGGGACCGAGAATATTGCAATAGGTAACAGAGAGTTTGCAAGCCTATCTCGGTGGGACCGAGATCCCATCGGTGAGACCGAACTGATTAGGGTTTGGCAGTGGCTTATGACAAGTGAAACTCGGTGGCGCTGGATAGAAATAATCGGTAGGTTTGAGTTTGGCTTTGGGTTTAGGTCATATGTGGAAGTGGGAAAGTAGCTGAGGATTTTGGAGCATATCATTAAGCACTTGAGCAAGAGGCTCATTAAGCAACACCTCATCCCTCCTTGATAGTATTGGCTTTTCCTATGGACTCAATGTGATCTTGGATCACTAAAATATAAAATGAAGAGTCTTGAGCTTCAAGCTTTAGCCAATCCTTTGTCCTTAGCATCCTGGAGAACTTCCCACAACCTTTAGTCCATGCCACTCCATTGTTGAACTTTTCTGAAACATACTAGATAGAAATGTTAGTCCAACAAGAGATATGTTGTCATCAATTATCAAAACCACCTAGGGAGCACTTGTGCTTTCAATCTCCCCCTTTTTGGTAATTGATGGCAACATACATCAAAGCTTTAGATAAAGATATAAAGAACAGCAAGTAAAGCTTTGGAAGGACATGTAACAAACATAGGCTCCCCCAACATGTATGCAATCATATGAATATAAAATATAGAAGCATGTGAGAGCATGATCATGACAGAGTAGGCAATGTGTTACATGTATCTTGGCCATATGCATCAGAGCAAAAGATTATCAAGGAACATACCTTCATGCTCATGAGTCCTTCTTGCAAACAGTATGTACATAAGCAAGAATTCCTCATACTCATGATTTTGATGCACTTACCTTGTCGTCTTTGAGTTGGCTTAGGATGGAATAAACCTGCACAAACAAAGTTAGATAACACAGGTACATCCACTAACCAGAGCAAACAAAAGAAACCACAAGAATACCAAGACTGGGGTGACATGTAGAGAGTAAGTACTAGGTACTACATTGAATTCAACATGTCCCCAAGAGTAAAGATATGCCATGAATTTGACTGATTTCTTTCCCTTAGGTGTCTTGCTCCCCCTGAATCTTACATGGGATATTGGGAGAAGATAGGAAGCAGAAAATCAGAGCTGAAAGATACCACTGGATAGAACTTAATGCAAATAAGCGTATATGAACATGTCTTTCCCCCAAAAAGACATGTGACATCTCTCCTCTTGAACGTTAACATCTGGGAAATCTCTCTCTCCCCCTTAATAACATCTGGGAAATCTCTCTCTCCCCCTTAACAACATCTGGGATCCTTGAGACTTTCTCTCCCCCTTGAGCTTTGATGTGATCTCTCTCTCCCCCTTTGACATCAATTTCCAAGAAGGGCTTTCTGGAATCCGTCGTATAGGTTTGGTCCTTGAGACTCAGCACAAAGCAATGGATAAAACTGTGATGCTTGTAGAGGACAAGATTCATTGAGTAGAGCTGGATCAGAAGAAATATAGAATAAGTGGCAAACTGTTTTTCCTGTGGCAAAGTCGGTGGCACCGAGTGGCACGTTCCGGTGGTACCGAAAAGATTCGGTTGGACCGAACATTACAAGTCGGTGAAACCGAGTTCGCACAAAGAAAAACACTTGTCACCTCAGCTCATTAGACGTTTAGGATCTCACAAAGATTTGTAATGAATTAAAAATGCAGAAAATGCAGAACAAAAACAAAGAGAAAGATGGAAAAAACTGAAAGATCTAGATGATTTTTTTGTGTTTTTTTAAGAAGAGAAAGAAACTAAACATGCATGAGACAAATGCAATAACACAAAGAAAGAACACAAGAGAACTTCATCTAGAGTTGGGCGGTGACATAGCCACCTATGTTAGAGTATATTGACTTAGGAGTCAAGTGAGAACACTTGATCATAGGTCATACTCATCCTTTATGCTCAAAATGGGGTTGCCATTTTTCGTTTAAGCATCTTGATGTATTCACATCTTGTTGAGTTGCTTTGACTCATGTCTTGGAGTAAAGCTTCTCTAAGATGGAATAACATACCTTGGGTGGTGGTGTGGTTCTTGCTCATGTAGTTGAACTTGTGTGGGTGCTCAAGGTTGATGTAGCTCATCAAAAGTTGGGAGCACCACTTGGATTGTGAGTTCATCTACCTACATGGGTTAGTTCTTGCAAGGAAGAGCACTTGTATATCCAAAAATGACAATCATGAAGCTCAACATAGAATTTCTCAAAGGATATGTTTGAATGCTTTTGTGCTTCCTTGTCTTCAACCACCGTTGTGTAGAGACTTGGTGATGTAGAGATCGCTCAAGATGTGAGTGAGTTGCAATCTCATAGAATTAGATTCAACCAAGCACCTACATGGGTTAGACAACATGCAAGGTACAAATATATCCAAGACATAAGATAGTCATCATAAGAGATATATCATGGATTAGTCATAAGCTCATGTCTTGCATGTGTCCAATTGAGTTCCTACTCCAAGTTCGAAGCATCAATAATGTTTAATTCTCTTCTCAACCTGCAAAACACTTTCTCATCAAGTGGTTTAGTGAATATATCTGCTAATTGCTTATCGGTGCGAACATGCTTAAGATCAATGTCACCCTTAGCAACATGATCTCGAATGAAATGATGACGAACTTCAATATGCTTAGTTCGAGAATGTTGTATAGGATTATGACCAATTTTGATAGCACTTTCATTGTCACAAAGCAGTGGAACATGTTTCACATAGATCCCATAATCTTTAAGAGTTTGAGTCATCCAAAGTAATTGAGCACAACATGAACCAGCGGAAATATATTCCGCTTCGGCGGTGGATAAGGATACGGAGTTTTGTTTCTTGGAAGACCAAGACACAAGAGATCTACCAAGAAATTGACAAGTACCCTAAGTAGACTTTCTATCAACCTTGTCTCCGGCATAATCCGAGTCCGAATAGCCAACAAGATCAAAAGAAGATCTCTTAGGATACCAAATGCCAAAATTTGGTGTATGAATTAAGTACCTAACTATCCTTTTCACATCCTTAAGATGACATTCTTTAGGAGCAGCTTGATATCATGCGCACATGCACACACTTAGCATAATGTCGGGACGTGAAGCACATAGGTATAACAATGAACCAATCATAGAGCGATAAACCTTTTGATCAACCGGTTCACCATGTTTGGTCAAATCATTATGTCCACTAGTAGGCATGGGTGTAGACATACCTTTGCATTCTTGCATATTGAACTTCTTGAAGAAGTCCTTGATGTATTTTGTTTGAGAGACAAATGTACCTTCCTTAGTTTTCTTGATTTGCAAACCGAGAAAGAATTTGAGTTCACTCATCATAGACATCTCAAACTTCTCAGACATTAGCTTTCCAAACTTTTCACTAATGAGAGGGTTAGTTGAACCAAATATGATATCATCAACATAAATTTGGCATACAAATAGTTCTCCATTAACCCTTTTAGTAAAAAGAGTAGAATCAATTTTACCAATTTCAAAACCACTTGCAATAAGGAACTTAGTCAAGCATTTATACCATGCTCTAGGAGCTTGTTTAAGACCATAAAGAGCTTTGTGAAGTTTTTAAACATGATTTGGTTTCTTAGGATTGATAAAGCCGGGAGGTTGTTTGACATAAACTTCCTCCTCTATTTCACCATTTAAAAAGGCACTTTTAATGTCCATTTGGTACAAGGTGATATTATGGTGATTAGCATAGGCAAGTAAGATGTGAATGGACTCAAGTCTAGCAACGGGAGCATATGTCTCACCATAGTCCACACCTTCGACTTGTGTGTACCCTTGGGCGACGAGACGTGCTTTGTTGCGAACCACTTGTCCATCTTCATCTTGCTTGTTGCGAAACACCCATTTGGTACCAATGATGTTGTGGTTGTTGTCGGGCTTCTCAACCAATGTCCAAACTTGGTTTCTCTCAAAGTTGTGTAGCTCTTCATGCATAGCGTTTATCCAATCCGGATCTTCCAATGCTTCTTCAACCTTCATAGGTTCAATGCTAGAAATGAATGAATATTTTTCACAAAAGTTAGCCAAACGAGTCTTTGAGCGAGTGATTCTCCCGGTTTGTATATAATTCAAGATTTGCTCGACGGGATGATCTTTGGCAATTCTTGCTCAAACTCGTGAGAGCTTTTGCTTGGGTCTTCGTTGAACACCTTCTTCATCTTGTTCTTCTTCTTGGCCTTCTTCATTGTTGACGTTGTTGTTCTCTTGTTGTGGTGGAGAAGGAGGTTGTTCATGTTCGTATTGATGCATTTCCTTGTCTTCTTCATCATGGTGTGTCCCGCTTGTCGATGCTTCCGTATCAATTCTTGGTTCACCTTGTCGTGAAGTAGAAGCTTCCACTTGGACGGATGAAGTACTCTCCTTCACCTCCGTTGGACAAATTTTGCCAATAGACAAGTCTTGGATTGCTTCTGAAGGGTCTTTGTCTCCTACATCAATTGGCAATTGCTCTACTTGCGAGCCATTAGATTCATCAAACTTCACATCTACCATCTCTTCAACTTTTCGGGTGAAATTGTTGTATACACGGTAAGTGTGAGAGTTTGAGCCATAACCAAGTAGGAAACCTTCATGAGATTTAGGAGCAAATTTTGAACGACGATGCTTATCAAGAATGTAGCACTTTGAGCCGAATACTCAAAAGTATCCAACTTGGGGTTTGTTACCGGTGAGGAGCTCGTATGCCGTCTTGCCGAGTAGCTTGTGAAGATACAAGCGATTTTTTGCGTGACAAGCTGTCTCAACCGCTTCTGCCCAAAAGTGCTTCGGCGTCTTGTATTCATCAAGCATCGTTCTTGCCATTTCGATGAGCGTCCGGTTCTTCCTCTCAACAACTCCATTTTGTTGAGGTGTGTACGTAGCCGAGAACTCGTGTGAAATCCCCTCTTCGTCAAGAAAGGTGTCCACATTTGCGTTCTTGAACTCCGTTCCGTTGTCACTCCGAACCTTCTTGATCTTCACGTTAAACTGATTTTGAGCCTTCCTGGCGATGTTTTTGAAGTTCTTCTGGACCTGCGGCTTATCATTAAGAAAGAACACCCACGTAAATCCTGAAAAATCATCAACTATAACTAGACCAAAAGAATTTCCATCGAGACTCTTGTAGGCATTGGGACCAAAAAGGTCCATATGAAGTAGCTCGAGTGGCCTCCTTGTGGTCATGATGTTCTTCACAGGATGCCTTCCTCCAACCTGTTTACCTGCTTGACAAGCACTGCAAAGTCTATCCTTATCAAATATGACATCGTTAACTCCAAGGATATGATTTCCTTTAATAAGTTTGTCAAGGTTTCTCATGCCAACATGACCTAGTCGTCTATGCCACAACCAACCTTTTGAGGATTTAGCAATAAAGCAAGTTTTAGGTTGTGCCTTTTTAGAGAAATCGACAACGTAAAGATCACCTCTACGCATACCGGTAAAGACCATTTTATGATTGTCTCGACGAAATACTTGGCAATCTACCTCAGTAAATTGAACATTCAAACCGAAATCAGCAAGTCTAGATACTGAAAGTAAGTTGTAGCCGAGAGATTCAACGAGCATGACATTTTGAATGGAACTATCATGTGAGATGGCCACCTTACCAAGGCCAACCACTTTACCCTTTGAATTATCACCAAAGGTGACATATTTCCGAGGACAGTCATTTTCAGCAAGCTCACGGAACATCTCTTCATCTCCAGTCATGTGATCAGTACATCCACTATCAAGAACCCATTCCTTTCCTCCCGACGCATATCCCCGAAGATTTGCCATAAGACCAAAATGTCTCATTGCATCATCAAGATCGAAGTCACTATCATCATCATCATAGTATCCATGTTCATCATGATCTTGTGACTCATCATTTCCTTGAGAGGGTAATTCATTAGATAAATGATCATCAAAGTGGTCACTTTTATGAATTCTTATAGCAGCGAATATAATATCACTAATGATTCCAACATCTCCTTTAGCATGCTTGAGATTGGTAAGCTCAAATAGACAATCACCGAAACTAGGATCACTAGAGTTCATCTTACTCAAGGCAATAGATTTATGAAGAATTTCATCCAAATTTTCTAAGGAATGATCGGGAAATCGTTCCTCAAGAAATTTCCACATAGTATAGGCACAATTAAGAGTAGGGAAACTAGCAATCAAATTTTTGGGCAATCCTCTAATGATGACCTCAACAGTTCTACGATTGCGAATCATGTCAATATCTTCATCTAGGGTAGGATGCAAGGGATCAATGTGAGTTACACAAGGGCTAGCAATACACTTGTTTAAATGATATTGATTGAAGATTACAAGCATCTCATTTTTCCACGCATGAAAATACTCTCCATCAAGAATGGGCACTCTATGTCTAAGGCTCCCTAAAGTAGACACATCCATCTTCCTCCAATGGTGATTCAACCAAGGCAATGGAGACCAAAGCTCTGATACCACTTGTAGGACCTTGAAGTAGATGTGTCTAGAGGGGGGTGATTAGACACTTAATGCTAAAGTTGCAATTTTTAAGCTCTTTCGGTTTAAGTGGAATTTTAGGCATAATTCCAGAATTTACAATACATATCAAGCAAGTATGCAAAGAGTGTATAGGCAGCAAAAAGTAAAGCATGCAACTTGCAAGAATGTAAAGGGAAGGGTTTGGAGAATTCAAACGCAATTGGAGACACGGATGTTTTTCCTGTGGTTCGGATAGGTGGTGCTATCCTACATCCACGTTGATGGAGACTTCAACCCACGAAGGGTAACGGTTGCGCGAGTCCACGGAGGGCTCCACCCACGAAGGGTCCACGAAGTAGCAACCTTGTCTATCCCACCATGGCCATCGCCCACGAAGGACTTGTCTCACTAGCGGTAGATCTTCACGAAGTAGGCGATCTCCTTGCCCTTACAAACTCCTTGGTTCAACTCCACAATCTTGTCGGAGGCTCCCAAGTGACACCTAGCCAATCTAGGAGACACCACTCTCCAAGAAGTAACAAATGGTGTGTTGATGATGAACTCCTTGCTCTTGTGCTTCAAGTGATAGTCTCCCCAACACTCAACTCTCTCTCATAGGATTTGGATCTGGTGGAAAGAAGGATTGAGTGGAAAGAAACTTGGGGAAGGCTAGAGATCAAGATTCATATGGTAGGAATGGAATATCTTGGCCTCAACACATGAGTAGGTGGTTCTCTCTCAGAACATATGAGTTGGAATTGTGTATGTGTTCTGATGGCTCTCTCAACGAATGAAGAGAAGGTGGAGGGCTATATATAGCCTCCACACAAAATCCAACCGTTACACACAGTTTTCCAATCTCGGTGGGACCGAATCAACAAACTCGGACGGACCGAAATAGTAAACCTAGTGACCGTTATAGATTTCGGTGGGACCGACTGGATCAAGTCGGTGGGACCGATGTGCTAGGGTTAGGGTAAATCCAAAACTCGGTTTGACCGATTACTCAAACTCGGTGGGACCGATTTGGGTAATAACTGAAACAGAGAGTTGGCCAGGCAAACTCGGTGGGACCGATTGTATATCTCGGTGGGACCGAGAATATTGCAATAGGTAACAGAGAGTTTGCAAGCCTATCTCGATGAGACCGAGATCCCATCGGTGAGACCGAACTGATTAGGGTTTGGCAGTGGCTTATGACAAGTGAAACTCGGTGGCACCGGATAGAAATAATCGGTAGGTCCGAGTTTGGCTTTGGGTTTAGGTCATATGTGGAAGTGGGAAAGTCGCTGAGGATTTTGGAGCATATCATTAAGCACTTGAGCAAGAGGCTCATTAAGCAACACCTCATCCCTCCTTGATAGTACTGGCTTTTCCTATGGACTCAATGTGATCTTGGATCACTAAAATGTAAAATAATGAGTCTTGAGCTTCAAGCTTTAGACAATCCTTTGTCCTTAGCATCTTGGAGAAATTCCCACAACCTTTAGTCCATGCCACTCCATTGTTGAACTTTTCTGAAACATACTAGATAGAAATGTTAGTCCAACAAGAGATATGTTGTCATCAATTATCAAAACCACCTAGGGAGCACTTGTGCTTTCAAACCGGAAATTTTTAAACCGGATTTGAGAGCTTCAAAGATTTGCAAGAGATAGTTTCCTCTTAAAGCGGATTGTAAATCGGAAGCATCATTGTGAGACGGAATATTTCTGACGGCCTTTAAATTTTCATCAATATAACAGTAGCCTTCGGGACCGAGTTATCTTTCTCTCCAATGTCCTGGGGTTCTTGACTTCATTGAAAAACCGGCATATAGCTGAATCATATCATTGTAGCCCCCGAGTCTCAAGGTGACTCGAGGAGTTGGCTTGAGATTCTCCGTGTTTGACCATAGCAGAAGGTGTATATCTTCGATGTTGATAATGCGATGTGAATCCACAGAAAGTTGAGGTGACTGCGGCGGGTTATAAATGATCCCATACGAGCCGTGTCAGCAACTCGGCCAATGGTTCCTTCCAACTGGCGATTTGAAGTTTAACCAAAACTGTAGTGGCGGCGACTTGCGTGCCTGCCCATTGAGCCATCCAGTGCAGACGGCGGCTGATAATACATGATAATTTGCCTCCAATTTGTTGGAAGAAAACCGGCTTCCCAAGCAGTGACTTGCTCATACTCAAATAAACAGCTCATGCAGACAGGTGCGGCCCGGTGTGTTGATGTAGACCAGGCCGCGAGAGACGGACGGCAGAGACGACCGTAGCATTAGTGGCGGCTCCGACAGATGAGTCGGCCGCGGCGTTGTAAGCCGGTGCGGACGGGGAAAATCTTCACCGGTGTTGTAAACCGGCACAGACGGGCGAGTTAATCGCGGGTGCGGTCCCAGTGAGTCGAAGTAGTCCGGGCCACAAGGGCGGCGTCTTGCACACATATTCTTTGATCATTGTGGCACGGTCATATGCTAGCACATGACAGTAATTACGCAATTTATATATCCATGATCCGGCCATCGGCTTTGCAATGACCAATTGTCCTGCATATAAAATGCAAAGACCAAAGTAATTGCTCTCTGACAAAAACAATATGTGCTAAATTATACTTAGAGGGATATCACCTGATTCGCCCGAACAACAGATGTGTCGGCCGTGGCATTGTAAGCCGGTGCGGACGCGTGAACCGCCGTGAGGGCAGATGGACGAGTCGTCCATGGCGTTTGTAAAGCGGCGCGGGTGGCGATTCAAACATGATGTTGTTTAACCGGTGTAGATGCACGAATCGGCGGCAGGTGCGGACGGATGTAATCCGAACATCGGGGTGGCGACTTGCACGTATATCCGTCGAGCATCCTAGCATGGACAAACACCAATGCAAAAAGTGATGTTGATGCGCCCCCTTAGGCGACACCTTTTCGTAACGGTCCTGCTAAAATATTACAAGACCAAGTAACAGTTCTTTGATAAAAACAATATGTTTAATAAAATAAACTTTAGATGGATACCACCTGACTCGTCCGGACAGTAAATGAGTCAGCTGCGGCATGAGCCAGTGCGGACAGGGAAGTCGGCATCGGTATTGTAAACCGGCACAGACGGGAGAATCGGCCGCGACGCTGTAGGCCGACGCAAACACGCGAGTCGGCCGCAGGCGCGGACAGATGTAAACCGAACAGCGGGGACGGCGACTTGCACGTGTATCCGTCGAGCAACATGGCACGGAAGAAAGCCAGTGTAAAATTATGCTGGCGCGCGCTCCATATCCGTGGCATAACTATACCGCGGTCATGGATAATTATCCTGCATAAAAAAATATTGCAGGACAAAATAATTGTTTTTACAAATTAATATGTGCTGTTAAAATAGACTGGACGAATATCACCTGATGTTTGAACAAGAGATGATCTGGTCATATCGCCATAAACAGTAAGCCATTGTCCTGTTTTTCTTGGACAAAATATGACTTGTGCGTACGTCCGCCGGAACACACGCGACGCGTCGGCCATGCCAGAGCTGCAGCAGTGGGGGAGCGGCCGGGTCAACCCAGGCGGGTTTGACCCAGTTGTGGATGCAGTACGTAGACCTGGCAAGATGTGCTAGTATGGTAACTAGACTTTTGGATTTGTTGGATGCATGTAGATGTAGCACTGATGGTCTTCCCGTGAGTTGTTGTTTGTTTCAACTTTCTCAGGTAGTTGACTTGCTTTTGGCAGTTGATGTACCAGTCTGTCTCGGGACTTCCTTTTCCCAACCGCAACTGGATAGGAACGGCTCAGCGACAGTGACTGGAGGAGGCGACGAGCGACCCGTGGTGGCCGAGGAATCCGGGACGGTTGACTTCATTTTTACGCCCACATCCATATATCCTCCGGGTCGTAATCGTACTTGTTTTTTTTCTTTCCTTATTGCTGTGGCGGATCACAACGCCCGGCAACGCTTTTTTGGCAAGAAGTAACAGCAGCAACTCCTTCTCTCATCCGTACTTGACGTACCTGAGAAACAGGCAGCAGCAGAAACTCGACGTTCTCGGCGACTTGTGGTTTAACACGCCGTAAAAATCTCCTACCGGCCCGTGCAACGTGATCCTTGCACTGATCGGTTTTCAACTTGCAGTGGCGGCAACTCACCCACGCCATCTTAATTTTCTTGAACTCCAAACTTTCATCTGTTTAACCGCAAGCTTCTCGATCCCTGGATAGATCCCTCTAAGAACTCAACACCATCGTGCGCAAGCCCCACGGTGGGCGCCAACTGTCGTGGAATTGTCACGGCAGATGTCCTTAGTGTCAGCACTTAGTCGCGAGGCCAACGCATCTATGTGGTAGCTTGAGAGGGGTTAAGCGGGATGAGAGACGCGATGTTTACCCAGGTTCGGCCCCTCACGGTGGAGGTAAAAGCCTACATCCTGCTTGACTGATATTGATGATGATGATCATGGTTACAAGAGTGCTCTAACTCGAGAGCTATTGTCTAAACCTAACTTGTCCAACTTGTGAAACTTGTGAATCTTGTCCTTTTTGGGGAGCCCTGCCCCTCCTTATATATGTTGGAGGGCTGGGTTACATGTAGAGTCCTATTAGGATTAGGACTAGTCTATCTCTAATACAAACCGGATACAAGTCCACGTCTTAACTCCTTGTAAGATAAATGTTCCTCATGCCTTTCCTCTTAAACTGGCCCACCATTAACCTATACCGGCCTGCTGGTCCTTGGGCCTTCTCATGCATCTGGAATACGCGCCGGGTCACCAATGAATCTTCAGGCTCTTGAATCGTCATACCAGTGAACCGCTAGACACGTAAACCGCCAATCCTCTGGCGGTTTACCAATGAAACGCCCAGTCCGGCCGGGTTATACTTTCGGCCGGTTTAGGCCGCGGGGTATATCCCCGACACTCACCGTTGTGGCCAGGGCCACCGCAGCTCAGGCCCGAGCGCGTCATCGCGTTCGGTGAACCACCAAGAGCTTGTAGAACCCACCGGCCACTTCCCTAGTGCACCGTAGCATCGACTCCGTCTATACCCGAACGCCGGCCACCGCGAATGTGCTCGCCGTCGTCTTATCCGGCGACCCCGCGGCCTTCCGAGTGCACAGCTAGATGTGGCCGTGTGCGGGCTACCTTCTGGTAGCCTTCGCACATCCTGCCGCCGCCTGTAGCGCAGCGCCGACGAGCTCCCGCCGTAGCTTTGGTCTCCGCCGGCCGAACTCCGGCAACAGCTGACGTGGCTTGGTCATTAGCACTAATCCCCGCCAGCTGGACCAACCCTAGACGCTGACAGCGGGCCCCGCAGCTAGTCAAAGCGCCAGTCAATGCGGATTAGCACTTGTGTCACTGGCTAGTGGGCCCCATTGGTCATTTTTGACCTGGGCTAGCCCCGTTGACCGCTGATGCAGTAGTGACGTAGTGCTGACGTCATAATAGCTTTCTGGATTATTTATGTTTCAGAAAAGATTTGGAAATTTCAGAAAATAGCTAAAACTTCAAAAATTCATAGAAATTAATCCGTAACTCCAAATCAAACAAATTATATATGAAAAATGATCAGAAAAATCCAATCTGTCCATATGTACCATTTGCATGCATGTTAGAGCAACTTATGTCCTCTGTTTAGGACAATTCAATTATATGGCATTTAAGAAAGCACATATGGAGTTTGAATTTGAACCTAGTGTTCAAACCAACTCCATTTAACTTGTTGCTAGTTGCATTAGATCAATCAACAGCATATTGCCATGTCACATTCATGCATCATACTGTTGCATTGCATTGATTGTGTTTCTTCTCCTTTGCCGGTATTTGTCCCCTCTCGGTAGATGATGTTCCAACGATGAGTTTGATGACACCGATGAAGAGCTATATTATCTTCAGAAGTGCCAGGAAAGCAAAACCCCCTTGTTCATTCCGATACAATCCCACTCTCTCGCTCCTTCTCTCTTTTACTGCATTAGGACAACAACATTTCAACCGTTACATGCTGCAGTAGCTGAACCCCTTTTCCTCTGCATGACCTGTCATTGCCACAGTAAATAGATGAAACCACCTAGCATGAGTAGGAGTCGTTTGAGCCCTGATGTGCCTACTCACTCATGCTTGTTTGTCATGCCTGCTATTGCCTAGAGTTGAGTCAGGTCTGATTCATCGGGGGTGAATTAGAATGTGGTGAACATGTCCTACTGCTGAGAGCTAAGTGTGTGAACACGATTTGGTAAAGGTAGCGGTGAGAGGCCATCTAGGAGTACATGGTGGGTTGTCTCATTGCAGCCGTCCTCATGAACTGAGTTCTGTGTTTGTGATCCATGAACAGTTACTACCACATATTGGGCTCCGGGCGCTCCAAGCTCTCTCAACTTATTAATCAACCTGATCTCTGTCCAGGAGTTGCAACTAGTTTCTGGTGTTTGTAGGTAGTGTTAGTAGTCTACCAAGTGGTACCCGGTACAGGTGGGCTTGGGACAGACTTGGCACCGTGGCACGGTGTACCAAGCGTAGATCCATCCGTCGAGGTGGGCTTGGGAACCCTGCACACATCGTTTGGGGCCGTCAGCGACACCCCGGCCGGATCTCCTTGCGGATGGAACCCGAATAGGCGATAAACCTGGACTAGAGACTTGTGTGGTTAGTCAGGTCGTGGCCGACTCCCTCGCCAGGCTTTCGCTTGATGGTTGCCGAGATACACGACGTGTACATGGTGGTAAGTGGCGAGAGCGTGTGTGAAGAAGTACACACCTGCAGGGTTAACATCATCTATTCGAATAGCCGTGTCCACGGAAAAGGACTTCTGAGTTTCCTGTACAGTACATAGACAAGTGAAAGTGGATACTCTAAAACGCGCAAGATAAGCGTGAGTGCTATGGATGGCGTTCTCGTAGGGAGACGTGAGCGGATCCATAGTCGTGTATTGATATGGTGAATACGTGGACTCGTGTGCGCCACCTCAAAAGAGTTACTTGCAGTCGTAGTTCAGGTTAACCACTGAGTCAAAGCTGGCTTGCTGCTGTTAAACTCCACCACCCCTTTGTTGATACCGATGCATATGTAGATAGTTCTGATGTAAGTCTTGCTGGGTACATTTGTACTCACGTTTGCCTATTTTATGTTTTGTAGAGAGACATCAGTCTCGCTAGTAGTTCCGCTGGACT
This sequence comes from Triticum urartu, assembly GCF_003073215.2. Lineage (NCBI taxonomy): Eukaryota > Viridiplantae > Streptophyta > Magnoliopsida > Poales > Poaceae > Triticum > Triticum urartu. The sequence continues at coordinate 491,320 of NW_024112983.1, read as the reverse complement.
TCGACGTTTAGCTTGTTACCTCAGCTACGATCTTGTACCCTTGGGAGGGTCTTGTAGACAGTCAGGCTTCTCAGCCTTTTTCATTTGTAGTTGTCTGTACTCAGACATGTTTATGCTTCCGCTTGTTGCTTGTATGCTCTGTATGTTGGGTCATGAGACCCATGTTTGCAATATCTCGCTCTTCGGAGGCTAATGAATAAATAATTTGAGTCGTAGAGTTTTGTTGTGATGCCATGTTGTATTTACACATATCGAGCATATTGTGTGTATGATTGAAATGCTTGGTATGTGTGCGATCCGACAACCTAGTTGTTTATCCTTGGTAGCCTATCTCATGGGGAAATGTAGTCTTGTGCTTCCATGAGCCATAGTAGTCCGCTACAGCCCGGTTCACCGGAGTCCTGCTAGCCCAGCACTACTGCTCCGGAACACTTGACTGGCCGGCATGTGTTTCACTTCGTTCCTATGTCTGTCCCTTCGGGGAAATGTCACGCGGTGACATCCGGAGTCCTGCTTAGCCTGCTACAGCCTGGTTCACCGGAGTCCTATTAGCCCAGTGCTATAGCCCAGATTCGCACGCTGCTGACCGACATGCTCGATGTTGATTCATGTATGCTTGTCCCCGTAAGTTAGTGCCACTTTGGGTTCACGACTAGTCATGTCGGCCCGGGTTCTCTGTCATATGGATGCTAGCGACACTATCATATACGTGAGCCAAAAGGCGCAAACGGTCCCGGGCCATGGTAAGGCGACACCCGTGGGAGTACCGTGCGTGAGGCCACAGAGTGATATGAGGTGTTACATGCTAGATCGGTGTGACTTAGAATCGGGGTCCTGACAGCTTTGGTATCAGAGCCTGACTGCCTGTAGGATTACCAAGCCAAAATGGTCAAAGTTGAGTCTAGAAATGCTTTAGTTATATAAGGGAATTGATTGTGGAAGGGAACGTAAGGCTCTTTTTACTCCTTTACCTTATGCCCTTCTGATCTGAGTCAACCTCTTCTTTTCTACGGGGATTTAGAACTAGGCTTCTCATCTTTCTATCAGGATCACGTGTTACTAATATGTGGACTCTTAGGATTGTTGGTTTCAAGCCTCAGTTCAGTTTCTATTACTTCCGTATGTTCATAGCTGGCCTCAGAACTTTGATATTGTGATGTTAAGTGGTTATGCCACCATTTTGCAGAATGTCTCAAATCATTTTGAGCATTTACAGTTGTTATGCTGTCTGAGTCATCCCAGGTTTCTAAACTATCTTATGCATTTGCAAATTCTTCCTTCCTGTTCCCGATGTCCTTTTGGTCAGAATAAGCACACTAATCTTCTGTTGAGGTACTCCTTGCCTTGACATATATGTTGGAGCTATTATTATGACCCTAGGTGTCCTAGAGAACCACCCAGTAATCTACCAATGCTTTGTATCCCAAGTGTGATGATTCTGGCCATCATTCTCGAAAGCATCCCATGATGCCATTTAGTAGTAGGTATTCTACTCCTGGGTTCTTGACCCGAGATTCACCCTACTCATTCATGTTGATAGTGTTGCTAGTTCTTTTAAGATATTAGTAACCTATGCGATAATCCTCGAGGTCCGTGGTATTTCCTTCTTCCAAATACCATGAACTACTTATGGCAGAAGTTCTTGAACCTAAAGATCACAACAAGAGTGCTCTCGATGAGTCCCACATTCTATATTGTGACTCTGCCTGTTCTACCTTTCTGCATCGGTTATCTGGAAGAAACCTGTAGAACTTGTTTCGACATATTAATCTATGCATCCACAACTCATAAAATAATATGTTCCTTTGCATTGTCTCTCTTTAGTTGTATTCTGACCCCCGTCTATCAATTGATAGTCAAGGGTATGTGTGCGATCGTGTTCATTGATGCCTACTATTCTTGTGGTCTGTCAAGCCGTTCTATTCCAGAATGACTAGGAGAAACAAACTCCAGTACCTCATCCATATCTAGGATTGGGTCAAAGCAATTGTATCCTGCAGATCAAATTGCCAATCCAGCCTTTGATCTGTTCTACCCTCGAGTATTACCATATTTTTGTCAAGAATATCATAGGAATTGCACCATCTCTTATGAATTCTTGATGTAGTGATACTTCTCACCATCATCATTCCTTCCTCGGTCCTCGTGTTGTTGTAACCGGAATGCCGACAAGTGAATTGTGATGTGTGAAATCAATACTCCGAGCAACTCGTTGCTTGGTAGTAAATGGACAAATTCTCATTCTTAGTGTGTTGGTTATTGAATCACTATCCTAGGATTGATCGTGCTACCTAGTGCTTATTTCCGGTGCACTCTTCGATCAATAAGTTAGGATTATTCAATCCCTTGCTTATTTGATCATATCATCTTGCTCTGAAAAGCAAGATTGTTCTCGAGCTTAGTAACATATCGGTGGTTCGTGATGTTCCGAATATCCTCTCGGAAGTATTACCAGGTTGTCGCCTGACCGCTATGTTGAGTTTGTGGTCATGTTGGTTTTCCTCCAAACCACCCATTCTCCAAGAATATGTGTTGGATACCCCTGAGCTAGTTGGTTAAGCCAAACCAAAACTTGGAGAGTTGGAAGATAAAAGCTTGTCTGACTTAGTTCGTATTAAGGGATATCTTTGTGTGTGTGTGTGTTGAAGCAAGATGATACCTCCATCGATTGGTCCTCGTGATCAGTTGTTGGATCTATTGCCTTGTCAAAACTTTGACTTGAGTATGGGCTATCGTCAAGTCAAATCAGAACCAACGATGTTTGTAATGTTGTCTTACTCGTGGTTGATCCCTCGAGCATACACCATTACATCTTTTGGTCCAGTGATATGGAAATTCCGATGAGTTGCTATTGAGCCCATCAGCAGCATCTTGTCTCGACCATGATTTGTGTTAAACATTAAGCTAGTGTTGGAAACTTTGTAAACGATGCCTTCATGTTCCGTTCATGAAGCATATGTTTGGATGAAAGTAGCGACTTCCTCTAAGTTCACGTGCAATCGATGTAAGTTGCCGCTGTGAATTCGAGAAAGCTTGCTTTTGCTTCCCCTGGAATCATCCCAAGTCATTCATGCATATGTGTGAAGTATCCTATGGTTTGGAGACTTGCAACCTTCATTCCATATGTTCCCTAGCACCCCAAGCTACTGATTGACTTGTTCAAGGAAAAGAAGTCTAGCGCGCGTAAAGACGTCGAAATCCTTAATGATGGATCCTAACCTGAACTCGATAGTGTTTTATTATAAGACTACCATGCGGTCATTCTTGTCTTGGACAACATGTTCACATGTATGTAGCAGAACCAGCTCATATTTTGGAGCTTGCTATCATAGTTCACTCCTCGAGAATCTCGCAACGTCAGCTCGTCGATTTGTGTTGCAAACTTTCATTTTTCTTTCTGGACTTGATGAGTCTGGAATGTCCTGACACCAACCAGATCTGAATCTCAGGCAGATATGATGGTTGGAACATTTCCGACATTTCCATTTTGTTCCCACCTTGCTCCGCCTTGTGCCAATCTCCCTTGGACTGCCTTTCTCAGCAATTGTTGTTCAGGATCATCTTCAGAGGTGGTCCTACCATGGGTCCCATCCATTTCCGATGATAAGCAAAATCATCCATCGTGTTGTCTTCAACAAGGTAGTCCACATCATCCATTCGAATCGCATATGCCATTCCTTTGAACTCCACCAAACGATCGATTGTGATTGCCTTAGGCTGGTATAAAGAGTTCCAATGATCTAGATATAAAAAGTAATTCTTTTGCCATTGAAGGGAATAACTCTACAAGTCACCTTCCCCAAGGTGCCCCATTGTGGAATCATGGCAGTTAACTCCTCGCTACGTCGTGATCGAGCGTGGATTTGTTGCCTACCTAGTGGACCTTCGTCATCTGTTACACCCCATCCCCCGAATGTATGTTTCGTGTCTCAGCTCAAGAGATGTTTTATATCTCACCCCAAGAGTTGATCTTGAGTTGCCCGATCTTTGAGAAGATCGATTCCTGTAGAGTTCCTGTCCGTCGTCATCGTGTTGGATGAAGATCTTGAAAGGAAGGACGCCAAGATCGACTTGAGTTATCAAATCAACATCCGCGAGAAAGACATCTGGATCGTGAAGAATGTGTTAGCTTGTGTCCCTCTATCTTCTTACCTCACGACTTGAATCTTAGGACAAGATTCTTGTTTAGTAGGGGTGAGTTGTCACATCCCTAGCTTCTGGTAATGCACTAGACAAGCCTCATGTGTGCATCATGTTTAATCTTGAAAGAAACTTGAAATGGGGATTGCCTAAACCCCTAGCATCAAAGGAATTCACTAGGTTCACCTAAAATATTTTCAGTAAATCCAAATGGCTTTCAAAATGTTTATCATTTATGGAAAATGTTGTAAACAGTAACCAGAGGTGATGCACATTTTTCCATGACCTATTTGGGCTCTGAATTAAATCATACTCTATTTGCATTTGGACATTTAAATGCTATAAAATATTTTAAATGTCCAAATAATCATAAACTTAAATGTTTACTATTGGATATATTCCATAAAGTGAGCTTGAGCAAGTTTCATGATTTTTTAGTGTGCCTAAGTATTTCTAATAAAGCCCTGACACTACAGAAGAAATAGAAAAACAGAAAAGGATTAGAAGAGAGAGAGAGAGAGAGAGAGAAAGAAAGCCCACCTGAGGTTACCTGCGCAGCCCACCTGGTGGCCCACTTACCTGGCCCAGCCCACCAGAGCCGCCACCATCTCCCACCTCGCGCCAGAAGGACGCGAGGCGTGTGGCCCCCGCGCACCGACACGCGCCCGACCACCTCCTCCCTCCCTGCCTGCCTGGCTCCTCCTCGACGCGTCCGGACGACGCCATGCGACCCCAGAGCCATCTAGCGCTCCCTCTCTCTCCCCCGAACGCTCTCCCCTTCTCTGTTTCTCTCGCACGCAGCCACCGAATAGAGCCGTCGCCACCGTCGCCGTTCGTCGTGGCCACCGACCTCCCCACACCCATCCATCCCGACCACGAGCTCCACCTCGCTGCCGCGCACCTCTACGCCGAACCATAGGAGCCCAGACGCCCTGTTGCCTCTCCATCGACCCATCTTCCCCGAGCACGGCTGCCGGATCGCCATCGCCGTTACGTCGTCGTCCGTGCCTCCCCGAGCTCAACAACCGCACCAGAAGACTCGCCGTGAGCACCTCGTCGTTTCCCCTCTCCTATTTCCCTCGATAGCGTACCGTAGCCACGCTACCACTGGACCCGAGAGCTCACCGTTGCCGTGGTTCCTCACCATTGTGGCCAGGGCCACCGCAGCTCAGGCCCAAGCGCGTCATCGCGTTCGGTGAACCGCCAGGAGATTGTAGAACCCACCGGCCACTTCTCTAGTGCACCGTAGCATCGACTCCGCCCGTACCCGAAGGCCAGCCACCGCGGATGTGCTTGCCGTCGTCTTATCCGGCGACCCCACAGCCTTCCAAGTGCTTAGCTAGATGTGGCCGTGTGCGGGCTACCTTCTGGTGGCCTTCGCGCGTCCTGCCACCGCCTGTAGTGCAGCCCCGGCGAGCTCCCAACGTAGCTTGGTCTCCGCCGGCCGAACACCAACGACAGCCGACGTGGCTTGATCATTAGCACTAATCCCCGCCAGCTGGACCACCCCTAGACGCTGACAGCGGGCCCTGCAGCTAATCAAAGCGCCAGTCAATGCGGGATTAGCACTTGTGTCACTGGCTAGTGGGCCCCATTGGTCAATTTTGACCTGGGCTGGCCCCATGGACTGCTGATGCAGTAGTGACGTAGTGCTGACGTCATAATAGCTTTCTGGATTATTTATGTTTCAGAAAAGATTTGGAAATTCCAGAAAATAGCTAAAACTTCAAAAATTCATAGAAATTAATCTGTAACTCCAAATCAAAGAAATTATATATGAAAAATGATCAGAAAAATCCAATCTGTCCATATGTACCATTTGCATGCATGTTAGAGCAACTTATGTCCTCTGTTTAGGACAATTCAATTATATGGCATTTAACAAAGCACAAATGGAGTTTGAATTTGAACCTAGTGTTCAAACCAACTCCATTTAACTTGTTGCTAGTTGCATTAGATCAATCAACAACATATTGCCATGTCACATTCATGCATCATACTATTGCATGGCATTGATTATGTTTCTTCCCTTTTGCCGGTATTTGTCCCCTCTCGGTAGACGATGTTCCAACGATGAGTTCGATTACACCGATGAAGAGCTATATTATCTTCAGAAGTGACAGGCAAGAAAAACCCCCTTGTTCATTCTTATACAATCCCACTCTCTCGCTCCTGCTCTCTTTTACTGCATTAGGACAACAACGTTTCAATTGTTACATGCTGCAGTAGCTGAACCCCTTTTCCTCTGCATGACCTGTCATTGCCACAGTAAATAGATGAAACCCACTAGGATGAGTAGGAGTTGTTTGAGCCCTGATGTGCCTACTCATTCATGCTTGTTTGTCATGCCTGCTAATGCTTAGAGTTGAGTCAGGTCTGATTCATCGGGGATGAATTAGAATGTGGTGAACATGTCCTACTGCTGAGAGCTAAGTGTGTGAACACGATTTGGTAAAGGTAGCGGTGAGAGGCCATGTAGGAGTACATGGTGGGTTGTCTCATTGCAGCCGTCCTCAGGAACTGAGTTCTGTGTTTGTGATCCATGAATAGTTACTACCACACATTGGGCTCCGGGCGCTCCAAGCTCTCTCGACTTTATTAATCAACCTGATCTCTGTCCCGGAGTTGCAACTAGTTTCTCGTGTTTGTAGGTAGTGTTAGTAGTCTACCAAGTGGTACCCGATACAGGTGTGCTTGGGACAGACTAGGCACCGTGGCACGGTGTACCAAGCATAGATCCATCCGTCGAGGTGGGCTTGGGAACCCTGCACACATCGTTTGGGGCCGTCAGCGACACCCCGGCCGGATCTCCTTGCGGATGGAACCCGAATAGGCGATAAACCTAGACTAGAGACTTGTGTGGTTAGTCAGGTCATGGCCGACTCCCTCGCCAGGCTTCCGCTTGAAGGTTGTCGAGATACACGATGTGTACATGGTGGTAAGTGGCGAGAGCGTGTGTGAAGAAGTACACCCCTGCAGGGTTAACATCATCTATTCGAATAGCCATGTCCGCGGAAAAGGACTTCTGCGTTGCCTGTATAGTTCATAGACAAGTGAAAGTGGATACTCTAAAACGCGCAAGATAAGCGTGAGTGCTATGGATGGCGTTCTTGTAGGAAGACAGGAGCGGATCCATAGTGGTGTATTGATATGGTGAATATGTGGACTCATGTGCGCCACCTCAAAAGAGTTACTTGCACTCGTAGTTCAGGTTAGCCACTGAGTCAAAGCTGGCTTGCTGCTGTTAAACTCCACCACCCCTTTGTTGATACCGATGCATATGTAGATAGTTCTGATGTAAGTCTTGTTGGGTACATTTGTACTCACGTTTGCCTATTTTATGTTTTGTAGAGAGACTTCAGTCTCGCTAGTAGTTCCGCTGGACTTCGACGTTTAGCTTGTTACCTCAGCTACGATCTTGTACCCTTGGGAGGGTCTTGTAGATAGTCAGGCTTCTCAGCCTTTTTCATTTGTAGTTGTCTGTACCCAGACATGCTTATGCTTCCGCTTGTTGCTTGTATGCTCTGTATGTTGGGTCATGAGACCCATGTTTGCAATATCTCGCTCCTCGGAGCCTAATGAATAAATACTTTGAGCCATGGAGTTTTGTTGTGATGCCATCTTGTATTTACACATATCGAGCATATTGTGTGTATGATTGAAATGCTTGGTATGTGTGGGATCCGACAACCTAGTTGTTTATCCTTGGTAGCCTCTCTTATGGGGAAATGTAGTCTTGTGTTTCCATGAGCCATAGTAGTCCGCTACAGCCTGGTTCACCGGAGTCCTGCTAGCCCAGCACTACTGCTCCGGAACACCTGACTGACCGGCATGTGATTCACTTCATTCATGTGTCTGTCCCTTCGGGGAAATGTCACGCGGTGACATCCGGAGTCCTGCCTAGCCTGCTACAGCCCGGTTCACCAGAGTCCTGTTAGCCCAGTGCTACAGCCCGGATTCGCACGCTGCTGACCGACTGCTCGATGTTGATTCATGTATGCCTGTCCCCGTAAGTTAGTGCCACTTTGGGTTCACTACTAGTCATGTCGGCCCGGGTTCTCTGTCATATGGATGCTAGCGACACTATCATATACGTGAGCCAAAAGGCGCAAATGGTCCCAGGCCATGGTAAGGCAACACCCGTGGGAATACCGTGCGTGAGGCCGCAAAGTGATATGGATGCTAGATCGGTGTGACATAGAATCGGGGTCCTGACAGCAGCCTCCAGCGGTGCGCGAGCACGGCGCACGGCGTGGGCAGCAGGCAGTAGCAGCAGCAGCGGCTGTAGCGGGGCATGCCTCGGGCGGCATGGACAGCTGCAAGCAGCCCGGCCGGCGAGTGGCCAGGGCGCAGCCCGAAGGGTCCTGTAGGTGAGGCAGGGTGCGATAGTGAGGGGAAGGCAGCAGCAGAGTATGTACGCAAGAGCTCGGGCTCCAACCATGGTGGCCACGGACGAGCATAGGGGTGGTGCCTAACGGGGTGGATTGAAGTTGGGAATGAGGGAAATCGGTCGGGGACCTCACCGCGAACCTGTAGAGGTGCAAGGCAAGCTCGAGGAAGGCTGGGAGGCGACAAATCGAAGCGGCGATGAGCGGCGGCCGGAGGTGGAAGATGACTTGACACTAGTAGAAAAAGGGTCAAATGTGAGACACATTAGTCCCGGTTTGTAACAGAACCGGCACTAATGTGTCCATTAGTGCCGGTTCCAACGGCTAGGTGGGAGGAGCTCTTTAGTACCGGTTCGTGGCAAACCTTTAGCACCGGTTCGTGCCACGAACCGGTACTATTGAAAGTGGTGGCAGGATGTAGTCAGACTGGGGCCCCTCCAACACCTTTAGTACCGGTTCGTGGCACGAACCGGTACTAAAGGTCGCCCTATATAAACCCTTCGTCCACCAGCACTCTGTTCTTCCCCCTTTCCCCTCTCCCTCTCCTCTGTTCTTCCCTTCTTCCTCTCGAGTTCAACACCAATTTTGCCCAAAATTTGTCAAGATTTGCAGGCCCCCATCCATTCAAATGATCACAAAGGTTAGCAACTTTGTCCTTTCATCTCTCATTGCTATATTAGCTCTTGCATTGGTTTATATAGTGATTAATTGTGAGTTTTAGTAATTTGGGAGGAATTATATGTGGTAGTATTTGATTTATATGCAAATTGAGGTCAAAATAACACTTAGTTTGGATATGTAGGTGTGGTTTACTTAGTGCCTTCTAAATCTCCTCCGTAACCACCGTCGATCGCCCGCACCGTCCCGTCGCCGGCACCACCTTGTGGTGAGCCTCTTGTTCATGAAATTTTATATAAAAATTGATGTTTGTGTGATTTGGATATATAGTTACTTGTATAATTATCTCACCCGTACGTTCACTACATGGGAAAAGCCTATACACAGAATCTTACTAGCAGCGCGCCTTAAAATCAGGCGCTGCTGCTAAGTAGCAGTAGCGCGGGCCGTAGAAACTCGCTGCTGAAACAAGTTTATCAGTAGTGCGTGCACTCGAAGAAGCGCTACTGCTAAAATTCCCACGACGCCGCCGCGAGGCCAGTTATAGCAGCAGCACGTTAAACTAAACAGCGCTACTGCTACGTAACGTAGCAGTAGCGCATTCAGGAAATAATCGCTACTGCTAAATTAACTACAAAAATTTAGTCCCACCTCGCTCCGTGAAGAGAGTTTTACCCACCTTAAATATGTTTCTTCTACAACTTTCACAAGCACTTGGTCTTCATTGAACTCTATGTGTAGGATTTGTAGCCGCAATAGGAGTCCTCGCCAGTTCTTAAACCAACCGGCGAGGATTCCTATTGACAAATCAGATTGTACACAAAAAGACCATTGATGATCAATGTATTTTTTATGTCTATGTCTATTTTTACATACTGACACATAGTAGTAGCGCGTTCACGCCGAAAGGCGCTACTGATAGGTCGTTTAGCAGTAGCGCATTTCCCTATAGCGTGCTACTGCTATGCCATTCCATCTCCCCCCCACTCACTAGCCTCATCCACAGATCACACACTCACACATCGCTCGGTCTCCTCCTCAACCCCCGCGCCGCCGGTCCTCCCCTGTCGCCCCTCCCCCGATCTGCGCCGCTGGCCTCGGTACCGGCCTCCTCCTCCGTCCTCCCTCCACTCGCCGCTGGCCGGCCCCTCCTTGCTCCACCTTCCTCATCGATCCGTCCTCCCTCCACTCGCCGCCGGCTGGCCCCTCCTCGCTTCGCCTTCCTCCTCCGTCCTAGTATCTTCTCCCTCCTCGTGTCGCCCCTCCTTGTCCCTACTCCGTGGTACATTTTGATTTAGTAGGCTTTCATATGTAACATTTTGATTTAGTTGATATGATTTAGTTGATTTAGTAGGCTAGTTGATTTAGTTGATTTAGAACATTTTGATTTAGTTTATTTAGTAGGCTAGTTGATTTAGTTGATTTAGTAGGCTAGTTGATTTAGAACATTTTGATTTAGTTGATTTAGTATGCTAGTGGATTTAGTATGCTAGTGGATTTAGTATGCTAGTTGATTTAGTTGGTATAGTATGCTTGATTTAGTTTTTTTGTAATAAGCTATTTTTTGGCAAAATGTAGGTGCCAATTTAGTTAAATTTGCCACTTGTTTGTTTAAACAATTATCTTAGGCAATAGGGGCCAAATTAGGATTATAATTGTCCATAAAATTATTTCTCGCGGAAGAACCAAAAATATCACATGCTACTGTTTTTCTTTCCTGTGAAGTGAATCGTTAATCCTTCGCTCATATTGCTTTAGGAAAATGGCGCCACCACCAGCACCACTATGTCGACTGTGCAAGTCAAGGTGCGCCAGCAGCCTTGCAACTGGCAAGCTGTTCGGCATCTACTTCCATCCGAGTTTTCATCATGCGGCGGTAAGAAATTAGATGAAATGTAACAACTATTTTATTTTTAGTGTTGGCATTACTGCATTGTGTCATTTTGCTTTTCTTACATAGATCGTCCCATGCAATGTGAGGTTGAAATTCAACAAGCTGACAGGAGACACTGTGACATTTGGGGCTCCTGGGGGGCCATACACTATGGAGGTCGAGAAAGGACGCAATATGTCACAGATTGGAGGAGATGGATGGGCCCGTTTCCTCGCTCTCATGCGTCTTACTGGTGGTGAGTTGATCAGATTCCCCTTCAGAGCAGAAAGACCCAAGCTGGTTGTCATTTATATCAACCTGGTGGAAGATGATGAAGATAATGAGGACCCACTCAATGAAGATGATGAGAACCCACTTCATGAAGCCATCATAGCTCAAAGAATGAGGCTGAGCGAGGAGGAGGTGTGCAACCTATGGGACATAATTCCGCCACGTGATGACTTTGTCGGGGTGCCATTCGTGACCCGCCTAACAAATACCATGGTCGATCAGCATGAAATGGTATGTTATGCGTACTGCATGTAGTAATTTGATGATATATATATATATATGCTTTATTGTTATATTTACAAATGCAAATTATCTGATTATATGCTTAGTGAATCCGATGATATGCTTAGTGTAGAGTCCAATGATATGCTTTGTGTAATCTAGTCGATGATATACTTTAGTCTAGAGTCTGATCACATGCTTATTAGTGTAGAATCCAAGGAACTATTAATAGTGTAGATAATCCATATATACTTATTAGTAGAATTCATGACTAATTAGTACAAATGCATAGTACTGTGTCTTTTGATAGTGTAGAAATCTAGACTTAATAGAAATATATTTGCAAGAGTATGTGTGAGGCTATTTATTAATTGATATGTTTTTCTTATTCAGAGATTGCCAAAGAACCTATCTGTAAGTTGTGGAATCGAGCCTGATGAAGAAGGCTCGATTGGACTACGCCTTACCGCAAGGGGCTCCGTCACCACCTGTACTTACCGCATGGACACAGATGGTCGTACACACTTGAACTCGGTTGGGTGGAAGAGATTCCTCGTTGGCAAGAATCTTCGTGTTGGACAGGTCATCCTAATTACTATCAGGAACACCAACCGCCCAGGCTTGAGGATGATGATCGTCGTCGATATCATCTAGAACTACATATGTGTGTGTGGCTATATCATCTAGAACTACATATGATGATCGTCGTCGATATCATGTAGAACTACATATGATGATCGTCATTGATATCATCTAGAACTAAATATGATGATTGTCGTCGATGTCACCTTGTACTGCTTGAGGATGCATGTTGAGTATATATGAAATTGCTATCTAGTACTCCCTCGGTTCCAAATTACTCGTCGTGGTTTGAGTTCAAATTTGAACTAAAACCACGACGAGTAATTTCGAACCGAGGGAGTACTACCTAGTACCTATAATGCTTTATGAAATTGATATCTAGTAGTACCTAGTATCTGGAAATTGCAGTTTATCGAAGCTGGAATGGGGAAACAGTGAAAGATATAACAGTAGCGCGGGACCAGGAAATCGCTACAGCTAAGTAATAGCATGTAACACCCTCGATGCGACTATAGCTCCCACGTGTCGAGGCACGACTTAGAGACATAATCGCATTGAAGGCATATGTCGCAAGTGAGGTAATCTTCACACAACCCATGTAATACATAAGGGGAAAGAGATACATAGTTGGCTTATAATCGCCACTTCACACAATTACATAAATAAAGCATTACATCAACCAAATACAATCAAGGTCCGACTACGGAACCAAAATAAAAGAAGAACCCCAAATGCGACAATGGTCCCCGATCGACCCCAACTGGGCTCCACTACTGATCAACTAGAACGAAACAACATAAAGAACATGATCTTCATAGAGCTCCTCCTGAGATTGATTGCGTCATCTGCATGGATTCATCGGCACCTGCAAGCTGGTTTTGGAAGTATCTGTGAGCCACGGGGACTCAGCAATCTCGCACCCTCGCGATCAAGACTAATTAAGCTTATGGGTAAGGTAAATGTATGAGGTGGAGCTGCAGCAAGCGACTAGCATATATGGTGGCTAACATATTCGCAAAAGAGAGCGAGAAGAGAAGGCAAAGCGCGGTCGAGAAACTATGATCAGGAAGTGATCCTATAGCAACCTACGTCAAGCATAACTCCAACAACCGTGTTCACTTTTCGGACTCCGCCGGAAAGAGACCATCACGGTTACACACGCGGTTGATTCATTTTAATTAAGGTCAAGTTCAGGCTTTCTACAACCGGACGTTAACAAATTCCCATCTGCCCATAACCGCGGGCATGGCTTTCGAAAGTTCAAATCCCTGCAGGGGTGTCCCAACTTAGCCCATCACAAGCTCTCACGGTCAACGAAGGAATAGACCTCCACCCGAGACGTTCCGATCAGACTCGGTATCCCGGTACAATAAGACATTTCGACAGGGTAAAACTAAACCAACAACACCGCCCGAATGTGCCGACAAATCCCGATAGGAGCTGCACATATCTCTTTCTCAGGGCACACTCAGATTGTCTTAGGTACGGGTAAGCCAGCCCAGAGTTGCCCCTGGTGGCCACCGGTAGCTGACAGGTGGACCAACACTCAAAGGAGCACTGGCCCGGGGGGTAAAATAATGATGACCCTTGGGCGCGCGACCCCCAAGGGAAAAGAAAAGGCTAGGCGGCGAATGGTAAAACCAATGTTGGGCATTGCTGGAGGAGCTTTACTTAAGGCGAACTATCTAGGGGTTCCCATTATAGCCCAACCGCGTGAGGAACGCAAAATCCGGGAACATAGCACCGATATGACGGAAACTAGGGCGGCAAGAGTGGAACAAAACACCAGGCATAAGGCCGAGCCTTCCACCCTTTACCAAGTATATAGGTGCATTAATTAAGTAAGATATATAGTGATAACCCAACAAGTAAACAAATGTTCCAACAAGGAACGACATCTCGATGTTCCAACAAGGAACAAACTTCAATCTTCACCTGCAACTAACAACGCTATAAGAGGGGCTGAGCAAAGCGGTAACGTAGCCAATCAACGGTTTGCTAGGACAAGGTGGGTTAGAGGCTTGTTTCAACAAACTGGGAGGCATGACAAGCAAGTGATAGGTATCGTAGCATGGGCATAGCAAAAGAGCAAGCATCTAGCAAAGCAAAGATAGTAGTGATTTCGAGGGTATGATCATCTTGCCTGAAATCCCGCAAGGAAGAAGAATGAGTCCATGAAGAAGACAAACGGACGTAGTCGAACGGGTCCTCACAAACGCGACATAACCGGAACCAACCCGAAGAAGCAAACACCGGAAAAGAAGCACACAACATAGTAAACAACCAACACATCAACATGGCATGATGCACAATCGAGTATGATGCATGTCCCGTTTAATGAAGCATGGCATGGCAAAGTGCACAAACAATCCTACAAATTAAGTGGAGCTCAAAATGCAACGGTGCATATTTACGAAACACCACGACAAGTTATTTAGTTCGATCTTGTTTATGTACCCAACAATATTAAATGTTGTTAGCAAGGCAAGAGGTGAAGCATGATGAAACTATCTAATCTAGGCAAGTTTAAATGAGGCCGGAACAACAAAACAACAAGTCCGGAAACTCCTCATATGCAAGTTTTTGGTTATGGTACTGTTCTGCCCTAAACACAATTTTAAAGTTGTTAAACATGCAAAGTAAGGTCACCATGATAAACTAGGCATTTTTCTACCCCATTTACATATAAAGATTATTAAATTCCGAGTTACGGTTATTTAGTTATGAATTAAATCATTTTAGCATGGCATAGGAGCAAATAATGCAAACATCATTTTAAACATTTTAACATGGCAAGAAATTGGCATATTATTAATCTACACATAATTTTAAACAAGTTTCATATATAAATTATTTTAATCCGATGCACGGTTTGAAAGTTATTATATGCATGAACAGCAGGAGGGTTTTGCAAATCTGAAATACTCTGGATAATTTGACAAATTCACGGAACTGAAGGAAAAAACGTCATCGGGCTGCATCTAGATCATGAAGCCCATCAAAGGAAAAAAATCGGGGGCTGCTCAGCCTGGGCCTTGGGAGCCGGCGATGCTCGGCCTTGGAGAGGAAGGCAGCCCACGGATGCGGGAGGAGGCCCAGGGCGCAAGGCGTCGTCCTCCTCCTCGATCCCGCCTGGATCGAGGGAGGCAGAGGCGGCGGCGGCGCCGTTCGCCGGCGGGGCAGCGGCAAGGAGGGGCGGAGGAGGCCAGGGAAGGCCGGGAACGAGCGGATCCGGGCGTGGGGTCCCCGGATCCGGTGACGGGCGAGGTCGGGGAGGGCCACGACGAGCTCGTCGGCGGCCCTGCAAAACAATGGTGGCGGCGGCGCGGGCTTAGAGGAGAGGGAGAGCAGGGGAGGAAAAGGAGGGGAAGAGGAGGCGCGGGGCACTCCCTGGCCGAGGGCGCGACGACGGCGGAACTCCGGTGGCCGGAGCGGTGACGAGAGGCGGCGAGGTGCGGTTGCCGGTGGTGAGGTACGAGGTGGCGGCGGAGAACTCTGGCGGAGGTCCGGCGAGACGGCGCGGCGCGGATCCCCTCGGGCCTGGCGCGGCCCAGGGCGGGCCGGATCCGGGCATGGCGGGCCCGCGCGGCGGGGAAGTGGGCGCGGCGACGCGTGGCGGCGTCCGATTGGGCGAGGGCGGCGGCTGGCTGACGTGGCATGCTCCGATTGGCCGGGGCGACGTGGATGGGAGCGGACATGTCCGGCGGCGCGGACGGAGTTGGATCTAGGGTGTGTGTGCGCGAGAATTTCGGAGGGAGACACCTACTTATAGGTAGAAGGAGCTAGGAGAGTCCAAATGAGGTGCGGTTTGCGGCCATGCGATCGTGATCGAACGACCGAGATGATGGAGCAGAGTTTGGTGGGTTTTGGGCCAAATTGGAGGGGTGTTGGGCTGCAACACACACGAGGCCTTTTCTGTCCCTCGATTAACCGTTGGAGCATCAAACGAAGTCCAAATGATACGAAACTTGACAGGCGGTCTACCGGTAGTAAACCCAGGCCGCTTGACAAGTCTCGGTCCAATCCGGAAATGTTTAATCCCCAGACACGAAAGAAAGCTAGAAATGACCACCGGAGGAGAACGAAGCGCCGGAATGCAAAACGGACAACGGGGAAAATGCTCGGATGCATGAGACGAACACGTACGCAAATGAAATACACATGATGACATGATATGCAATGCATGACACGCAAGCAATGACAAGGCAACACCAGCGAATAACTGAACGACACCTGGCACATCGGTCTCGGGGCGTTACATAGCAGCGCGTTCCTGAAAAGCGCTGCTGCTATAGTCAATAGTGGTAGCGCGGGTACAGGTAGCGCTACTACTAAGAGTTAGTGGTAGTGTTGTATTGGTAGCGCGGGCACCCACGCTGCTGATAGGCCTAAAACCGCGTTGCTGCTAGCCTTTTCCCTAGTAGTGGTTGTTTGTTATACATAGTGCCATGGTTTTGATATCCGTACCCGTCGGCCCTCGTCCTTGTTATGATTCGGATGTGGTATATTCTCTTTTAAAACTAGTTGCATTTCGTGTTTATGACAAATTATGCCCATCAAGTTGACATAGATATTTTTTCTAGGAGGTATGTGAACCGGAAATTCCAACCGACCCTATTGTCGAGAGGTTAAATTTAGTTGAAAGAGAAAATGAGAACTTGAAAGAAAAATTGAAAAGAATTGAGGGGGAGAAGATGGAATTGGAGTTGCATGTTGCCGATGTCGTCGATGATCACAAGATCAAGATGGAGAAAATGCGCTTGAAGATTAGAAAGATTAGAAAATATGCCACTGATAGTGAGGCTTGGTATCATTATGCTATTGCATCAATTGTTACCTTAGTTGTGATCTTGATCGCATTTGTTGTTGCATTTAAATGCTTTAGCTAGAGAGTTATTTGTTTGTTGCATTTAAGTGTTGTATGAACTTGTATTAATTTGGTGTTTTTGGTGCTGTGTATTGAAGATGAGCCGACAATGGATGTATGATGACCGATGCTCTCCCGAGTTCATTAATGGCGTGCAAACTTTTCTGCTTGCGGCTGAGGCAAACAAGCGGGCGGATAGTTTTATGCCTTGTCCATGTGTTGTATGTAAGAATGGTCAAAATTACTCTAAGTCAAGGACCATTCACGTCCACCTATTTAAGTACGGTTTCGTGCCCCACTATAATGTTTGGACCAAGCACGGAGAAAGAGGGGTTATGATGGAAGACAATGAAGAAGAAGAGGACGACGACAGCTATCCTAGCCATGGGTTCCCTGAATACGATGATACAACAATGGGGAAAGAAGGTGAGTCGGTAATGCGGGAAGAAGCTGAGACGGCAATGCGGGAAGAAGCTGAAGAAGAGGCATCAAATGAGCCCGTTGGTGGTCTAGGTCGGGCCATTGCCGATGCAAAGAGAAACTGCGCAAGTGATTTGGAGAAGAAGAAGTTGCAACTCATGTTAGAGGATCACAAAAAATTGTTGTACCCGAATTGCGTAGGTGACAAGAAAAAGCTGGGCACCACACTGGAATTGCTGCAATGGAAGGCAGAGAATGGTGTATCTGACAAGGGATTTGGGAAGTTTCTAGTAATGATAAAAATATGCTTCCAAAGGACAACGAATTGCCCGAGAGTACGTACGAAGCAAAGAAGGATGTCTGCCCTCTAGGGTTAGAGGTGCAGAAGATACATGCATGCCCTAATGATTGCATCCTCTACCGCTGTGAGTACGAGGATTTGAACGCTTGCCCGGTATGTGGTGCCTTGCGCTATGAGATCGACCGCGATGACCCTGGTGATGTCGAGGGCGAGCCCCCCAGGAAGAAGATTCCTGCCAAGGTGATGTGGTATGCTCCTATAATACCATGGTTGAAATGTTTGTTCCAAAACAAAGAGCATGCCAAGGCGATGCGATGGCACAGAGAAGACCGTAAGAAAGATGGAAAGTTGAGAGTACCAGCTGACGGGTCGCAGTGGAGAAAAATCGAAAGGAAGTACGGGAAGGAGTTTGTAGATGACGCAAGGAACGTATGGTTTGGTCTAAGCGCAGATGGCATTAATCCTTTTGGGGAGCAAAGCAGCAACCATAGCACCTGGCCTATGACTTTATGTTTGTATAAGCTTCCTCCTTGGTTGTGCATGAAGCGGAAGTTCATTATGATGCCAGTGCTCATCCAAGGCCCTAAGCAACCCGGCAATGACATTGATGTGTACCTAAGGCCGTTAGTTGAAGAACTCTTACAACTGTGGAATGGAACAGGTGTACGTGCGTGGGATGAGCACATGGGGGAAGAATTTTACCTAAAGGCGTTACTGTTCGTGACCATCAATGATTGGCCTGCTCTCAGTAACCTTTCAGGACAGACAAACAAGGGATACCGCGCATGCACACACTGTTTGGATGATACTGACAGTATATATTTGGCTAATTGTAAGAAGAATGTGTACCTGGGACATCGTCGATTTCTTCTGAGCAGGCATCTCGTAAGAAAGAAAGGCAAGCATTTCAAAGGTGAGGCGGATCACCGGACGAAGCCTCGCCACCATACTGGTGCTGATGTACATGATATGGTCAAGGATTTGAAGGTGGTCTTTGGAAAGGGTCCTGGTGGACAACCTGTTCCGAATGATGCTGACAGACGCGCACCCATGTGGAAGAAGAAATCTATATTTTGGGACCTGGCCTATTGGAAAGACCTAGAGGTCCGCTCCGCAATCAACATGATGCACGTGACGAAGAATCTTTGTGTGACCCTGCCTGGCTTCTTGAGCGTGTATGGGAAGACTAAAGATACACCCGAGGCACGGGAGGACCAGCAACGTATGCACGGAAAAGACAGCATACATCAGGTCATGCAAGCTACGCTCTTACCAACGAAGAGAAGGAAATCTTCTTTGAATGCCTGCTCAGTATTAAGGTACCGTCTGGCTTCTCATCGAATATAAAGAGAATAATAAATATTCCAGAGAAAAAGTTCCAGAACCTAAAGTCTCATGACTGCCACGTGATTATGACGCAACTGCTTCCGGTTGCATTGAGGGTGCTTCTACCGGAAAACGTTTCATTAGCCATTATGAAGTAATGTGCCTTTCTCAATGCAATCTCTTAGAAGGTAATCGATCCAGAAATCATAACAAGGTTAGAGAATGATTTGGTGCAATGTCTTGTCAGTTTCGAGTTGGTGTTCCCACCATCCTTCTTCAACATCATGACGCACGTCCTAGTTCACCTATGCGAAGAGATTAATGTTTTTGGTCTTGTATTTCTACACAATATGTTCCCCTTTGAGAGGTTCATGGGAGTCTTAAAGAAATATGTTCATAACCGTGCTAGGCCAGAAGGAAGCATCTCCAAGGGCCATGAAAATGAAGAGGTCATTGAGTTTTGTATTGACTTTATTCCTGACCTTAAGCCGATTGGTGTTCCTAAATCACGGCATAAGGGCAGACTGGTTGGAAAAGGCACGCTAGGAGGGGAACAAATAATATGTATGGACGGACATTCTCTCACTGAAGCACACTACACAGTTCTACAGAATTCCGCCTTGGTGGCTCCGTATATGGATGAACACAATAATTTGCTACGCTCCAAACACCCGGAGCGGTCTGATGACTGGATTACACATGAACAAACCAGGAGTTTCGCCAGCTGGTTGCAGACACGTACCATGCATGACGCCTCTATTGAAGATGACCTATACTTGTTTTCCCAGTTACCATCTTCGAATATAATGACTTTCAATGGGTACGACATAAATGGTAATACATTTTACACGATCGCCCAAGATAAGAAGAGCACCAACCAAAACAGTGGTGTCCGCTTTGATGCAGAAACCAAGACGGGAAAGGAAACATATTATGGTCATATACAGGACATATGGGAACTTGACTATCGACGTGGTTTGAAGGTCCATTTGTTTCAGTGCAAACGGGTCAATATGGCATGAGGCGGGGTAACGGAAGACCCGCAGTATGGAATGACAACAGTGGATCTCAACAATCTTGCGTATGCAGACGAACCATTCGTCCTAGCCAATGATGTGGCACAGGTTTTCTATGTGAAGGACATGTCTACCAAGCCGAGAAAAAGAAAAGATAAGGAAGCGAATGCATCGTACGATGAGACAAAGCGGCACATAGTTCTTTTTGGGAAGAGAAACATCGTGGGAGTGGATGACAAGACAGACATGTCAGAAGATTATGAAAAGTTTGATGAAATTGCTCCATTCCCAGTGAATATTGACCCGAGCATCCTGTTAAATGATGAAGATTTTCCATGGTTATGGCGCAAAGGGACACACGCGAAGAAAAAGTTTCACACCCAAAGATCTGGGATGTGATCAGCTTCACTATCATCACTCTCTTCTGTGTTTCACACCCAGGAGGGAATCTCTGTAATAGTTAGGGTAGTTATGTGTTTTGGCATTTGAAACGCGAAGAAATTTTATGTGCAAACAAATTCTTTCATGCCTTTACTGATTTTTAAAGTTAAGTTATTCACAAACTAGTGATTCACACTAATTTCAAATAATTCAAAATTTAAACTATTAAAATTTGAAAACTACAGGCACTAACAGAAAGTTTGTAATTTTTTGTACCTAAAGCAAAAGTATTCACAAAGAAACTCTAAATACACAAAAAAACAAATCAAAAATAAATAAAGCAAAAAATAAAGAAAAAAAAAGTCCGCCTGCTGGGCCAGAGCGGCCTGCATACGACTAGAAACCCAACCTGTTGTTGGGCCAGGATGCAGGCCCGCAAAGGCCCAGTAGGCCCATAGGGCAGCACAGAACATGTAGGCCCAGTAGGCCTGCTTTGGAGAGGAGCTCGAGAGAGCTACTGCATGGGGGGTTATAAACCAGTGTGGACGCCCCTCGGCTAGCGAGGTGGGACGAAACTTGCCGCACCGCACCTGCGCCAGTGCACCCCCTTTAGTACCGGGTCATGGCACCAACCGGTACTAAAGGGGGGCCTTTAGTACCGGTTGGAGCCACCACCCGGTACTAAAGGCCTTCGTTTCCCGCCGCTTGGCCTGGCCAAAATAGGCCTTTAGTACGGGTTGGTGGCTCCAACCGGTACTAAAGGTCCATCCTATATAACTAAACACTTCGAAAATTTCAGTTTCTCATCTGCTTCTTCTCCTCTGCCCCGTCGCCCGCCGCCCGCCACCCCTGTCTCCATATCCCTCGTCGCCGCCCCCGTCGCCGCCATGTCCACGTCGTCGCCGCCCCGTCGTCCCCGTCCCCGTCGTCCCCGTCGTCACCGCCGCCCCGTCCCGGCCCGTCCCGCGTCGTCCCCGTCCCCGTCATCGCCTCCCCGTCCCTGTCCCCGTCATCGCCATCCCCGTCGTCGCCGCCCGTCGCCGTCCCCGTCGCCTCTCGCCTCGCCGGTGAACACACACACACATACACTTAATTTGTTTTTCTGTTTTTAGTTATATATATTTTTTTCTTCTGTTTTTTAGTTATAGAAATATTTATAGAAATGTTAGAACTTTTTCTATTTTTTAGTTATAGAAATAGTTATAAAAAAGTTAGAAAATTTTCTCTTTTTTTAGTTATAGAAATATTAGAAATGTTATACAAATGTTAGTTATATAGAAATGTTATTATTTTTTCGGTTTTTTAGTTATAGAAATATTAGAAATGTTATAGAAATGTTAGTTATATAGCATTGTTAGAAATGTTATAGAAATGTTAGTTATATAGAAATGTTAGAAATTTTAGTTATCAAAATCCAATCATTAAAAAATGTTACTTTTTGCGGGCATATAGCTAGTATTTGTTCTCGACGATGCCCGGCCCACATCCTCGCCGTCGACCCTTCCGCGACGACGTCCGGCTGACCCATGTCCGGGACTGGGCTCCGCCGGGCTGGCACTGAGAGGTGCTGCCTGGAGGGGCGCGCCGCTTGATGAGGAACCCGGCCCCGGGTCCCGTCGTTGACCCTGATCTCCTTTGGTGGTGTTCGCGTGGGCCACTTTCCGTGCGGAGGGAGCCGGGCCCGCCGGAGGTGGTACATCGCCATGTCAGGGAGGAGGACGAGCATGTCCATCGCTACATGGTTGAGTTAGAGGGCGGAAGGTTCTCCAATACCTGGTAGGTTCTTCAGGGATCTCACTTCAGCTATGATCCTGTGAGGGTTCCTTCTCTTTGGGTGTCCACCGCCCGCGCCGCAGGAACCGCGAGTATCCTAGATTCTTCTGTAGTATTCGATCTTTATTAGCTACCTAGCCAGTGATGTATTCGATATATAATATTCGAGACGATGTATACGAGGTTATATATTATTCGAGATTATATCTATTACTCGAGATGATGTATTCGAGATTATATCTATTATTCGAGACGATGTATTCGAGATTATATCTATTATTCGAGACGATGTAATTTGAATACTAAATTGTTTTATATTTCTTTTCGATTAGTTAAATAAAAGCTATGGCGGACAATACCGGCAGAGAGGGAGAACAGGCCATGTTCGATATGATACGCCATCCTCGCGGGCCAGATGATGATTATTATGAAGAAGATTATGACGGCTCCGAATTTCTAAACAACACCGGGGAGGGTGATATGATATTCGACCGCGACGACCGAATTGATGAAGTCATGAACTATGATTATGATGATGACGAAGAAAATGTTGATCTTGAAACAACAAAGACCGGCGAGGTATATATATTTATATAAGCAGGCATCTGGTGATCACCGCATATTTTAAATGACTTGAAGATATATTAACGAATCGATCTTTCTTCTTTCAGCCATCCGGATCGAGCAAATCTTCAGGCAACAGGACGAAATGAGGCCCGAACAAAAAGTTGAAGGAGGGCGTAAAGTACAATATCGAGGCCATCAAACCTAATGGCGAACCATTAGCGCCTAAGGAGATTGCAGACAAGTTCATTCGTTAGTGCGGAGTTCTTGTGAAGGACCAACTCCCTATCTCCCTTCAAGAATGGAGAGAGCCGGCAAAGCCACGTCCAGATCTTACTTTTGTCGACGATAGACAAAAAGGTCTGCTTTGGGATACTCTCATGGAACATTTCACCATACCAGATGATTTCACAGATGCAGATGTGCAGAAAGTCAAGGACGCTGCTCTTAGGAAGATGGCGGTTGCATTCAAGAACCACAAGAATCGTGAATGGGACAAGTACATCAAGGGAGGAAGGAAGACTCCAGTATTCGAGGGAACACTAGAGAAGCAAAGTGCTCATTGGGACGATTTCGTGAAATTCAAGGATTCGGAATTAGCTAAGGAACGGTCGATAATAAACAAGAAGAATGCCGAAAAAGGATAAGTTCCATAAGCTGGGTCCAGGTGGCTACGCGGCGCTAATGCCTAAGTGGGATAAGTCTGAGAAAGAGATGGAGGATGCAGGTGTCACTCCGGTTACTAGGAGCTGGCCCCCAGGTGCAGGACTTGGTTCTATGCGAATGGGGGGAGTTGGACCCGAAGATAGGCAAAGTTTTGACGAAGGCATGTCTGAACGGAGCCGACAATAAGATACTTGTTGCAATAGAAGAGGCTCGATCGGGGGTGTTCCAGCCCAAAAGAGAGAATGACGAGCTTACGCGTGCCCTGGGAAATCCTGAACACCCGGGAAGAACACGAGGCAAGGGCACTATTCCGTGGTATGAGGGGTTTTCGGACTGGAACGCCGACCACAGAACCTGTGCGATAAAGAAGATTGCGGAGGAGAAGAAGAGGAAGATGGAGGAGTAGAGGAAGCTGGACTATGAACGCCTTCAAGGCCTAGAATCAAAGCACGCGGACTTGGCAGTCAAATTCCAGCGGCAGCAGGAGCAGATCGACTCACTTAGCCAGCAAAGGGGGTCTCAGTAGCTGCAGCAGCTAGCGGATGATCCAGCATTGGATAGCACCGCCCCATCCATGCCGAGAAGCAGCGTGGGTTCCGCCCCGGGCGACGTAATGCTGGATAGATACCCCGTGGATGACATCACGAAGAACACTAACTGCGAGCTACACTTCAAAATGAAGAACATATCCATGAAGGTGGCGGACGTCGTTGCTTTTACAAATCCCCCCGAGGCAACCTTCCATTGCAACCCGATTCCAGCGGGCTATCCTCGTGTCTTGGTTGATGAGGTGGTGGACCCATATTCGGGGCTACAACTTGACATTCCTGGAGGTGACGACGAGCACACATTGGGAGAGGCCATACATCGTGTCATCCTATGGAGAAAGGATTGCATCGTCTTTCGAAGGCCACCAACACCGCATCATCCGACTCCTCGTCGAACTCCGCCACCGAGTCAGCAGACTCCCGCTCCTCCAAGTCCACCAACGCGTGAGGCCACTCCTCCTCCTCCAAGTCTGGCAAAGTGTCAGGCCACTCCTCCTCCAAGTCCGACACAGCGTCAGACGTCCACTCCTCCTCCAAGTCTGGCACAACTTCAGGCCACTCCTCCTCCAAGTCCGGCAAAGCTTCAGGCCACTCCTCCTCGTCCAACTCAGCCACGTCAGCTGTCTCCGCTGCCTCAGCAATCGCAGAAGAGACACACCGCAGCTATGGTGCGTAGCGGTACGAGTAGAGGTAGTACAGGAAGTACAGGTGGAGGCAGGCGATATAAATATGGTCCAAGCCTCACTCCTCTTCCTTAGAGGGCTTACGACAGGACCGGGGAGCAAACCAATGCCATAGTGCGGGCAGAATTGGACGCCCATTTTGGACCGAAACCGGCAACGCCGCCGAGGGAGAAAGTGCCTGAGGAAAAGATTGACCACTTCATTCGTATGGCTGCACCACCAGCTCCCAAGCCAGTTGACACAGACTATGAGCGCCACATCAGGAAGTTAAATCGAGCACGTCTACAGAAAGAGGCGAGCTCGAGCTCGAGCAAATCAGCTGGCAAAAAATGCGGTAAAACCATTCCCCAGCTGGGAGAACAGGCGGCGCAATCAATCCCCCCACTTGTTGTGCCAACAACACATAAGAGTACACGCGCCCAATATTATTGTGGGCAAACCGTTAACGTTCCCCAGCTGGGCGATCTGGTAATAACCGAGGAGCATATAATGCAGGCTGCAATCCTCAAGATCACTGTCGGACAACTCCTCGAGATCGAGCCCATGCCGACGCTTAGAGAGGAGGAAATAAAACGGAAATATGTCCGGGGCTAACCTTTGGTCAAGCCAGACGAGGTCAAGAAGCTCCCAATGAGAATGTATGAATTGCATCAATGGTACATGGACATTACCAAGATTTCCAATCGAGAGTCCCTCATGGTGGATGTCAAGAAGGATCATTACTACCATGAGAAAGCTGTGGCCGTTGAGTATAATGGACTGTTTCAGTTATACAATCAAGACGCACACGACAAATCTATCGTCAGTTGCTATTGTCTGTAAGTGATTTCTTTCTGTAATTTAAGTCTCAAGCTAGCTGTAGTGATCCTTTTGATCAATCATTACCTGTAATTATCCTCACTATATTCTTTTTTGTGGTATTATGCAGGATGAAGATGTATGAAATGAAAAAAGGTGGATGCTATGGCATTGGGCTCATTGACCCAAACACCGTTAATGAATACACATGGAAATTAGATGCATATCATGAAAACAGTGTAGAGGACAGCATGCTAGAGTTCTTGAAGCGCCTCAAATATAATGAAGATATACTACTTCCTTACAACTTCCAGTGAGTCACACTGTCTTGTACTACAAATTCTTTGTTTTTGCCTACTAGCTAGCTACATGTTTTTGCTTACATATGCCCGCTTAATTAAGACATGCTAACGTGTGTGCATGCAGATTTCATTGGATCTTGTGTATCATTAAAGTTGACGCCGGAACAGTTGAAGTACTGGACTCACTACTTAAAAAACAAAGTGACTACACCATCTTGTTTGGGATAGCCAATAGGTAATTTAATCATTATTAACTATATATCTCGGCCTATTTAGTTCGTCATTTCCTGATATGAACTATTTAATAACCCATTTATTCATTTTCTTTGTCGGCGGGCAGGGCATGGGCAAGGTTCATCAGCGTCACTCTAGGCGAATGGAAACAAAGACTGAAATGGTTTCGATCCAAGGTAAGTAATTAAGTAGTGCTAGCTAGCTGCCTTCTCTTTAATTATCATGCTTGATTAATTATTATCTGATCAAATTCCATTCTCGTAAAGGCCCTGAAGCAGGCGCCGGGGACTGATCTGTGTGCATACTATGTTTGCGAGAACATTCGCATGGTGGTGTCCGAAAGGAGCAGATCTCAAAGATAGGAATGGGTACGTTTGTCAGAACACTATTCACAATTTTTACACCATTATCGATATCTAGTCACACAACTAATACACTTAACAGTTCACAGAGGTGCAGGAGAAGCTCCTACCAACGGAACGCGTAGAAGCACTTCAAGAGGAAATAGCGGGATTTTTGCTCGACCAGGTCATAGATCCGAAGGGAGAATACCATTACCCGCTACCACCCCCATGAACCACTTCCAATTGTCATCATGCTCCGAAGGCACCAATTAGGCTAATGCCACTGGCTCCGAAGGCAACATTGTAGGAGAAATTGTATATAGCTAGCTAATTGTATATATATATATATACATGTGTGTATGTGTGAATTAATATGGTGGTTTGTGAGACATTTGATGATATATATATATGATCAGTTCTACTAGAAATTCTATTTATATATATGCATAACTTGTATAATGTGTAGTATCGTAAAATACCAGCAAACGAAAAAGAATTAAATGGAAATCACAAAATTAAATGAAAAGGAAATCATAAACCCAAACCCCCCCAATTTTTAATACCGGTTGGTGTCACCAAACGGTACTAAAGGGTTCCCTGCCCCCGGAGCTGGCTCGTGCCACGTGGTTTCCCTTTAGCACCGGTTCGTGCTGAACCGATACTAAAGGGGGGGCCTTTAGTGCCCACACTTTAGTGCCGGTTCGCCGGTTATCGAACCGGCACTAAAGGGCCTTACGAACCGGTGCTATTGCCCAGTTCTGCACTAGTGTGATGCAGGCGATGTTGTGGCGTCGAGCTTCAACCGGAGGCAGTAGAGGAAGTAGAGGGCGACAGCGAAGTCCAGGGGCACAACCTCAGGCTTTGGGGATGACGGGGAGTGCGCTAATGACGACGGCCATGGCGGTGGTGGTTTGGGTGTGTGCGGGGAGGAAGAGAACGGCGCGAGGGGAAAGGAGTGGACGACTAGGGTTCGTGGGAGGGGACGGGGTGGCCGGTGGTACCCTTATCCATGCTGGGGTCGGTTGGATGCTCAACGTGTGGAGGATCCACGCCATGGACGCTGCGTGTGCGTCCAACGCGTCCATGTGAACAGGAGGTCAAGGACGAGGTGATAGTGGGCTGGGCCAGGAGCAGTAGAGGTGATGGGCCAAGGGCACAGTGCCCCAGCTATTCCTTTCTTTTTATTATTACTTTTCTGTTTTGTAATTTTCTCCTCTGTTTTGTATTTTGTTTTGCTAATATTTGATGTTTGTTAAACGTGAAAAATTGCACATAAATCTAGTATAATATTGGGGTGTTGCACAAAAAGTTTCAGAGCATTTGAAAATGTTAAATATTTTTAGAAATTCAAAAGGTCAATTATTTTTATGCTGATCCTCTTAATTAATTACCAGGGGTAATTTGGGAATTCAAACGAGGTTGGTTCCAACATGATAATTACTTAGGAATTTTATGGGCCATAACCAACATTTTTGTTTTACTGTTTGAAAACTTTTATTTTTTTGCTGTGACTTTGAGTTTGAATTTGGACCGGTTTCGAATCAACGCGGTTTTAACAACAGTAATCATGGTCACATGGAATCATTAGTAGGGAACTACTATAGCATAATACACGGGCGTCACACTCGGTGTACGAATGGGTGGGCGGATGGGATGGGAGTGGGGAACCATGGCTTAGGGACGCGCTTGTCCGAAATGTGGGGTAAGTAAAGAAAGTACCCCCACCGATTTGAGGCGGTTCTTTCGGTTCAGGGGTATCACGAGCATTTCGCGTGTCGGGATTTCACAGAAGGTGGGAGTTTTCACGTGCGTTGTAATTTTGGAATAGCAAGGTGCGAGTTGAGATGGAGGGAG
Organism: Triticum urartu; assembly: GCF_003073215.2. Lineage (NCBI taxonomy): Eukaryota > Viridiplantae > Streptophyta > Magnoliopsida > Poales > Poaceae > Triticum > Triticum urartu. Next base: position 463,129 of record NW_024112983.1, on the reverse strand, counting down.
TTGTCGGAGCACAACGAGATAAAGATATATCTTAAATATTTCGGGCTAACAAGGCGCGGGTTGAAATTTCCGGACAAGCCTAACGTGTACTGTACCAAATCAATTCGCACTACAAATGTCATTCAAAACTTTGAATTCATGTTATGTTCAATTAAAATATTTCACTACGTGTATAATGCATGCAACCTAGTACTCAAATGAACGTTTTAGTGCATTTCAAACGTATTATACTACCACTTCAATATGAACTAAATTTGAATTCATTTCTCTATTTGAATAAGATCTACAATAATGATTGTTGTGAAGTCAAAGCATTTGAATTCGTTTCTCTGTTTTAATAACATCTACAATCGTCATTATTGTCAAGTTAAATCATCGTTTGTGTATTATCTTCACAGCACACCACATGATTAGTCTCGAGTTACATATGAACTATGTGTACTATATGAACTCGAACTCGATCTTTTGAATCCACTTTATGTTGATTTCAAATCATAGTACATTTCAAGCTCTAGATAGATCTTCACAAACTAAACCATGTCTCATATGTATAATGTGTTTATCACATTATGTATGGTGCCCCGCCCCCTACGCCTATAAGTATTTAGATGTGAGTTGCAAACACCACAAATTACCACAAATTCAAATAAAATGTGAGAATGTTCGATATATAGTATCATTTAGATTGTTCGATATTTAGTTGTAAGCTGCAAATGCCACACATTATCACAAATTCAAATAAAATGTGAGTTTGTTCGATGTATAGTATGGTTTAGATTGTTCGACATTTAGCTGTGAGTTCCAAACGCCATGCATTATCACATTATGGTATAACATGTGCATCCATATCACCGCTATATTCATGCATGCATCTGTTCAAAACACTATGATCTCCTATTCAAATATATGAATCCACTTTCATATCAAATTATGATCTTTGTTAGTCTCTTACACCCACATAATCCTCTAACCTTTGTAGCTACCACTAACTTTCTCTCGTGCATGCACACGCCCTCCTCGCCCTCCCCCTCCCTAAGCATTCTATCCATCATGCACATTCATTTTTTTTCTATAGGTCGTTCTCCCACAGTCTCCACAACTGTTGGGGAATGCAGTAATTTCAAAAAAATTCCTACGCACACGCAAGATCATGGTGGTGCATAGCAACGAGAGGGGAGAGTGTTGTCTATGTACCCTCGTAGACCGCAACGGAAGCATTGATGCAACGTAGATGAAGTAGTCGTACGTCTTCCCGATCCGACCGATCCAAGCACCGTTACTCCGGCACCTCCGAGTTCTTAGCACACGTACAGCTCGATGACGCTCCCCGGGCTCCGATCCAGCAAAGCTTCGGGGATGAGTTCCGTCAGCACAATGGCGTGGTGACGATGATGATGTTCTACCGACGCAGGGCTTCGCCTAAGCACTACAACGATATGATCGAGGTGGAATATGGTGGCAGGGGGCACCGCACACGGCTAAGGAACGATCACGTGGATCAACTTGTGTGTCTAGAGGTGCCCCCCTGCCCCCGTATATAAAGGAGCAAGGGGGAGGCCGGCCGGCCCTTGTTTGGCGCGCCAGGAGGTGTCCTCCTCCTAGTAGGGGAAAGAGGTGGAGAGGGAGAAGGAAAGGGGGGGCGCCGCCCCCTCCCCTAGTCCAATTCAGACCAGCGAGGAGGTGGCGCGCGGCCCACCTCTGGCAGCCCCTCTCTCTCTCCACTAAGGCCCATATGGCCCATTACTTCTCCCGGTAGGGTTCCGGTAACCCTCCGGCTCTCCGATTTTCTCCGAAATCACCCGGAACACTTCCGGTGTCCGAATATAGTCATCCAATATATCAATCTTTATGTCTCGATCATTTCGAGACTCCTCGTCATGTCTGTGATCACATCCGGGACTCCGAACTAACTTCGGTACATCAAAAAGCATAAACTCATAATAACTGTCATCGTAACATTTAGCGTGCGGACCCTACGGTTCGAGAACAATGTAGACATGACTGAGACACATCTCCGGTCAATAACCAATAGCGGGACCTGGATGCCCATATTGGCTCCTACATATTCTACGAAGATCTTTATCGGTCAGACCGCATAACAACATACGTTGTTCCCTTTGTCATCGGTATGTTACTTGCCCGAGATTCGATCGTCGGTATCCAATACCTAGTTCAATCTCGTTACCGGCAATTCTCTTTACTCGTTCTGTAATACATCATCCCACAACTAACTCATTAGTTGCAATGCTTGCAAGGCTTATGTGATGTGCATTACCGAGAGGGCCCAGAGATACCTCTCCGACAATCGGAGTGACAAATCCTAATCTCGAAATACGCCAACCCAACATCTACCTTTGGAGACACCTGTAGAGCTCCTTTATAATCACCCAGTTATGTTGTGACGTTTCGTAGCACACAAATTGTTCCTCCGGTAAACGGGAGTTGCATAATCTCATAGTCATAGGAACATGTATAAGTCATGAAGAAAGCAATAGCAACATACTAAACGATCGGGTGCTAAGCTAATGGAATGGGTCATGTCAATCAGATCATTCAACTAATGATGTGACCTCGTTAATCAAATAACAACTCTTTGTTCATGGTTAGGAAACATAACCATCTTTGATTAACGAGCTAGTCAAGTAGAGGCATACTAGTGACACTAGGTTTGTCTATGTATTCACACATGTATTATGTTTCCGGTTAATACAATTCTAGCATGAATAATAAACATTTATCATGATATAAGGAAATAAATAATAACTTTATTATTGCCTCTAGGGCATATTTCCTTCAACAACTCCTTTCCGACACACACCGATCGATAAACCTCTCCAGCGATGTCTGCCTACAATATACACATGCACCTTCAATCTCCTCCATTATGTGTCCTTGCCTCGTGTCTCTCATACGGTCCCACACACGTGTAAACTCTCGCCCCTCTTTTCATCGATCTCACAACCTCACACTCCTCCCCCTATCTAGCTAGTAGCTGGGCCTCTCGCACCACCTCCTAGCTCCATTCTCTCTGTCTATCCGTCTCGTCGGGCCTTATTTGCCTCTAACAAATGGACTTACACCGATCTATCTCCCGCTATACATATAGCTAGCTAGGTCCTTATAACTCGTTTTCCCCCACGCGTCGATCGATCTACCTCATTAGTTATGTCTCTCCCTTCCTCCGACAAACAACAATTGATCTATCGATCTAGTTATGTTTGCTTACCAAACACATGGTTCCCCTTCCTCATCCGTGGATGTGTCCCGACAGATCTATCACGCACAGGCACACACATAAACACATCCCCACTCTTATTGATAATATTGCAGTTCCACCCTCAGTTTGTCTAGTAGGCCTCTCCCACCATCTTCGAGAAGCAACTATGTCAGCCATCCAGCACTCTATCCCTCTCCCTCCCTCTCTCTCCTCTCTCTCTCTCTCTCTGTCCCATCCTATTTCCCGTCCTTCAGTTATGTATGGATGTCGACCGATCTCCCTCAAGACATAGCTGGGTCTCTCCTTCTCAACACATATACGAGTCGTTCTACCTCTATAGTTAGGCCTCTGCCTACCCCTCCCACACACACACGCACCGATACATCGAGCGCTCTAGTCATGTCTCCCTGCCACACACAAACTTGACATGTGCCCTCTGACGTTCCGGTAGCTAGGTCAGTCGCCCTATATCTTTGACTTGCACACACACACACAATTTCGATGGCTCTCTTCATCGATCTCGCACCCACCCACTTGATCCTCTCTTCGACTCTATCGATATCTATGACCCCTCCCTCTCTTCTGATGGATCGCCCGACCGTCTATATATGATATGGATAGGCCTCCATTTCACACACATTGCATGCAAAATTTTGTTTGAGATCTCATCGACACATATTCCCAAAAATACATTCACGAAATCAACCTCCCCCCCCCAAAACAAAAACACTCACGAACGCACAAGCCATTTGTCCAGGTTTGTATCTCTCTCTCACACACACACGTAGGTGGGGGACGTGCACGAAGAGAAGAGGTGCACACACGGCGCACGTACTCCCGTCTATTTCCCAACCACACCCGCGCGGGTACACGGTGGAGCTCATTTCTATACGAAAAGGCAGCCCACGTGGTAATTTGACACGTGTACTGGTTGTCCACTACATGGAGGGAGGATCGTCTACCATGGGTGAACAAACAAATTGCGACTGGACACATTATGTTAAAAAAGTGGCAAACCATGTTGGGCCTACCTTAGAGGCAAGGCTCTATACACTGGAGTACATTTGATGTGTCCCGTCAACTCGCAGAACGAGGAGAAGCTTACTTAGTATGCCGTCTCCCCGCCCACGGGCGCGGTGGCTCACAGGATGAGGTGAAGCTTGCTTACTACGCCTTACGCCCGCTCCCTCGACCACGCGCGCGGTGGCTCACAGGACGAGGAGAAAATTTTACTAGTACTCCCTCCGTTTACTCCTTGTCCCTACCTTGGTTAGAGAGATTATCATATTGTTTGGAATATATGTCCTTTAGTAGATTTCAATATGAACTACTAATACATACTCCAAACACTGATGTATATAGACGTATTTTAGAGTGTAGATTCACTCATTTTGCTCCATATGTAGTCCATATTGAAATGGACGTAATAGTACGCACTCTCCCTCGCCCTCGAACCTCGCCACGTGGTGGACGTGCAGCAATTCATTCGGTCTCATATAGCCAGAATGATATATACTGCAGTACCATTATTGCTCAACTTCCCGAAGAGGCAAAGAGCCAATCGCAAGGTTAATAGTTTGGAGATGCCAAGCGCAAGGTTTATAGGAGAACGAGTAGTAGGTGTTGCGTCATTTATAAATAAAGTTTTTTTCTTCAGTGGCACGTACGCAATATTAATAGGTTCATATGGAGAGAAAAGGAAACCCCTCCACTAAATACATAGGCAGGACGAGCCTACATGGTTGCTTGCTGGGGTTGCTCTCTTCAGTTTTCACACTCTCTCGCACAAAACCACTGTGGCCACATCTCTAACATCCCGGCGGATCACGTCCGCCGGGGGAAGGGGTGGATGCTTAGTGTAGATGCGGTCACCGTCGCCGACAGCGAAAACCCACTGTTGGCACGTCCCGATCAGGAGTCCCCGCCATTCTCTCTCACAAAGCCGGTGAGGTTGCCTTCATCCATTGCTCACTGCCGCGACGTGGGTAGTTGCCTCCTCCCGCCGCCCTCCTCTAGGTTAGTCTACGCCCCGATATCCCTCAGGTACAACTCCCTTTACAGCCGGCTTGCACCACTGCTCCAGCTACCCACATCACTCCATGTGGATATATCTCTACTTCTTTGCCCCACACATACCTCTACTGGCTTCTACGTACTGTATTTGTGATGAGTTTATGTCTCATCAACTAGTCCCAGTAATCTTATTCTAATCACGCTTCTTCAATTTCTTTGCCACAGGGATGCTCATCTCGATTTTGGTGAAACTGCACAAAATGATCCGATGGTCAAAGGGTTGCAAACTTCATTTCTTAGGAAGCGCCGACGTTGGCAGCAAATTAAAGCCTGGTTAGGGTTTACGGTTTAAGGGCTAGGGACTGCATGGATCGTTTTTTTTCTTTAGCTGTCTCTATTTCAATGGCTAGGGACTGCAGGAGTAGTAGTAGTAATGTACACCTTACGCCCGCTCCCTCTCCGACGTGCGTGGTGGCTCGCAGGACGAGGAGAAAATTTTACTACTCCCTCCGTTTACTCCTCGTCCCTACTACCTTGGTTAGAGATTATCATTTTGTTTGGAATATATATGTCCTTTAGTAGATTTCAATATGAACTACTACGACATACTCCAAACACTGATGTATATAGACGTATTTTAGAGTGTAGATTCACTCATTTTGCTCCGTATGTAGCATAAAGTTGAGACACTTATTTTGGAACGGAGGGAGTACATATTTGCTATGATCTGTCAATCATTGAGATGCAATAGCATGCATGTTAGTCTCCTTTGTGTTTGATGAAATGTTGCAACGGGCAACCATGGACGCAAGATACATGTAACAGAAGCTGGAAGCTTCATAGCATTGTACTATCTCGCTCATAAATTACAATACGTACTATACAAGTACTTCCTCCGTTCCTAAATATAAGTCTTTGTATATATTTCACCATGAACCACATACGGATGTATATACATGCATTTTAAGTGTAGATTCTTTCATTTTGTTCCGTATGTAGTCCACCTAGTGGAATATCTACAAAGACTTATATTTAGGAACGGAGGGAATACTATGTAAAGAGTTAGGTGTCGCACGGTGTCCAGAAAATATGGTGATAGTGTGAGGTGGGCCATGTAATCACTGAGCCTGCGCGTTTTCACTATTCTTGCACTCCTCCGCCGTAAGAATGGAGAAAATTGTAATCTAGTCGTACCTCCTTTCGCCGAAAGCGTGGGACATCCGGCAGTCCTACCACCTCAGTAATAATGACCAATGAGCCGTCAAATCATATAGACCCAACAGTAAGTTGGACGGACAAAGCAACCATCACTCTGGAATCCGCTTCTCCCTTCAACGCAGGTGCCAGTGAGAGGTCGCGTCCGCTCTGCCCGGGCATGAATGCGGCACCGATTCTTTGGAGAGGCGCTGACCGTTTCGGGCAGGAAGCGCGCGCGGGCGATGGAGGGGCTTTGGGTGGGCCAGGCTGGTCAAGAGCGGGCGTGGTAGCTATCTGCCTGTCCTTACCGGACGCCCGGAAATGAGAGGATGCACCGAATCTCGCGGCTAAAATCGTACACTACACACCATCTCTCTGTAGGAATAGGTCGATCTGTCGCTCTCTCTAAACACACATGCTGTTAAACACACACACGCACACATAGGTTCATAGAATAGGAAAATCATGCGAGTGCGAAGTCACAAGAAGTGAGATACAAATGGAGTACGTACAATAAGAGAGGAGGTGACGAATATTCCATCAAACCTGGACTGAGGAGTAGTACTCCCTTCGTCTAGGTGTTAAGTCATCCTACGGAAATCAGATATTCCCAAAATGTTTAGGCTTCGTCCATTAACTTTGCATCTCAATCCCCTCCTGGCGTCGTTGCTAGCGAGCGTTGTTACTCAGGGAGCGCTTGGATCCTTAGCAAGAATAACTTATAGCATAGCCGGGCAAGGTTAGGCATTTGGAACTATTAAAATATTTTAGCATTTGTGGGCCAGCTAGCTTGGGTGGGCTAGAAAAACCTTGCTAGCTTAGGAGAGCCAGATTGGCTCGCTTCCGACGGAGGACTTCGCGTAGTAGTAACATAGACTAGTAACATATGCATGTTGTACTAGTCCAGGTTACTCACCACTATGACCAGCCTAAGCAATGTAACCAAACGCTCCTTACTCTGCCTTTGTTATCTCCCCCAGAAACCCAATGCATGGAGCGCAACTACGCGTTGACCAGTCAAGAAATCAAAGTCGGCTTGCATGCGAGTTAATATGTGGCCCTGCATGGTAGGTAAAACGGCATCTCTTAGTTGTTTGGATTAATTGTTGCGTTTAGAGACATAAGTCAGGGCTTTGATTGGAGGAATGACCGGTCAAGTTTCTCCTTCTCCTCCAATCTGCTTGCACCTTGGTCCCGCTGCACCTTCTAACGTGACTTATTACACCTAGACGGAGGGAGTCGTACGAGATACGGTGGCACACTGACTTCGATCGAATACAAGTGCCCAAAATCGTGTGCATGTTATAATAAAGATTCACTTAAAATAGTATGTGAGCAAACAGAGGGATCAATTGGACAGTGTTCCCGAGCAGTAGCGAGATGTGTGAGGTAAGATACACCGCTGGCGCTTTTATTTTTTCTTATTAATTTGTTTGTTTCACCCTCTGACTGGTGGGACCCAACGTACTACGTGGAGAGAGGTAAGGTGACTAAGGCTGCATTATTTCTTCACCACAATGGATAGTCTTACCACCGAAGCCACATGACACGATTATGATTTAAATCCCAATGACTCCCACACACAGAAAAAAATACGACATGCTTGTCACACGAATGCAGGAATATATAAAACGTTATTTTCCTCTTGTTGAACATAACGGGAGGGTTGTGTAGCTGGTTAGCCTGTTCGCTCATCAAACTTGAGGTCTCGGGTTCAATAACTACACTTGAGCATAATTTGTGCCAGGAGGATTCTTTGACTGGTTAAAATGGATGGATACAGAGCTATAAGATCTCGTAGTGACCGTATAATCACCTCATCACGTATAAGCTGCGGCCTCGGCGCTTGTTTTCTAGGGTTTGCACTCTTCACACTCTCTCGAGTATATATATACACGCTGGAGCCTCAGCGCTTGTAGTAGCTCTCTTCACACTCTCTCACCCTCTCCATATCTAAACAAGACTTCGTTGGCCTCTCTCTCTCCCCTCACTGCCGGTCAAAGAGTCGGCAGGATCCGTCCGCCGGGAAGGGAAGGAGGCTTAACGTTGTCGCCGTCGACGAGGTAGGGAATCCACTACCGGTGCAACTGTTCACTTTCACCCAGCGGCGGCGCGGGAGGGCCTCCGACCCCTTCTTCTTCGCCGCCGTACATAGTGTGGGTCGAACAGCCTCCGATCGCCCACTGAACCACACCCCAAGAACCTTAAGGTATAATTTACTTATTCCACATGCATTGCTCTAGCTGCATATGGGCTTTTTCTGCTTCTGCACTTGAATCTAGGTGTTGGATCAAACAGGAAAGTAGTGGGGAAAGTTGTATACCATGAATCTAGGACATGGTTCAAAGAGGAAAGGAATGGGGGGAAGTAGTGGGAAAAGTTGTATAGCATGAATCTAGGACGTGGATCAAAAAGGAATGGAAGGGGGAAAGTAGTGGGGAAAGTTGTATTGCATGAATCTAAGACGTGGTTCAAAGAGGACAGGAATGGGGGAAAGTTGTGGGGAAAGTTGTATACCATAAATCTAGGACGTGGTTCACAGAGGAAAGGAAGTGGGGAAAGTACTAGTACAGACTGGCTATCCAGCACCTACGTTGGTCGAAAAAGGAAAACAATGACAAACTCAATACACACATCTGTAACGAACTGATCTTTTGTTTTGGGGGACAAGGCTGTAGAGTTTGAGCAGGACTAGATTTGTTGTGCTCACATAGGGAAAGGTGTCTAAAGATAACAAAACTGGGACCAACACAAATATGCTCATTGGTTGTTTGTTCTTTGTTGCAACAGACTGTGCATCACCCCAGTACATCGGTAGATGCACATGGTGCTAGTGCGTCCACTATCCCGTGCAATTCTTTAACTGTTGTTCATCTAAGACCCTGTTTGGTTAAAAACTCCCTAGTCCCTACCTTCTTGGTTCCAGGGACTAAACATGGACTAGAGGTTATTAAATGACACTATAAGAAATATGTCAACTTGTGACCCTCACTATTGGTCCCTAAAAGGTCATAGTTTTTCATTTGCGACCTTTTTTGACCAAAAACAGAAGGTCAAAAGCTGGCGGTCGTAAACTGAAATTAACGACCTTCTCTGTGAGAAGGTCGTACACTTTTTTGACCAAAACATAAGGTCGTTGAACCCATGACCTTATGTTTTGGTCACTGGCTGTCTACCCAGGCCACGTCGGATCCGACGTGGCAAAATGGCGACCAATTTAAAAGGTCGTTGATAAGATTCAACCCGGTCCAATTCAATGCTATACATGGGCCGAGCCCAACAATTCAACCTTTTATATTATTTTTTTCTGTCAATTCTTGTGGGCTACTTGGGCCAAGCCTAGTATTTTAGCTTCTTTGTTTTTGGGCCTTGGCCTTCTTAAAATCAATTGATTTTCGATTTTCAATAATTATATTTTAGAGCTGGTCCCACTAGTCAGAAGGGTCCCACAAGTCATAATGCCATTAATGAGTCCCACATGTCAGAAATTTCAAAATTGCTCAGATTATATTCATAAGTGGGTCCCATTGGTGAAGTTTCCATATCTTCTCAACATACATAACTGCTATTTCAAACAGGACAGAACAAACATAGTTCATCAAATAACACTACATAGCCTTTTACAATCCGTTACAATATTACAATTTACAGTCTACTACAGAGCCAAAAGAACTCCTTGCGAAGTACGGCTTCACTGCTTCACACTTGGCTTCACGGCTTCACACTCAGAAAAATTAGGACTGGAGTTCCTGTAAAAGAGTGAACATAAAGGAAAAAAATTAGGCTTGGAGCTCCTGAAAAAGAGTGAATGCATAAAGGAAAACAAGTAAGAAAACTATACAGGAAAACAAGTAGAGTGTATTGAGCATATATATGTTGTCCCTGGAAGGCGAACACATACAACAACAAGAACAGCAAGAGAATTATCCAAGAATAGAGCATGGAAGCGGATTAACTATATGGAACCAAAACCTGAATCATTGCAGATCAGATTACACAGGAACAGAATGTAGAAGCAGATCATATGGTAGCAAAACCAAATCATTACGGAGAACATAATAATACATGAAGAGAAAGATGCAACTATCCAGGCCAAAACTGGACAAACCACAAACAACAACAACAACAACAACAACAACAACAACAACAACAACAACAACTACAACAACAACAACAACAACAACAACACAATGAGAGAAGTAGCCCTATTTGCATCATGTTGACCAGCACAAGCAGCCATATATGCATCGCAAACAAAGAACACTCGACATCCAACATCTGAAGACATTGCAATGATTTCTAAGCACATCTAGCATACTAGTTTCCGCAAAGAGCATAAGCAAGCATGATACCATATCAATTGCATCACATCAACCAAATTATTCAGGGAGCACAATATGCACATGAACAAAGACAGGTTCTGGGTCCTATTTGATTCACCTAGTTGATGAGGGCGGCAGAGCGGGAGACGAGCTCGATGTCGTTGCCATCAAGGACGATCTCATCCTTGACCTTCTCGGACTACAGCTCCGCCAGATGCAGCAGCAACACCTCCTACAACCACAGCAACAGCACCAATAATGACATGCGTGACATTTCATATCGTCATTACAGAATAAAAAAATTAAGACACAGGCAGCAAATATAGCTTTAGCATTACGAAATTATCATGTAACTGTTGAGCAGACAGGAATATAGCTTCAGCATTATAGAATTATCATGTAACTGTTGAGTAGATACGAATATAGCTTCCGCATTATAGAATTATCATGTAACTGTTGACTGTGAAGCTGTCAAACAGAAACCTGATTATAAACTATGGACTATGAGATGTCACAGCCGATCCAGTGGACTGTGAGATGTTAAGCAGAGCAACATCTGCTAGAGCAACAGCTCCATGGACTAAAATAAATTCCCACAAGGATCATGAGAAAGAGCTAAAAAGGTTTGCTGTAAAAGAGTGAACATAAAGCTACCATTAGAGTGTACTACTGCTAAGGCCAGAACCAAACAACTTCAATGGAAACACTAAATGTAAGCAGTAGAACAGATCTAAAAAGGTAAACAAAATATGAATTATTGTTCACTTAAAATGTGATAGATTTTTAGCAAAATTGTTCGTGGGTGTAACCTTAATCGTTCAAAATCAGAGTTGAAAATGCAAGGAAATTAAGTTGCAGAAGACAATCAGGTATTCCATTTACACAGCATTGTCAACAATAATAGAAGGAAGCAAACCTAATTAATAGTACATTACAGTAGATAAACATTTGTTGATGCCAAAAAAAGACAAAGACGTGTACCATGACATGTCTAGCAAGCCTAATTAATAGTGTAAAACTGTAGCTATAAACAGCACATCAGCAGCAGCATAATACTAATCTGAAACCTTAATTGAAGTCCATGTATCACTATCCCAAAATAAAGAAACATGTCTACTAAAAGCCATGGGTCAGCTATAACTGTCCCAGAATTGTCCAATGCTTGGCATCTGGTCAAGATGCCAACGAATAAACTCTACGTCCTTAACTATGTTATCTGCCCTGAAATGCTTCAGATACTCCGCCTGCTCTGCTGCAGATGTTATTTGAGAAAGAGATGATGTTGTCAACAGTGTTGACAATCCTGTTCCTCACTGAAAAGTAAAAATAATGTTAGCAAAGGAAGAGCAAGCAGTACACATTCATGTCAAATATACATGTGTAAGATACTAGAAGCATTCATTGCATATCTATGTGTACTGCAATAATTTTACGCCAAGCAGTGCACTAGTACATCAATTACACTAAGCCTCAAACGAGGTTCACCAAAGCTGAAATAGGCTGCATGGCTCGAACGGTCCGCATCCCTCATATCTCATAGCTATGGGCCATCACGGATGAACTGAAAAGTAAACTAGTTTTAGCGACAAGCCACGGGTACAAAGAAATATACTAAAATGGCTTGAAGCTAAAACTAATCAACCATTCATCTCTGATAATGAAATTTTTTCTTCATTGGGACACTGCTACTTGAGCTAGATACGACAGATAAAGCTACTCAACAGGAAAATAATACACTCAATGGTACACTCTGATGTATAGTTGAAACCAAAGGATAAGTCGAACGAAACTGCAAAGAAATAAGATGATTTCTCTTCTATAGTTAAAACTCACTCAACAGGAAAATAATACACTCAATGATACACGTGAATTAGAAATGCCCATTATACACAGCCTGAAATGCCCATTATACACAGCCCGGAGGCTGTTCTACAGAAAAACACTAATCAACCAACCAAGTAAAACCTTCTGAAAGTAGATGATCTCTTATCCGTCCTTGATATATTATGACTTCTACTAGAACTGCATTTACTATGAACTGCAACACTTTGTAACCTATAAGCAACAATGATTACTATCCCTGGTAGATATATACTACACCTCTTGATTTTGATGGACAAACACTCATACATTCATGAAATTTACTGAACATAAGCAACTCATATATATGACATGTTTGTAATGGCAGTTTGGTACTAGTGGCTGTAGAAATGTGGAAAGAACACATTCAGGGTTGGAGGTCAGACACTTGCACGCCCATCTCCAAGGTTGGCTGCTAGTGCTCCATTGATTAATATATGAAATTTGAAAGGGGCTAATCTGACCATCAACCTAAACATCCTTAACTACTCCGTAAATACAGTAGCACAAAATCCGGACCTGATAAGAGTCCTAGGTTATGTATGTACAGAGCAGAGCAGCGGCGAGGGTAATGCAAATCACTGACCAAAATAGTGGATCAAGCTGAAAATCAGTAACAGAAATTGCAGGATTGAGTATATTTAAGCACCGAAATGTACGATTTCCTACCATGACCCGTGCCGTGATTGAATCATGCAATTTTGGCTAGTAATAATAATTACGAGTTCTATTTAGAGTAAGTAGGAATCAAAACCCCATCAGGAGCACGGAGACGACAGATGATGACTCCCTGACTCCATGCTTGAAAAGGAAGGAAGCGACAATGGTCATGGCGATGCATGGCAGGGGACCCCCAAACCAGTAGCCGCTAATTACTGCCGCTAATTAATCCCACGGGTAACTGAAGAAGAGGGGCGCACCTGGGATGCGAGGATCTCGGCGCCGCGGTGGAGGAAGAGGGTGAAGTGGCTGGTGAGGTTGAAGGGCCCCGTGAGCAACCGCCCCGCCGACACCACCAGCGCCGCGGCGCGGTCGCCCGCGCGCCTGCCCAGGTCCGCCACTGCCCTGGCGAACGCCGCCGTGTTGAGCGTCTTGTCGTCCCCCACCGCCCCGTACTACGTGACCCTCCGCACGTGCTTCCGGCACCCCGCGCCCCTCGCCGCAGGCGACGCGCCAATGCCGCCCGCGCCCAGCGCCAGCGCCACTGCCGCGCACAACACCGCCTATAGCAAGGAAGGAACCAAACCCATCCGTCAGTCTCGATCCGCGCCCGCGCCGGCGCCAAGAAAAAAACTTGCTTACCTGAAGCCCAGGGTGTGCTGCGCGCCGGCGCCGAGCAAAAAACTTGCTTACCTGAAGCCCAGGGTGTGCTGCGCACTGGCGAGAGCCGCCTCAACTCGCCGGAATCGACTGGAGTAGAGGAGTCGCGCGAGGGAGAGAGAGAGGGCTCGCGGGGGAGAAGGGCGTGGGGGAGGCCATGGACGGCGGGGAGCTCGTCCGGAGGGAGGTGGAGGTGGCGATCTAGAAAGGAGGAGGTGGCGGCTGTGATCTGGAAGGGAGGAGGAGTGGTGTGTGGGGGAGAGAGGGGCAAGGGTTCGCTGCACGGGGGAGTATAGCTGGCCAAATGGGCCGGGTTTTTCAGGCCGACCCGTGAGCACGCTGGCACGGCCCGCCTTGGGCCAGGCACGGCACGGTCTAAACGGGCCGGGCCTGGCACGCGGCACGCCCTGGGCCGTGCTTGGGCCTGGAGGCTGGGCACGCGAGCCGGCACGGCACGGCCCGATTACATTTTTTTTAATTTTTTATACATCTATATATGGCCCAACATGTAAATATAGGCTAAAAACGCTCAGTGCATCCAATAACAGGCTAAAAATATGTGGCCCACCGTGCTGAACGGGCCAACGTGCCGGCCCGTTTACTAACTGGGTCATGCCTGGGCCTGGCGGCGCAGCACATGGGCCGGCACGGCACGTATAGTAATCGTGCCCTGGCGGGCCGTGCCGGGCCAGGCACGATTACGATGGGCCGGGCCGTGCCGTGCCGAGCCGGCCCGTTTGGCCAGGTATGCGGGGGAGAGGGGAGAGGATCTGAGGGGGGAGGGAGAGAAAGAAAGAAACAATTGAGGCAGGGGGTGGGTGGAAAATGTCCATGAGGACAGACCTAGGGTTTCGGCTCGGGTGGGTTTGGGCCGTTGGACCCGGAAGCTTCCGACGGTGGTTGATGCGTGATCCGCGTGATATGCTCATGGTCCAATCAGAACGCAGCAAACCATTTGGTGACCTTATGACCAATATAAATTGGTCGTGATCGATTCAAGATAAAAAATTTCATTCCATTTTTCAGTGTTCAAAATGAGTATTTTTGTGAAAATCCTATCAAATATTTGTTCAAATGATATCATATTTTGCACAAGTTTACATCATGGATTTGCAAACAATATTGATAAAGGAAGTTTTTATTTCCTTTGCACGAAAAATAAATATTCCATTTTTCGAGTGCCCAAAATAAGTTTTTTTGTGAAGGACCTATAAGCGGGTCAAATTTGAGCTGTAGCTGCCTTGTAGTTTGCTCTTTGTTTTTTCCAAAAATCATTTATAGGTACATAAGTATATATTTAATTAGAGAAACACCAAAAAAATTTCAAGATTCAACCACTAGCTAGGAACGATCATTCCCGCCATTTTGACCGCATTTTGAAACGGGCATAAAATATCAACAAAAATCAAAAAATTGGGAAATCTTCGCATTGTGTCATTATATGTGGCCAAGTTCCGAGGAAAAATAATAAACATGTAATAAGGCAATTATTTTTAAAAAGTGTTCTCAGAAACGAGCTATCACGTGTGGAGATCAATGGCTTTCAAGTCAAATGATCAATCTTATGGCCACATTCATGGCATAGTTTGCTCAAATGATCTCATATTGTGCACAAAGGTGCATATTGGAATGGCAAACAATATTGCCTAAGAAAGTTTTCACTTTCTTTGGACGAAAAAACCATTTTTCATTTTTCGAGTGCCCCAAAGGAGGTTTTTTTGTGAAGGACCTCCCAAATATTTGTTGTAAAATTGGACCAAATCATTTTTTTAAAATACTAAGCCATATTTAATGCACAATTGACCAAATGTTTGGTTGTAAAAAGTTTTGATCCACCCCTCGTGAAAAAGACAAATTTCCGCCGATTCAGTTGGAAGTGGGTCAAATTTGAACTGTAGGTGCCTTATAGTTTGCTTTTTATTTTTTCCAAAAATCATTTCTAGGTACATAAGTATCTATTTAATCAGAGAAACACCAAAAAAATTCCAAGATTCAACCACTAGCTAGGAACGGTCATTCCCGCCATTTTGACCGCATTTTGAAACGGGCATAAAAAATTCAAAAAAAATCAAAAAATTGGGAAACCTTCGCATTGTGTCATTATATGTGGCCAAGTTCCCAGGAAAAATAATAAACTTGTAATAAGGCAATTATTTTAAAAAAGTGTTCTCAGAAACGAGTTATCACGTGTGGAGATCAATGGCTTTCAAGCCAAATGATCAATCTTATGGCCACATTCATGGCATAGTTTGTTCAAATGATCTCATATTATGCACAAAGGTGCATATTGTAATGGCAAACAATATTGCCTAAGGAAGTTTTCACTTTCTTTGGACGAAAAAAACATTTTCCATATTTTGAGTGCCCAAAAGGAGGTTTTTTGTGAAGGACCTCACAAATATTTGTTGCAAAATTGGACCAAATCATTTTTAGAAAATACTAGGCCATATTTAATGCACAATTGACCAAATAGTTGGGTGTAAAAAGTTTTGAGCCACCTTTCGTGAAAAAGACAAATTTCCGCCGATTCAGGTGGAAGCGGGTCAAATTTGAACTGTAGCTGCCTTATAGTTTGATCTTTATTTTTTCTAAAAATCATTTCTGGGTACATAAGTATCTATTTAATCAGAGAAACACCAAAAAAATTCGAAGATTCAACCACTAGCTAGGAACGGTCATTCCCGTCATTTTGACTGCATTTTGAAACGAGCATAAAAAATTCAAAAAAAATCAAAAAATTGGGAAACCTTCGCATTGTGTCATTATATGTGGCCAAGTTCCCAGGAAAAATAACAAACTTGTAATATGGCAATTATTTTAAAAAAGTACTCTCAACCGCATTTTGAAACGGGCTTAAAAATTCAAAAAAAATAAAAAATTGGGAAACTTTCGCATTGTGTCATTATATGTGGCCAAGTTCCCAGGAAAAATAACAAACTTGTAACATGGCAATTATTTTATAAAAGTGTTCTCAGAAACGAGCTATCACGTGTGGAGATCAATGGCTTTCAAGCCAAATGATTAATCTTATGGCCACATTCATGGCATAGTTTGTTCAAATGATCTCATATTGTGCACAAGGGTGCATATTGGAATGGCAAACAATGTTGCCTAAGGAAGTTTTCATTTTCTTTGGACGAAAAAACCATTTTCCATTTTTCGAGTGCCCCAAAGGAGGTTTTTTTAAGGACCTCCCAAATAATTGTTGCAAAATTGGACCAAATCATTTTTCTAAAATACTATGACATATTTAATGCACAACTGACCAAATGGTTGGGTGTAAAAAGTTTTGATCCACCTCTCGTGAAAAAGACAAATTTCCGCCGATTCAGGTGGAAACGGGTCAAATTTAAACTGTAGCTGCCTCATAGTTTGCTATTTATTTTTTCCAAAAATCATTTCTAGTTATATAAGTACCTATATATTATTATTTTTTTGAGGGGAAGGCCTTCATGGCTAGCTTTATTAAAATTTAAATAACACTTACATCATCCGCTAAAAAATTACGAATAAAGCCAGGAGGTGAGTCCAACGACACATTTGGTGGATCATCACAACCTTTTTGTGCTAGCACATGAGCTACCATATTTGACTCACGGTTACAATGCTCAATCAAAACCTTCCCGAAATCAAGACTAAGAGCTCGACATTCGTCGAGTAGAGGGGCTGCTATCATCGCATGCCCTACCATTACCACCAGCGTGGTACTCCTCCCATTGCTTGTAATAAGCAAAACGGACAGTGAAATTTCCAGATTTCGTCAGATGCCATGCTACGAAGTCATCAGTTTCCTGCTGATATAAGGGAATTTGCAAGATCCTATCAGCGTCGATGTGCCAAAAATTGTCTTTGATAAGTGTTTCATCCCACTCTCCTGTAGTAGGATCAATGAGTTCATTCACCTTCGACAACACACGATTACCACGCACAGTAACTATCTTCCTGGATGAGCTATTTGGTATCCAACAATCTTCCCAAATATTAATTTTTGATCCATCTCCAACTCTCCATATGCAGCCCTTCTTGAAAGTTTGGATCCCTGCCCAAATACTTTGCCAAACATAAGATGAGCCCTTTTTAAGCTCGCAATTCAACAAATCACCTGATGAATAATATTTTGATCTCAAGATTTTAGCACAAAGCGAATCATAATTATCAATAAGCCGCCAACATTGTTTAGCTAGCATAGCCAAGTTGAAGCTTTGAATGTCTCTGAAACACATTCCTCCTCTCTCCTTTGGAATACACATCTTCCACCATGCAAACCAATGCATTTTCCGTTGGTTCTCACCTTCTCCCCACCAATAATGCGAAATAGCATCAGTGATCCCCTTGCAAATTTTCTTTGACTAAGCCAGTTTTACCCTTCTTCTTTTTCTTCATTGCATGCAAACACTCATAGGCTACAATTACATTGTCAGTTATTATACGGCCCGGAACAAACGCACTTTGCGTTTCACTAATAATCTCAGGCAGGAACACTTTAAGTCTTGCTGCTAGCATTTTAGCTATCACTTTATACACCACATTACAAAGGCTAATGGGCCTAAAATGAGCTACCTTCTCTGGTGTTTCAGTTTTAGGAATAAGAACTATGGTAGTTGTGTTCCAACCTTCCGGAATAACTCCGCTATTTACTGCCTCAAGAACCTCTTTCACTAGATCATCACCAAGTAAGTGCCAGAATTTTTTATAGAATATGGCATACAGGCCATCTGGGCCAGGTGCTTTCAAGTCTGCGATGCTAAACAGCGCTCTTCTAACCTCCTCTTCTGTGTATGGTGCCAAAAGAGCCTCATTCATGTACGGGGCACTTTTTGTTTCACTTTATCAAGCACCTCTTGGTTCGGTTCAGTAACTTTAGCAGCAAACAAGTGTTTAAAGAAATTTTCAATCAACTCTTTCATTGCTTCATTGTCCTCTTTCCAGTTCCCATAATCATCCATCAGTCGACGGATGAAATTACGTTTCTTCCTGGCTGAAGCGAAGTTGTTGAAGAAATTTGAATTACGATCACCGTATTTGAGCCAATTCGCTCTCGCTCGTTGGACCCAATATATTTCTTCCTTCTCAATAGTTTCTTCTATCTCTATAAGCAGATGTCGCTGTCGATCTGCCGACTCATCCATGAGTGGACTCGACCGGAGTTTTTCAAGCTCCTCCTTCAGCGATTTTAAGCGGCGTTGTGGTGACTTAAGAACTGCTCGGTCCCATTCATGAAGGTACGTGTGCACCATTGCCGTACGTTCAGAAAGAGATGCCGAAGATGGCGTCCGTTCCCATTCTTCTGTGACGCGGGTCATTATCTCCTCTTCCTTTAGCCAACGGGCCTCAAACTGCTTCCGCTTCACAAGCTGCTGGTTTGCATCACCATTTACCTCTGTTTCCAAAACAACCGGACGATGGTCAGATTTAATGTGTGGCGCATTTGTTACAATTGCTTCCCGGAACAAATTATGAAATCCGCCATTGCACACAGCCCTATCGAGGCGTTCTCGGATACGACGCCGTCTCCACGTAAACTGGTCGCCCTTGAATCCCGTATCTTCTAGCTCACAATCAACCAAAGCGTCTCGGAATTGTTCCATCATTCTAACCGGCCTTGGGGCACCACATTCTTTTTCATGAGAGTAAAGTATTTCATTAAAGTCCCCCATCACAACCCATGGGAGAGACGATTGAGGATACAAGTTCCGTAGATAATCCCATGAGAGATGCTTATCCTCCCACCGTGGTTCGCCATAGAACCCGGTTAGCCTCCATTCTTCTTTCGTTGAGTTGCCCACTTTAACATCAATAAAATTCTTGCGTAATACAAGTACCTATCTATTATATATAAAAAGTATTTGACAGGCTCACCAGAAAAAGAAGAAATAGTTAGAATTAGAAATTACCACAAAAATCAGAAACATCCGACCATTAATTTAAGGGATAAGTATATTTTTCGTCCTCGAACTCTTCCGAGAGTTTATAAATCGTCCCTCAACTCAAAACCGGATAATTTTCGTCCCTCAACTATTAAAACCGGATAGTATTCGTCCCTCACGCCGCTTCGGGCGGTTTTCGTCCGCATGAACAGTAAAAAAATTAAATAAGCAAAAAAGTAAAAAGAAAATCTGAAAATTTGTGGGATCAAAGTTCCTCGGGTGCGCAAGGTGCATGAATTTTTTTTGTGCTATTTATACATTCCAGGAGCTCGTGACAAAGGAAAAAAACCATAAATATGTACGCCAGTGAACAGTAAATTAAAAAAAATAGAAAACGCATTCAAAATTTATGAAAATTGTTGACATACAAGATGCTCGGGTGCTCAATGTGCCTGCAAAATTTCATGTTGTTTGGACAATGTGGGAGCTTGTGGCAAAAAACAAAAAATTGGCTGGGAAAGAAACTTTGAAAAAGTGCACTTTTTTTTTGCTAGAGCTCCTCCTATGTCATTTCAGCACGAAAATATGCAAGTACCTTGCACACCCAAGCATTTTTTATGCAAAAACTTTCATTTTTTAATTTACTGTTCGCTGACGTACATATTTTTTACAATTTTTTCTTTGTCATGAGCATCTGGAATGTCCAAACAATATGAAAATTTGTACGCAACTTGCGCACCCGAGGAACTTTAATCCCACAAATTTTTAGATTTTTTTTGCTATTTTTTCGAATTTACTACTCGTCAATTTACTGTTCATGACGGACGAAAACCGCCCGAAGCGGCGTGAAGGACGAGAACTATCCGGTTTTCATAGTTGAGGGACGAAAACTATCCGGTTTTAAGTTGAGAAATGATTGTTAAACTCTCGAAAGAGTTTGAGGACGAAAAATATACTTATCCCTTAATTTAATAGTCTTAAATTTGTAGCCATTAGATAAAGATTTAGGTGAAACAATTACCCACCTTTGCCATTAGTAATGAAAAAACGTTTCGCGGGTGGTGCCGTTAATAAAAAAACAAACTCGCATGGGAGCGTGACGCAGATCCAAAAAAAAGCATCAGACGTGTAAAAAAAACTAACTAACGTGGAACAGGGGGATGCTTTTGACGGGATCTCAACCTTGCTTTTAAGCAAATCTCTGTGATAGAAAAATTAAGGGACGCACCTGGCCCCATCAGTTTAGTTTGTTGCCACAGATATTTATGGAAGGAAAGACTGGGTCCCACTAATTAATAATAGAATTAACTGGGGGAGAGGTGTTATGGATCGAGAGTTTCAAGGATCGCCGGCAAAGGAGCGTTCTCATGTGGAACGTGGGATGATGCCTTTGCTACATGCATGCGTGTATTCTTTGGAAAGGAAAAAGCGCAAAGGACAAGGATGGAGATTGCAAAAAAAAAACTAGCATGGCACGTGTGATGATGTCTTGCTATATGTATGTTATACGTATACAAGCTTTCTTTGGAAAGAAAAGCCTTGCATACATTGCCCTTGATATATCCATGCATCGCATGCCATGCCTAGAATGCCTAGAATAGGAAACATCAGTCTGCAGTATTTCATGTACTTCAATATCAGTCTACGGGATTTCATATAATTGAATCTACTATAATGTTCTGGGATTTCCACTTAGGTTCCCTGCCGATTCACACATACCATACACAAGTGTCGTGCCCCTTGATAGGATCTCCCCTTGTGTGCGCCGCCGACAATTCGTTCATACACCATCGTCCTCTAGCTACATATGTGCCTTTAGTTACAACGATTATTTACGAGCATCGTCGCCATTCTCCATTGATCGGTAGTTGCTTAAGTAACATCATGCTTTATCCACGGAATTCATCATCCTCATCCCATGACCTAGCGTTAGCATCACCATGTCAGTTTGCCATCACCGAGTAGCCGAGCGATTTGGACTGCCCAAAGGAGCCACACCAAGAATAGTTAAGCACATAGAGATTTAACCAAGCTTTCAAAACCATGTAAGTACAACTTCCTATGTGTAGGTCTTAAATAGATTTTTTGAAGTCCAACATGAAATTTGTAAACAAAGATGGCATGCGATATGCCCAGTCCAGGCCGTAGATCGAGTACCTGATAGCTCGACCTTTAGTTTGCACTCGGCATACGCCATTGCACAACACTCCAAGCACCCCTATAACCCGTCCGTGGTCTCCCAAGCAGACATGGATATGATCTACAGCAAGCGGCATCAACCACGTATAACATATACATTAACATATTCGACATATAAATTAACATATTCCAAGTGCATGGTTTAGAAATTAGTAGATGCTATCAGTAAAAATTAATTTCTACCATCAGAACTTGCACCGAACTGGGTACATTTACAGAAGGTTTGTCTGATCCGAGCTCAGAATTCTTTGTGGACGCATACTTCAAACAGCTCCAGGATCAAAATCAGCTCATTATAACACAGGTCGGTCAAAGTAACCGTGAATCATGTATAGGTATTTACTTCAAACAGCTCCAGGATCAAAATCAGCTCATTATAACACAGGTCGGTCAAAGTAACCGTGAAGCATGTATGGGTATTTACATGTGTACTATGCACAAATGCTTAGTACTACTCATGTACCGAGATGGACCACATGAAAAGCTCATCTACCTGAAGCATGCAGTGCAATACATTTTCCTCTTTCTTTTGACAAGAAAACAGTAGGAAAGTATCCTAATGTGTGGTTATAAAAAAAACATATTTGCAAATGTATATGTGTACATAAAAAGTAAGAGAATAAAACCAGTTAAAAATAATTCATCTGAAAGCAGATAATTTGAGCGGTTCAACATACATAAATAACATCCTTGGAGTATCACATACATATGTAACACATCTTATTACTAAATACTCGATAATATTGATCCTTAAGAGTTTGAGCATACTTTATCTGCTAAATGTTTTCACTGAGTTAGAACCAATTTTCTTTCAGAACTATATTGACTTTATACATGCATATACATTTCACTACTATACTATAAGCCTAAGAATATAGTGGTCATATATTAAAAGTTGGCTAACCTTTCTAATTATATTTTCGCAAGCCTACACCAATATTGTACCGACAGTACTCCAACACTGCTAAATAAATTAACTACAAAAAAGGCGACATCGACGACCAGGGTAGTTATAAGACATCGACCCATTTAAGCTATAATATTACTATATTAGAAGGTAATATTATTACTAATATTGTCACTTGATTAGTTTCCCATATTTAAAGCTCACCTAATGTTTTTTCCTTCTACGCGAGAAATACCATCGTTCAAATGCAAGTACACATTTTTCTATTGTACAACAGTAGAGCTGACATTTATTGACAAAGAAAAGTCAAACAAGTACAAAATTTAAGATAATACACAAAGAAATACATAAAAGGAGAAGAGAACTTGGGAGCATCACAAAAAACTAGACCACTAAGCTACGTAATGGACCCAAAAGCGGATTGAAAGCAAGCCCATTTTTAGTACCTATGTTTGGCATGATTATCTCACATAAACAGTGGTCATAGGCGGGATGCAAAGTGATACATTTCTTTTATGCAAAGAAAAGGGAAAAATGCAAATCTACTGTACTGTTCTACACATTAAATTTTACTAGCACAAATGCCCGTGCGTTGCAACGGGAGTAAAAATATCTCACCGACCAGTTTTAGTCACTAAAAATTGCACGATCATGTTAATCGTGTTCAGACTCATCTACATCAACATGTTGTGTCTAGTCTAGTTCAAATTATTAAATCTGACATTGCTTTCAAATAATCAAAAGTATTGTTAACTTTCCATCAAAACAATCTGCAACAGCAACCAATAAATAATAAGCTTCGACAACAAATAATTACAACAAAAATGGCTAGCAATTTCTATCCATCTCTCTCACTGTCCCTTTCCTGCAATAATGACATCATCACACAAATAATGGCACCACCATTACAAAGCAAAACCAACAAAAATTGCTCTAAATCTCAATTCCAATCTATGTATTGCCATGTACAAATTTCCACAAGCAGAGCACACAGCAGAGTATAAAACACCACAACAGAGCATAGAACACCACATAGTAGCCGCAAATGGAGCGCCTCTCTGTACAAAAGTGAAGCAGCGGCAAACAAAGCATATAGCAAACAGAATGTCAGAAAAAAGCATATAGCAAACAAACTACCCCACATTTCTCCTCTCCGTTCTGCCCTCTCGGGCAACATATAAAATGGCAGGAGCAGTAATCTTATTCTCAGCCACAATCAGCGTGTATATCCTCCCAAAAATCCGGCGCCATCTCATGGAACCTCGCCATGGACCTAACCCAAGAAGCACATCTCTCTCTCTCCCCCCGTACCGGTTGCTCTCCCTCGACCACCACGGCAGCCCCCCCAAGCGCTCAGCCATGGCGACAGCAGCCTCCCCAGCGCTCGGCAACGACAGTCAGCCGCCTCGTCAACACTTGGCCACAACACCAGCTGTCATCGCCCCCAGTCAGTCCTCATCTGTTGATTTTGGTCTGGAAAACGGGTGAGAAAGGAACTATTTACCAAGACAAAAAGACAATTCCCAAGTGCATTAAAAGAAGCTATTGGCAATACAGGAGTTTATGGGAACCTCATATAGTCATTTGAAAATCTCAAAGCTAGATGATCTGACAAAATTCTGTGTGCCATTATGCTTGACAAACTCAACAATCCAGTTTCTGTAGTTCCTTACCTACTATTTTGCAAACTGGAAATAATGGGGAGGGCACAAGTGTACGTCAAAGGGGATTAAACCAAAATATGTTTAGTAAATCGCCACAGAAAAGCACAAACCTGATTGTGCAAACAGAATTGTTAGCAATTGGGATGGGCATTGATTAAGAACATTTCCGATCCACATTTTCAGATCACCTGGCAACCTGCCCTTTTTAGATAAAAAGTGGCCACGAGAAATCACAAATTAGTTACAGCTTCCTCCATGCCTCTGACATAAATACAGCCCCAAAAAGCAGTGATAAAAGCTCCTCTTAAGCTCATGTCCAACATAAATACTCTGAAAACAAATACGCCAAAGATGGATTTTTACCTTCCATGGAACTTTAGCACTCGAAAGCTTCAGCCAACCATTGTGTACTTCTACTGAAGAAGATGAGCCACCTTTTTATCCATGTTAATAATGAAATCTTCTTGCATTTTCAGCTTGAACACGGAAGGCCTTGTACGCTTGTAGCCACTTGGTAGTGGCGCAAGTGGTCGTCCACGTCGGGTGCGGACTCGGAAGTCCTTGGCCCCACGTTTGGGCATCATCCACATCTCCTTCTGGCACTCGTCCTCGTCAAGCTCCATGGTGTAGATTGTATGATCTACTGCTGTGTCTTTTCATATGAACAATTCAGTGTAAAACATGTACACACAACACACATCAGCTAGCTTCAGAAGCACATGAGGTCGTTATAGGCAACAGACTTATGGCAAGCCTATATGTGTGTCGTTCAGTTGACAGAAAACACCAATTTCATTTGCTGAACTCTCAGATTATCAGAATAACCAAATTCACTCATGGATGTTTCCATGAACAGTAATACAGCTAGATTAATCAAACAGACACAATTGTGATATGTATTTGGGGGTCGATGTGTGGTTTGCCACTTTTAAAATTAGTAAAAGATAATTCTACAATTTTCAAAATGTGGGCACGGAGGCTCGATCTATCATCTCAACATTCCCTTGCCAGAAAAATCAATTACTGATAATAGCACTTAGGCATAGAAATAAGATAACTTATATTGCATCACCCAAAAAATTAATATTGCGAAAATGCATGGATAAAAAATTTGGTAAAACTATAGAAAGGGCTAGCTAGTCATAAAAATATGAACGCGATGGTAATGTAACATGATGGAATAACATACAGCTCGAATATTGATACGTAAAGACGATACTGGACCAGAACGAAGTAATAATCTGCTCTCATCATACCTTGGCTTCTCAAGTTCCAAGGATTTCTCTGTAATGAAGAATATAAAGGTTAAGAACATGACACGGCCAATCCTAGCTCCGGTCGTGTTGATGTTGCAGTTGTTCAAGGATTTAAATGCATGCATGTTGGTTCGGCCCATGATGCTTATCATATGTTTAATATGGACCAAGGGACGCATGCATATGCTAGTACATGCACGTACAAGGTCAAAGCATTGGCTGGTTCAGTTCTAAATACATCAGGGTCAGGTCTTGCTCGGAGCTCCAATAAAATAAGAGATACAATTGATTTGTTTGAGTTGCCAAGGCCGCCGGAAGTAAATCCTGATTCAGTTTGGACACGTATAGATGATTTTATGTGGGACTCCAATTGGAGAGATAGAGGTACAACTCGCTGGTTTAAAAGGAAAGAAGTGCAGACAAGATTCTTATTTATATTCCTGCCATGCAAAGAGAAGTACGGCCATCCATTATCTAGAGATAGAGTTGCATGGAGCTGCCGTTGATAATTTTTGGCAAATCTGAGTCAGTTGATAATTTTAGGAGAGTTCCGTTTCTTTTTCTTTCTTGTAGCATACTCGTGTTGGGTCGGCTATATTGATATAAATAGCCATAGTAAGGTTTTTGTAAGGGAGGTTATTTTTGGGAGATGAATTAGACACGTGTGTGTTTTTCGGCTGCCGGCCATTATCGAGTTTAGAGAATTCTTGTCAAAATCTCTACTGGCGTGTGAGTTCCTGCGACACGACACGTAGGGGATTACAAGCTGAGCCTATATGGTCCGTCCACGTTATTCCTTCAGATTGAGGGGTTGGCGTGTTGTTTCCGTGGGATTTGCGAACATCTTCGTGAACCAGCGACTTGTTCTTGCTGTGATAAAGGTTTGTGCCGTGAAAGATCGGGCCAACAACGGATCGACCCTCGTCTCGAGGTACGGCCCTCATCAGAACATCAGACAAATGTAGAACCTAAGAAGCATATATTAAGAACATCAGACAAAGGTAGAATCTAAGATAATTGGGTTGTAGCAATCGGATGCTGGTTATTTCAAAAGAATGTTTCCACTGAAAAAAGCACATTAACAAATAATCGATGGTACAACTGCAAAATAATCTTGCGAAATAAACTGTGTATTTCACACTGATTCTGCATAACTACAGATGAGGAACTCAACTGCTTATGGTTTTGCTCAAACAGTCGTGCGCCGCAATTGGACTAACTTTAACACACATGTTCTATGGCAATAAGGACAACCAATGTGTCAATCATGTCGGTGCTTTGGGTACCAAATTTATCAACAGTAAATCACACTGACCTAGATCACGGGATTGGGGTGGAGGAAAACTCATGGGATCAATGTTTTTGTTTAGTGCCCTTCTGTTTTCCTCACAAATTCGATTTTCCTGTTTCATCTCAGTGCTTTTGCTGTCTTTGTTTGTCTCCTCCCAGTCCGCCACTAAAATCAAATACGGCTGAAGTAGCTTGGGTCAAATCGAGTAGGATAGCATGTCCAGCAGCGCATGCGGATCTCCTTTTTGCAACGGATTTTGGCGCACGGGGCTGAGCTCCAGTACGAGCTAATGATGACAAGCGGAGTGGAGCACAGGTGATGGCATCCTTGCCACCCCGCGCCCAAGCTCTGTCGACTTTACTTGCCTCCACCATCCCATCCGCAGGGCCTCCCCTCGCCAGTGTTGTGGCGCGCCGATCTGGCAGCTAACAAGCACAACCACCGATCTCCCTGCGCCTACCCATATGCGACCCCTCTCAACTCTGAGAAAAAAATAGCAGCCAGACAAATTAGCATCGTCTCCCGTGGCCTAGCTCCTGGCCCTGCTGCCAGATCAGGGTGGAGGGAGGAGAAGAGGCCGGTGCTCGACATCGGGGATGGGAAGAGCCGGGAGGTGGTGCGTTGCGCTTGTCGAATTGGTCGAGACCGGCGCTATCGGCGGAGACAGAAACGACTTGGGGGAGGATGGCATCAGCGGCGGTGGCGAGCGGCGAGAGGTGCGGCGGCGCGGCCGTTCGCTTGGGCGAGGGGATTGGGGCGTGGAGACGGACGAGCGGGTGGACAGACGAGTCATGTTTTTTGATGTACCCACGAAAGATTTTTTTTTTGGAAAAAGTACCTATAGAATTGTCTACGCTCCGTCAGGGCTTGGCACTATTTTAACCATGATGATGTGTGGCTTAAGGGCCAGTTCTTTTGGGCGATTCTACTATAATCGCCCCCCCTTCTCAGCTTCTTCCAGAATCACCACTTCATACATTTTTTACAATCCTACCTAATTAGACCTTAACGAGATAGGATTGTAAAAAAAATATGGAGTGGCGATTCTGGGAGAAGCTGGGAACGGGGCGATTCTGGGAGAATCGCCGAAAAGAATTGGCCCTAAGAGTCTTGCTCGGATTGGTTTTGGTTGGCGTGTGGGCCGGGAAGGCCGCCACGGACGACGGGTTAAACTGGCAGTAGAACGAATCGTTTTTTACTCAATAAAAGGCCTTCCTCCATTTAAATCGCAGTCGTCGATCTTTGTGGTTAACATAGAATCAACGGATATAAAAGGGTGACTCATGGAGAACTATGAAAGCCTCCGTCCTTTATTATTAGGTAAAGATGAAATGTTTTCCTATTTTGCATGCATACCATATTAAATTATATTGATTGTAGTTTTTATTATGAAATTACCCATGACCAGCAATTTTCATATTTGGTATGTACCTAAGTAGATGGGAATAAGTTATCACAAAGAATAAGGTAGTTTTCAAAATTTATCATGACTATGTTGTTTACAGGGACAACATAGGTACACATTAAATTATGTTTTCCAAAAGTGAGATAATAAGGTATTACGAATAAGAAATGTCTAATAATTGTGTTTCATATTATATTTTAATTTTTTATATGCAAAACATAGTACTACTTTGGAGGTTGCACAGCTGAAATAAGTTTTCTAAGCATAACTATAGGCATTGAGAATAAATAAGAATACATATTTCTATTTTTCTACACTGGAAAAAAATTCATTAGTTAAACACAAGTTATATTGGAATGATCACACTAGTAGAAAAATGGTCAAACGTGAAGCACATTAGTGCCGGTTTGAATTTGAGCCGGCACTAATGTGTACATTAGTGCCGGTTCCAACGGCTAGCCGGGCCGCTCTCATTAGTACCGGTTCGTGGCGAACCTTTAGCACCGGTTCGTGCCACGAACCGGTACTAAAGTGAGTGGTGGCAGGATGTTGTCAGTCCGGGGCCCCTCCAGCACCTTTAGTACCGGGTCGTATCACGAACCGGTACTAAAGGTCGTCCTACATAGACCCTTCGTCCACCCGAGCTCTCTCTGTTCTTCCCCTTTCCTATCTCCTCTCTGTTCTTTTCCCTCTTCCTCTCAAGCTCATCACACATTTTGCCCAAGATTTGAAGGCCCCCATCCATTCAAATGATCACAAAGGTTAGCAACTCTTTCCTTTCATCTCTCATTGCTAGATTAGCTCCTGCAATGCTTTATATAGTGATTGATTTTTGAGTTTAGTAATTTGGGAGGAATTGTATATATGTGCTAGTATTTGATTTATATGCAATTTGAGGTCAAAAATAACACTTAGTTTTGCATATGTAGGTGTGGTTTACTTAGTACCTTCTAAATCTCCGTCGTAACCACCGTCGATCGCTCGCAACGTCCCGTCGCCAGCACCACCTTGTGGTGAGCCTCTTGTTCATGAAGTTTTATATAAAAAATAGATGTTTGTATTTGGATATATAGTTACTCGTATAATTATCTTACCCATACGTTGTTTGTTATGCATAGTGCCATGGTTTTGATATCCGTCCCTGTCGGCCCTCGTCCGGGTTATGATCCGGATGTGGTATATTCTCTTTTAAAACTATTCATTGCATTTCGTGTTTATGACAAATTATGCCCATCAAGTTGACATAGATATTTCTATGTAGGAGGTAGTTGAACCCGAAATTCCAACCGACCCTATTGTCGAGAGGTTAAATTTAGTTGAAAGAGAAAACGAGGATTTGAAGAAAAAAATTGAAAAGAATTGAGCGGGAGAAGATGGAATTGGAGTTGCATGTTGCCGATGTCGTCGCTGATCACAAGATTAAGATGGAGAAAATGCGCTTGAAGATTAGAAAGATTAGAAAATATGCCATTCATAGTGAGGCTTGGTATCATTATGCTGTTGGATCAATTGTTACCTTAGTTGCGATCTTGATCGCATTTGTTGTTGCATTTAAATTCTTTAGCTAGAGAGTTATTTGTTTGTTGCATTGAAGTGTTGTATGCTCTTTATGTATGAACTTTATGTATTGTATTAATTTGATGTTTTCGTTGCTGTGTATTGAAGATGAGCCGGCAATGGATGTACGATGACCGATGCTCTCCCGAGTTCATTAATGGCGTGCGTACTTTTCTGCTTGCGGCTGAGGCAAACAAGCGAGCGAATGGTTTTATGCATTGTCCATGTGCTGACTGTAAGAATGGTCATAATTACTCTACGTCAAGAACCATTCACGTCCACCTATTTGAGTCTAGTTTCATGCCCCACTATAATGTTTGGACCAAGCATGGAGAAAAAGGGGTTATGATGGAAGACAATGAAGAAGAAGAGGACGACGACAGCTATCCTGGCCATGGGTTACCTGAATACGATGATACAACAATGAGGGAAGAAGCTGAGCCGGCAATGCGGGAAGAAGCTGAAGAAGAGGCATCAGATGAGCCCGTTGATGATCTAGGTCGGGCCATTGCCGATGAAAAGAGAAACTGTTCAAGTGATTTGGAGAAGAAGAAGTTGCAGCGCAGGTTAGAGGATCACAAAAAATTGTTGTACCCGAATCGCGAAGGTGACAAGAAAAAGCTGGGCACCACACTGGAATTGCTCCAATGGAAGGCAGAGAATGGTGTATCTGACAAGGGATTTGGAAAGTTGCTGGTAATGATAAAGGATATGCTTCCAAAGGACAACGAATTGCCCGAGAGTACGTACCAAGCAAAGAAGGTTGTCTGCCCTCTAGGGTTAGAGGTGCAGAAGATACATGCATGCCCTAATGATTGCATCCTCTACCGCCATGAGTACGAGGATTTGAACGCTTGCCCGGTATGCGGTGTATTGCGCTATAAGATCAATCGCGATGACCCTGGTGATGTCGAGGGCGAGCGCCCCAGGAAGAAGATTCCTGCCAAGGTGATGTGGTATGCTCCTATAATACCACGGTTGAAAAAACAAAGAGCATGCCAAGGCGATGCGATGGCACAGAGAAGACCGTAAGAAAGATGGAAAGTTGAGAGTACCCGCTGACGGGTCGCAGTGGAGAAAAATCGAAAGAAAGTACGGGAAGGAGTTTGCAGATGACGCAAGGAACGTATGGTTTGGTCTAAGCGCAGATGGCATTAATCCTTTTGGGGAGCAGAGCACCAACTATAGCACCTGGCCTATGACTCTATGTTTGTATAACCTTCCTCCTTGGTTGTGCATGAAGCGGAAGTTCATTATGATGCCAGTGCTCATCCAAGGCCCTAAGCAACCCGGCAACGACATTGATGTGTACCTAAGGCCATTAGTTGAAGAACTCTTACAACTGTGGAATGGAACAAGTGTATGTGCGTGGGATGAGCACATGGGGGAAGAATTTGACCTAAAGGCGTTGCTGTTCGTGACCATCAATGATTGGCCTGGTCTCAGTAACCTCTCAGGACAGACAAACAAGGGATACCGCGCATGCACGCACTGTTTGGACGATACCGACAGTATATATTTGGCTAATTGTAAGAAGAATGTGTACCTGGGACATCGTCGATTTCTTCCGAGCAGGCATCCCGTAAGAAAGAAAGGCAAGCATTTCAAAGGTGAGGCGGATCACCGGACGAAGCCTCGCCACCATACTGGTGTTAATGTACATGATATGGTCAAGGATTTGAAGGTGGTCTTTGGAAAGGGTCCTGGTGGACAACCTATTCCGAATGACGTTGATGGACGCGCACCCATGTGGAAGAAGAAATCTATATTTTGGGACCTGCCCTATTGGAAAGACCTAGAGGTCCGCTCCGCAATCGACGTGATGCACGTGACGAAGAATCTTTGTGTGACCCTGCTTGGCTTCTTGGGCGTGTATGGGAAGACAAAAGATACACCTGAGGCACGGGAGGACCAGCAACGTATGCACGGAAAAGACGGCATACATCAGGGTCATGCAAGCTACGCTCTTACCAAAGAAGAGAAGGAAATCTTCTTTGAATGCCTGCTTAGTATTAAGGTACCGTCTGGCTTCTCGTCGAATATAAAGGGAATAATAAACATGGCAGAGAAAAAGTTCTAGAACCTAAAGTCTCATGACTGCCACGTGATTATGACGCAACTGCTTCCGGTTGCATTGAGGGGGCTTCTACCAGAAAACGTTCGATTAGCCATTGTGAAGCTATATGCATTTCTCAATGCAATCTCTCAGAAGGTAATCGATCCAGAAATCATACCAAGGTTAGAGAATGATTTGGTGCAATGTCTTGTCAGTTTCAAGTTGGTGTTCCCACCATCCTTCTTCAACATCATGACGCACGTCCTAGTTAACCTATGCGAAGAGATTAACGTTTTGGGTCCTGTATTTCTACACAATATGTTCCCCTTTGAGAGGTTCATGGGAGTCTTAAAGAAATATGTCCATAACCGTGCTAGGCCAGAAGGAAGCATCTCCAAGGGCCATGAAAATGAGGAGGTCACTGAGTTTTGTATTGACTTTATTCCTGACCTTAGGACGATTGGTGTTCCTGAATCGCGGCATAAGGGCAGACTGGATGGAAAAGGCACGCTAGGAGGGGAACAAATAATATGTATGGACGGACATTCTCTCACTGAAGCACACTACACAGTTCTACAGAATTCCGCCTTGGTGGCTCCGTATATGGATGAACACAAGAATTTGCTACGCTCCAAACACCCGGAGCGGTCTGATGACTGGATTACACGTGAACAAACCAGGAGTTTCACCAGCTGGTTGCAGACACGTACCATGCATGACACCTCTATTGAAGATGACATGTACTTGTTGTCCCAGTTACCATCTTCGAATATAATGACTTTCAAAGGGTACGAGATAAATGGTAATACATTTTACACGATCGCCCAAGATAAGAAGAGCACCAACCAAAACAGTGGTGTCCGCTTTGATGCAGAAACCAAGACAGAAAAGGAAACATATTATGGTTATATACAGGACATATGGGAACTTGACTATCGACGTGGTTTGAAGGTCCCTTTGTTTCGGTGCAAATGGGTCAATATGACACGAGGCGGGGTAATGGAAGACCCGTAGTACGGAATGACAACAGTGGATCTCAACAATCTTGCATATGCAGACGAACCATTCGTCCTAGCCAATGATGTGGCACAGGTTTTCTATGTGAAGGACATGTCTACCAAGCCATGAAAAAGAAAAGATAAGGAAGGGAATGCATCGTACGATGAGCCAAAGCGGCACATAGTTCTTTCTGGGAAGAGAAACATCATGGGAGTGGATGACAAGACAGACATGTCAGAAGATTATGAAAAGTTTGAAGAAATTGCTCCATTCACAGTGAATATTGACCCGAGCATCCCGTTAAATGATGAAGATTTTCCATGGTTACGGCGCAAAGGGACACACACGAAGAAAAAGTTTCACACCCAAAGATCTGGGATGTGATCGGCTTCACTATAATCACTTTCTTCTGTGTTTCACACCCAGGAGGGAATCTCTGTAATAGTTAGGGTAGTTATGTGTTTTGGCATTTGAAACGCGAAGAAATTTTATGTGCAAACAAACAAATTCTTTCATGCCTTTACTGATTTTTTTAAGCTAAATGACCCTGAAATTTAAAAGCATTTCAAATGAACTCAGAAAAGGTTGAAAGTTGGCATGGTATCATAATTTCACCCACATAGCATGTGCAAAAAAGTAGAGAGGGTTACCACAAAAACTGGATGCACTTCGTGTACTAAATGGACAATCTCTTTCGAAGTATCAGGGTTTCGGACGAAAACTTATCCGTTACAAAAGGCATTTCATTTTTTTAAATAACCTAAGCATTACCAAATCGAATAAAATGATAAAACACACTAATATTAAACATAAGAGAAAAGAATCACTGAAAAATCTATTCTCAAAGTTAAGTTATTCACAAACTATTGATTCACACAAATTTCAAATAAATCAAAATTTAAACTATTCAAATTTGTAAACTACCGGTACTAACAGAAAGTTTGTAAATTTTTTGTACCTAAAGCAAAAATATTCACAAAGAAACTCTAAATACAGCAAAAAAACAACTCAAACAAAAATAAATAAAGCAAAAAAAAAGCTCACCTACTGCGCCACAGCGGCCTGCATACGATTAGAAACCCAACCTGTTGTTGGACCAGGATGCAGGCCCGCAAAGGCCCAGTAGGCCCATAGGGCAGCACAGAACATTTAGGCCCAGTAGGCCTGCTTTGGAGAGGAGCTCGAGGGAGCTACCGCACTGGGGCTTATAAACCAGTGCGGACGCCCCTCGGCTAGCGAGGTGGGACTAAACATTTCATACCACACCTGCGCCAGCGCACCCCCTTTAGTGCCGGGTGGTAGCACCAACCGGTACTAAAGGGGGGGGCCTTTAGTACCGGTTGGAGCCACCACCCGGCACTAAAGGGGGTGCGGTTCCCGCCGCTTGGCCTGGCCAAAACAAGCCTTTAGTACCGGTTGGTGGCTCCAACCGGTACTAAAGGTCCATCCTATATAACTAAACACTTCAAAAATTTCAGTTTCTCCTCTGCTTCCTCTCCTCTGCCCCGCCGCCCGCCGCCCCCGTCTCCATAACCCTCGTCGCCGCCCCTGTCCCCGTCGTCGCCGCCCCGTCGTCCCCGTCCCCGTCGTCACAGCCGCGCCGTCCCGGCCCGTCCCGCGTCGTCCCCGTCCCCGTCATCGCCGCCCCATCCCCATCGTCGCCGCCCCGGCCCGTCCCCGTCGTCACCGCCCCGTCCCTGTCCCCGTCGTCGCCATCCCCGTCGTCGCCGCGCCCGTCGCTGTCCCCGCCCCCCGTCGCCTCTCGCCTCGCCGGTGAGCACACACACACATAGTTAGTTATAGAGATGTTAGAAATGTTATAGAAATGTTTGAATTGTTAGAAATTTTTCTGTTTTTTAGTTATAGAAATAGTTATAAAATAGTTAGAATTGTTAGAATTTTTTCTATTTTTTAGTTATAGAAATAGTTAGAATTGTTAGAATTTGTTTTGTTTTTTAGTTATAGAAATAGTTATAAAAAAGTTAGAAATTTTTTCTGTTTTTTAGTTATAGAAATATTAGAAATGTTATACAAATGTTAGTTATATATATAGAAATGTTATAATTTTTTTTTCTGTTTTTAGTTATAGAAATATTAGAAATGTTATAGAAAAGTTAGTTATATAGCATTGTTAGAAATGTTATAGGAATGTTAGTTATATAGAAATGTTAGAAATTTTAGTTATCAAAATCCAATCATTAAAAAAATTATACTTTTTGCGGGCATATAGCTAGTATTTGTTCTGGACGATGCCCGGCCCGCATCTTCGCCGTCGACCCGTCCGCGAAGACGTCCGGCTGACCCATGTCCGGGACTGGGCTCCGCCGGGCTGGCACTGGGAGGTGCTGCCTAGAGGGGCGCGCCGCTTGATGAGGAACCCGACCCCGGGTCCCGTCGTTGACCCTGATCTCGTTTGGTGGCGTTCGCGTGGGCCAGTTTCGGTGCGGAGGGAGCCGGCCCCGCCGGAGGAGGTACGTCGCCGTGTCAGGGAGGAGGACGAGCACGTCCATCACTACATGGTTGCGTTAGAGGGTGGCAGGTTCTCCAATGCCTGGCAGTTTCTTCAGGGATCTCACTTCAGCTATGATCCTGTGAGGGTTCCTTCTCTTTGGGTGTCCACCGCCCGCGCCGAAGGAACCGCGAGTGTCCTAGATTCTTCTGTAGTATTCAATCTTTATTAGCTACCTAGCCAGTGAGGTACTCGATATATAATATTCGAGACGATGTATTCGAGATTATATATTATTCGAGACGTTGTATTCGAGATTATATCTATTATTCGAGACGATGTATTCGAGATTATATCTATTATTCGAGACGACGTATTCGAGATTATATTCGATGATGCTTATTATGTACTATGATTGATTCAGTTTTTCCTTATTAATTGATTGCATCCATGCATTGTAATTTGAATATATTTCTTTTGGATTAGTTAAACAAAACCTATGGCGGACAATACCGGCAGAGAGGGAGAAGAGGCCCTGTTCAATATCATACGCAATCCTCGCGGGCCAGATGATGATCAGAATGAAGAAGATGATATGATATTCGAATATGTAAACAACACCGGGGAGGGTGATATGATATTCGATCGTGACGACCGAATTGATGAAGTCGTGAACTATGAATATGACGAAGAAAATGTTGATCTTGAAACAACAAAGACCGGCGAGGTATATATATTTATATAAGCAGGCATCTGGTGATCATGACATGTTTTAAATGACTTGAAGATATATTAACGAATCGAACTTTCTTCTTTCCGCCATCCGGATCGAGCAAATCTTCAGGAAACAGGACAAAACGAGGCCCGGACAAAAAGCTGAAGGAGGGCGTAAAGTACATTATCGAGGCAATCAAACCTAATGGCGAACCATTCACGCCTAAGAAGATTGCGGACAAGTTCGTTCATCAGTGTGGAGTTCTTGTGAAGGACCTACTCCCGATCTCCCTTCAAGACTGGAGAGAGCCATCAAAGCCATGTCCAGGAGTTACTTTTGTCGACGACAGACAAAAGCATTTGCTTTGGGAAATGCTCATGGAACATTTCACCCTACCAGATCATTTCACAAAAGCAGATGTGGACAAAGTCAAGGACCATGCTCTTAGGAAGATGGCGGTTGCATTCAAGAACCACAAGATTCGTGAATGGGCCAAGTACGTCAATGGAGGAAGGAAGACTCCAGTATTCGAGGGAGTACTAGAGAAGCAAAGTGCTCATTGGGACGATTTCGTGAAATTCAAGGATTCGGAATTATCTAAGGAACGGTCGAGAATAAACAAGGCCAATGCCGCAAAAAAGGATAAGTTCCATAAGCTCGGGCCAGGTGGCTATGCAGTGGGATTGCCTAAGTGGGATAAGTCTGAGAAAGAGATGCTGGATGCAGGTGTCACTCCAGAAACATTGAGCTGGCCCCCCAGGTGCAGGACTTGGTTCTATGCGTATGGGGGGGAGTTGGACCCGAAGACAGGCAAAGTTTCCAAGAAGGCATGTCTGGACGGAGCCGAAGATAAGCTACTTGTTGCAATAGAAGAGGCTCGATCCGGGTTGTTCGAGCCCAACAGAGAGAATGACGAGCTTACGCGTGCCCAGGGAAATCCTGAACACCCGGGAAGAACACGAGGCATGGGCGCTATTTCGTGGTATGAGGGGTTTTCGGACTGGAACGCCGACTACAGAACCCGTGCGAGAAAGAAGATTGCGGAGGAGAAGAAGAGGAAGATGGAGGAGGACCAGAGGAAGCTAGACTATGAACGCCTTCAATTCCTAGAATTAGCGCACGCGGACTTGGCAATCAAATTCCAGCGGCACCAGGAGCAGATCGACTCACTTAGCCAGCAAAGGGGGTCTCAGCAGCTAGAGGTTGATCCACCAATGGATAGCACCGTCCCATCCATGCCGAGAAGCAGCGTGGGTTCTGCCCCGGGCGACGCATTGCTGGATAGCTACCCAGTGGATGACATCATGGAGAACACTAACTGTGAGCTACACTTCAAAATGAAGAACATATCCATGAAGGTGGCGGACGCCCTTGCTTTTACAAATCCCCCCAAGGCAACCTTCCATTGCAACCCGATTCCAGCGGGCTATGCTCGTGTCTTGGTTGATGAGGTGGTGGACCACTATTCAGGGCTAGAGCTTGACATTCCTGGAGGTGACACACACACAACGAGAGGCCAACCATCATATCATCCTATGGAGAAAGGATTGCATCATCTTTCCAAGGCCACCGACACCGCGTCATCCGACTCCTCGTCGTAGTCCGCCGCCGAGTCAGCATACTCCCGCTCCTCCAAGTCCACTAACGCGTCAGGCCGCTCCTCCTCCAAGTCCGGCACAGCTTCAGGCCACTCCTCCTCCAAGTCCGGCAAAGAGTCAGGCCACTCCTCCTCCAAGTCTGGCACAGCTTCAGGCAACTCCTCCTCCAAGTCCGGCACAGCTTCAGGCCACTCCTCCTCCTCCAACTCAGCCACGTCAGACGTCTTCGCCGCCTCAGCAATCACGGAAGAGAGACGCCTCAGCTATGGTGCGTAGCGGTACAAGTCGAGGTAGTACTGCAGGTACAGGCGGAGGCAAGCGATTTCAATATGTTCCAAGAAGCCTCGCGCCTCTTCCGCAGAGGCCTTACGACAAGTCCGAGGAGGAAAACGTAGCCATATCGAAGGCCGAGGTGGAAGCCCATTTTGCACCGAAACCGCCACCGCCGCCAAGGGAGAAAGTGCCTGTGGAAAAGATTGACCACTTCATTCGTATGGCTAGACCACCAGCTCCCAAGTCTGTTGAATCAGACTATGAGCGCCACATCAAGAAGTTAAATCGAGCATGTCTACAGAAAGAGGCGAGCTCGAGCTCGAGCAAATCAGCTGGCAAAAGGAGCGGTAAAACCGTTCCCCAGTTGGGAGAACAGGCGGCGCAATCAATCCCCCCGCTTGTTGTGCCAACAACATATGAGAGTAGGCGCACCCAATATTATTGTGGGCAAACCGTTAACGTTCCCGGGCTGGGCGATGTCGTAATAACCGAGGAGCATATTGCGCAGGCTGAATCGATTGGGATCACTATTGGACAACTCCTCGATATCGAGCCCATGTCTTCGACTAGAGAGGAGGAAATAAAACGGAAATATGCCCGGGGCCAACCTTTGGTCGAGCCAGAGGAGGTCAATAAGCTCCCAACGAGAATGTATGCATTACATCAATGGTACATGGACATTACCAACAGTTCCAATCGAGAGTCCCTCATGGTGAATGTCAACGAGGAGCATTACTACCGTAAGAAAGCTGTGACCATTGAGTATTCAGAACTTTTTCAGCTATACAATAAAGACGCACTCGACAAATCTATCGTCAGTTGCTATTGTCTGTAAGTGATTTCTTTCTCTAATTTAAGTCTCAAGCTAGCTGATCATTTTGATCAATCATTACCTGTAATTATCCTCACTATATTCTTTTCTGTGGTATTATGCAGGATGAAGATTTATGAAATGAAAAAAGGTGGACGCTATGGCACTAGGTTCGTTGATCCAAATACCATTAATGAATACACATGGAAAATAGATCCATATCACGCAAAATGTGTAGAGGAAAGCATGCTACAGTTCTTCATGGAACTCAAATACAATGAAGATATACTACTTCCTTACAACTTCCAGTGAGTCACACTATCTTGTACTACAAATTCTGTTTTTCCCTACTAGCTATAGCTACATGTTTTTTGCTTACATATGCCCGCTTAATTAAGACATGCAAACGTGTGTGCATGCAGATTTCACTGGATCTTGTTAATCATTAAAGTTGATCAAGGAACAGTTGAAGTACTAGACTCGCTACTTAAGAAAGCAAGTGACTACGGCATCGTGAAGGGGATAGTCAACAGGTAATTTCAATCATTATTAACTATATCTCGGCCTATTTTATTAGTTCGTCATTTCCTGATAACAACTATTTAATAACCCATTTATTCGTTTTCTTTGTCGACGGGCAGGGCTTGGGCAAAGTTCATCAGGGTCACTCCAGGCCCATGGAAACAAAGTCTGAAATGGTATCGACCCAAGGTAAGTAATTAAGTAGTACTACCTAGCTGCCATCTCTTTAATACTCATGCTTGATTAATTATTATCTGATCGAAATTCCATTCTCGTAAAGGCCCTGAAGCAGGCGCCGGGGAATGATCTATGTGCATACTACGTTTGCGAGAACTTTCGCATGATGGCGTCCGAAAGGAGCAAATCTCAAAGACTGGAGTGGGTATGATATCGATTGTCAGAACACTATTCACAACTTTTACACCATTATCGATCTAGTCACACAACTAATACACATGCATATTGATCTCCTTCTTAACAGTTCAAAGAGGTGCAGGACAAGCTCCTAGCACAGGACCGCATAGAAGCAATTCAAGAGGAAATAGCGGGATTCACTACAAGAAATATGTCAACTAGTGACCTTCTGTCAGTGACCCTGGAAGAATTGGTCATAGATCTATGACCATTTCAGACCAATTGGTCAAAAGCTGTTCGGGGGGCTCCAAAACCTAAACTATAACGACCATTTTGGTCAGAAAGGTCGTAATTTCCTTACACGAAATGGTCATAAAGCAGATAGCACTGGTCTGCTGACTTATTTCTAGCCGGTCATGACCAATATAGATGGTCATAACCTTGTAAATTATGGTGGGTTGCTATGACTAGGCGCCACCTCATCAGTTTTGCCTATGTGTCATGTCCATGTGGTAGTTTTTTCCCTAGGTTGTGAAGCAACCTATACTTTTGTCATTCCCAAAATTCCCAAAAAAATCTCATAAATTCTTTGGGTCATATCTACATCAAATATGTAAAAATCCTTCCTTGCCTAGTTTAAAACTAATTCAACAATATTCATTTTCCTATTCTGTTCACAACAACACTTTATGAAGGAAGTGCTATTTATATATTCTTGATTGCCCTCGGAAGTTTTGGGCACTCTTTCCTATCCAAATCATTACCGCATGACAAAATTCAGCTCCACCTGCCTAGCAAATCTTCCTCGGCAAATTTGCAAAGTTTTTGTCCACCTAGAAGACATGTGAAGGAAGTACCTTTTTTATATATCGAAATGACATGAAATTTATACAGTTCCTTCATATTCCCAAATTATCACCCTCCTCCAAATTGCAGCTCAGTCAAATCATCTATGTGAGCCCAGGTTCAATTTATATTTTATGGCCAAATTGGCACGTTGCAAAGCAAGTGTTATATAGACCCCTCCTATTACCCTCAAACTTTTCGGGCACTCTTCCATACCCAAATCATTGCCACATGATAATATTCAGCTCAATTTTTCTTGTAAATCTTTCTCAGGAAATTTTCAAAGTTTCTACCTCGAGAGAAGCTTTGTGAAGTAAGTACTAGCTAGGCTTACCCAAATGATCTGAAAATTTACCAGCTCATGACCATACCTATGTAACTTACCTACACCAATTTTTAGCTCATTTCATTCATCTAATCACTCTCACTAGTTTTCCCAAGTTTTTGTCCATAGAAGAGAATTGTGAAGGAAGTACCACTTTGGCATGTCCAAATAGTATCCATTTTCTACAGTGGTTTCCTATGCCCAAATAACCATCCTCCACCTAATGCCAGCTTAATCCATTCATTATTTTGAGCCGAGCTTCAACATTCGTAGTTATGTCCAGTGTGGTAGTTTGCAAAGCAAGTACCACCTAGGCTCCTCCTTTTGAGCTGAAAATTTGTGAAGACAGTCTTCTTAGTAACTGATCATCCTCAACCAAAACTCACGCTCATTAGCCATGTACATTTCCCGTACCGCTAATCAAACACTTGACTGTTAATTCATTTTTGAGCATCGATCGGTCTCCTCGTGAGAATCTTATGTTGTAATTTTCTTCCTAGCACCAACCCGGGGAGTGCCCAACCCACTAGACATGCCTCGGCCGCCCAGAACACATGGCAACGCCACGGTCACGAGGTGACCACGCGGCGGGCATGCGAGTTTACGCGCTCTAGAGTTGGGGCCCTCGGCCACCGCCCAAACCTCGACGTATCGCCACCAAACCATGTATTTATGATTAAATAGGTCCTTATGTAACTAGAAATAAATAGCAAACTATGAGGCAGCCGCAGTTCAAATTTGACCCGCTTCCAACTGAATCGGCGGGAATTTGTATTTTTCACCAGAGGTGGATGAAAAGTGTTTACACCCAACCATTTTGTCAATTGTGCATTAAATATGTCCTAGTATTTTAGAAAATTGATTTGGTCCAATTTTGCAACAATTATTTGCGATATCCTTCACAAAAAACCTCCTTTTGGGCACTCGAAAAATGGAAAATGGTTTTTTCGTCCAAAGAAAATGAAAACTTACTTAGGCAACATTGTTTGACATTCCAATATGCACCCTTGTGCACAATATGAGATCATTTGAACAAACTATGCCATGAATGTGGCCATAAGATTGATTATTTGGCTTGAAAGCCATGAATCCTCACACTTGATAGCTCGTTTCTGAGAACACTATTTTGAAACAATTGTTGTATTACAAGTTTGTTATTTTTCCTGGGAACTTCGCCACATATAATGAAACAATGCGGAGGTTTCCCAATTTTATGATTTTTTTTGAATTTTTTATGCCCGTTTCAAAATGCTGTCAAAATGGCGGGAATGACCGTTCCTAGCTAGTGGTTGAATCTTGGAATTTTTTTGGTGTTTCTATGATTAAATAGATACTTATGTACCTAGAAATGATTTTTGGAAAAAAATAAATAGTAAACTACAAGGCAGCTACAGTTCAAATTTGACCCGCTTCCACCTGAATCGGCGGGAATTTCTCTTTTTCACGAGAGGTGGATCAAAACTTTTTACACCGAACCATTTGGTCAATTGTGCATTAAATATGTCCTAGTATTTAGAAAATTGATTTGGTCCAATTTTGCAACAATTATTTGGGAGGTCCTTCACAAAAAACCTCCTTTTGGGCACTCGAAAAATGGAAAATGGTTTTTCCGTGCAAAGAAAATGAAAACTTCCTTGGGCAACATTGTTTCCCATTCCAATATGCACCCTTGTGCACAATATGAGATCATTTGTACAAACATGCCATGAATGTGGCCATAAGATTGATCATTTGGCCTGAAAGCCATGAATCTTCACACTTGATAGCTCATTTCTGAGAACACTTTTTAAAAATAATTGCCGTATTACAAGTTTGTTATTTTTCCTGTGAACTTGGCCACATATAATGACACAATGCGAAGGTTTCCTAATTTTTTGATTTTTTTTGAATTTTTTATGCCCGTTTCAAAATGCGGTCAAAACGGCGGGAATGACCGTTCCTAGCTAGTGGTTGAATCTTGGAATTTTTTTGGTGTTTCTCTGATTAACTAGATACTTATGTAGCTAGAAATGATTTTTGGAAAAAATAAATAGCAAACTACGAGGCAGCTACAGTTCAAATTTGACCCGCTTCCAACTGAATCGGCGGGAATTTCTCTTTTTCACGAGAGGTGGATCAAAACTTTTTACACCCAACCATTTGGTCAATTGTGCATTAAATATGTCCTAGTATTTTAGAAAATTGATTTAGTACAATTTTGCAACAAATATTTGGTAGGTCCTTCACAAAAAACCTCTTTTCGGGCACTCAAAAAATGAAAAATGAATTTTCCGTGCAAAGAAAATAAAAACTTCCTTAGGTAACATTGTTCGCCATTTCAAGATGCACCATTGTGCATAATATGAGATCATTTCATTGAATTTTTCATGTGAAAAAGTAGAAGAAAAACAAAAGAATGCCGAGGTAGATGCTTTTTTGAAACATAATTTGTCTTTTTGATGAGAGGTGGATCGAAAGCATTTTACATCTAAAGATTTGGTCAACTGTACATAAAATGCAGTCATATAGTTTTGGAAAATGGAGTGGTGCTGTAAACATTTTTGGCACTCCAAAAATAGAAAATGACCCCCCCCCCTAAAAACTCATTTCTCTTAACAATTTTTAAAAGATATTTGTCTTATTCCAATTACAAGTTTGTTAGTTTTCCTAAAAACTATGTCACATTTGGTGACATAATGAGAATGTTTCTTTTTGAATTTCTCATATCATAAAATTGTTTATATGATTCAACACCTTTTTTTTGAAAAAATATGGTTTAACACCTTATTTTTAGTCAATTACGACCAATTTAGAAGGTCATAACGTGTACTGGATTCTTATTGGTCCATGGACATGTCACGCGGATCGTGCTCAAACACCGTCGGATGCTCTCGGATCGGACGGCAGCCCTTTCTCTCTCGCCCCGCTCCCCCTATTTGTCTCAAAAAAGAAAAAAAAAACTCCCTCACCCTCTCACCCCATGAACCCTAGCGCTCCAGATCCACCTCACGCGCTCCCTCTCCCACATCGCCGCCGCCACCCTGCCGATTCAGATCCGACACCGCCGCCCGCGCCCCCGCACCACCACCCGCTCCTCTGCCCGTCCCGGAGGCCTCAGTCGGCGCCCTCCATTGCATGGCCGCCGCGCTCGTCCCGCCCTCGGCGCCGCACCTCCACCGCCATCTCTGTTGGCTCCTCGCCGACGCCTCCGCCCCTTCCTCGTCCAGCGCGCCTCTGCTCAGGCTCACATCGGGCTCCTCATCGTCCTCCTCGACCTGCTCCTCCCACCCGCGCTCCTCTCCAACTTCCTCCCCGCCGGCGCCCCCTCCTTTCCGCTCCCCTCCCCTCCATAGGGCCAGATCCGCACCGTGCGGCGTTTCCGCATCCGCATCCGCGCCGCCACCACGCCAAAACCGCGGCCGAGGAGAGGAGCCCCGCCGCCACCACGCCCTCCTCCTTCCACCTCCACAGCTCTCCGTTCCTCCCTCCTCGCGCCTCAAACCCTAGCCCGTGCGTGGGCGGCCATGGCGACCGAGCTCTGGATCCTCAGCACCCTCTTCTCCAAGAGCAAGATCAGCAACGCAACATCCACAAGGAGAGGCTATGGTATGCTAGGTATGAATCCCTTTCTCTTCTTCTTCTTCTCCTTCTTCTGGTTTCCTTCATCCCGCATCTGATTCCTGCATTCTCTGCAGTTTGCTCACTCTGATCTGCTACAGTACGGTCTGCTTTAGCTTGTGAAGGAAGGGGGCCAGCCAAGGAGAAGCTCCTATGCTGCACATCGTCTACAGGATCAACATCGAAGTAGTAAGTCCCTGCCCCTCATCCCCTCCATGCCCATCTTCGTTCG
This sequence comes from Triticum urartu, assembly GCF_003073215.2. Lineage (NCBI taxonomy): Eukaryota > Viridiplantae > Streptophyta > Magnoliopsida > Poales > Poaceae > Triticum > Triticum urartu. The sequence goes on along the minus strand of NW_024112983.1, from coordinate 418,277 downwards.
CATTAACCACCATGGCCCTGGCCAGTTTTTCAGCAGCAGTCAGTGTCACACACGCCAAACCCAAAATCAATTTCACGTTATAATAGCAGCTAAAATTCAGATCTGGGACAATGATTCTACCCTGTAAAATGATTCAATGCCGCTAGTCTCAGGGGTTTGAATTGGCCTTAGCACGTACGAATGGAAATAATGCATACATACAGGTTATAAGTTGTCCTTTACATATACCTTACCCACACACAATGTGCAGTTGCCAGCCTGCAAGAATGCTATTCATTTTCTAGTATGCGTGTACATTCTCCCTTAGGTCTGGTGTTAGTTTCATCCTTCCCTGCGTGTGTTCTCTCCTAATGCTACAAGTTTCCACGCAGGCGACCTCCATGGACGACATCGACGGTGAAAACAATGACGAGGGGCCTGTAACAAGAACGAGAGCCCTCTTGTTCACAGGGGCGTTGACCCGTGACGCTGTCTTTGCCGCGGAGTTCCAGAGTTCAAGGACTGAATCGTCGACGCCGTCAGTGACAAGCAGGTTCGACATCTTTCTCGGTTCTTTCCCCCGCATTCCTTTGGTAGCAGCACTAGTAGTATATGTAATTTGTGCAGATGCAATTGAAGTGAATTAACTCGGTCTGCTGTAGTTTCATTCAGTTTGGATTTTTTTTGAAATGTGACCGACTTGGATTGGATGGTAGATGGTTTATTTCATGTGAAGCATCCCTCTTACAGTAAAGAATGCAGTTTGAGGATAATCTGCCAATTCTTCTGTAGTGAATATAAAATAATTAGGCATTGCTAAATTGCCTTGAATTTCCCTGAACTGACAAATGGACTGATCTACTTGCTGCCTGTGCTACTAAATATAAAACTAAAAAACCATTTACTGCCATTTTGTAGGTACTTTCCATAATGAACTTGGTTTCTGTTCACACACATGTACTGCTACATTATCCTATACATGTTGTCTTAATTATGTGAGAGGATACTGCCATTTTGTTGGTACTTTCCATATTGAATTCATTGTAGCAGACATCAGCATGTTTTAGATGTAGCACTCTTTACTTTTGTCGCTGGTTTACATTTGTCAATCCTAGGAATTGATTAGTGCCTTCTGTTTTGACTCTAGATTTGAATAGTGCCCAGGTAGTGTTCATTGGTAGGTTAAAAGGACGTACAGATTATTTATTAAATCATGATGTACAAAAGGTTTAGCTACGTGGGACTCCCAAGTCTGCAACTATAGTAGAAATAAGGCCATGGAGCAAGAGTTCTGTTGGGCATCCTTTGCATTTCTCTTGTCATGTTCCATGCTTCACAACATGTGGGTAAACATATCAGTACACACGCACACTGCAGTTTGTAATGTCATTTAATAGGGGATGCATTAGGGTACTTTATTTCCATTATAAACTAATAATAATTAAGAGCTTAGTAAGGTAACAATAATCTAGCATATATAGTAGAATATTAGATGTGCTTGTATAAATAGAATGCAGAGTTTAGAAATGAACTGAAATATGAGAGCAGGAAGTGTTTGGCTTAATTTCATTTTGACTCTACATTCTTATTCTTATATTTTCATTCTTATTCTTTGCACAGGTGAAGTGTGAATCCAAGGCCGAAGCTGTGAATCATATCAACAAAGAGGAGCATATTATGTGTTGTAATTGTACGCATATCTGGGTTGTAGTATATTGAATTGTAATAGACTAATGTAGTCTTGTTTTGGACAAATTTCATTTGCTCTCTAGTTTGTTCAAAACAATGATTGTGTATGTGATTTGAATACCCGTGAAATGGAAACCTGACAAGAGGGTCCAAGTTATAATGGTTGTTTGACAAATTTTGAAATTTCTGACATGTGGGACATATTTTGAGATAGCATGACATGTGGGGCTGGCTTACTAGTGGTACCCCAATGTATAAAGGTTGAAACTAGAAAAATCAATGGACTAAAAAGGCTACGGCCCAAAAATAAAATGGCTTAAATGTTGGGCCTGGCCCATGTAGTTGACCAAAATTAATCAAGAAAAAATATGCAACAGGCCGAATTGTTGCGCTAGGCCCATGTAGGAAATTGAATTGGACCGGGTTGAATCTTGTGCCACATCAGATTGCCACGCTGGATGCCTACGTGGCCTGGGGAGGTTGCTAGTGACCAAAACGCCACAGCAGATGTATTTTGGTCATAAACGTCTACGACCATTCCAGAAGAAAGGTCGCTATAGTCAGTTTATGACCGCCAGGTTTTGACCTTATGTTTTTGGTCACAAAAAGGTCACAAATTGAAAAAGTGACCATTCAGTGACCAATAGTGCTGGTCACAAGTTGACATATTTCTTGTAGTGATTTTTGCTCGACCCGGTCATAGATCCCAAAGGAGAATACTATTACCCGCTACCGCCCCCATGAACCACTTCCAATTGTTATCGTGCTCTGAAGGCACCAATTAGCTAGGCTAATGCCATTGGCTCCGAAGGCACCAATTACGAGAAATTGTATATATATACATGTGTGTATATATGTGTGAATTAATTAATGGTGGTTGTGAGACATTCGATGATATATATATATATTATGATCGGTCGTTCTACTAGAAATTCTAATTATATATATGAATAACGTGTACATTATGTAGTATCGTAAAATACCAGCAAACGAAAAAGAATTAAATGGAAAACACAAAATTAAATGAAAAAGAAATCATAAACCCAAAACCCCCAAACATTTTAATACCGGTTGGTGACACCAACCGGTACTAAAGGGCTCCCTGCCCCCGAAGCTGGCTCGTGCCACGTGGTTGCCCTTTAGCACCGGTTCGTGCTGAACCGGTACTAAAGGGGGGGGGCCTTTAGTGCCTATATTTTAGCGCTGGTTACCAAACCGGCACTAAAGGGCCTTACGAACCGGTGCTATTGCTCGGTTCTGCACTAGTGTCAGATAGATTAAATTCTCATACATTTTGATTGGGGTTTGTGTTCCTTAGCATACATAGCTCGCAAGTCTCAATTTTCTTGTAATTTACAGAGTCGGTTTGATTTATGAGAAACTATTTCAAGTCCTACAGTTTACAACCAACCTCACTTGAAGAAATTATACAAGGATATTTCCTGTGAGCAAAAGCATGAGTAATAAATATAATTTCTATAACTTTTAAAAATTGATGTTTTATTAATTTTATCATGTCTGTATTATAAGATGTATAGTAATTTCATATACTAATCAATATAAAATTGAATTTAAAACATAAAAATAATTAATAGTACAATTTCAAATGGTATATTTACTATTTTAGAAGACATGTATAAAAAACTAATTTCAACACCATAATTGATCATAATAAACTAATTAGTATGGAATGCATAACTATCTAGTAAATGATGAATTGATAACACATATTTTTATTTCAATAAAACCCGAAAATACCTAAGACAAAACCATTTGAAAGTGTCAAATATATAGCCCACGCATCGAGCTATATAGCATATTTTCGTCATACTATGTTTTCTTCATAGAAATTTATAAAATTCTAGCACGTGCATTGAGCGGGCCACTGTGCTAGTTTAATCATAAATACATGGTTTGGTGGCAATACGTCGAGGTTCGGGTGGTGGCCAAGGGCCCCAACTCTAGAGCGCGTAAACACGCATGCCCGCCGCGTGGTCACCGCGTGACCGTGGCGTTGCCATGTGTTCTGGGCGGCCTAGGTATGTCTAGTGGGTTGGGCACTCCCCAGGTAGGTGCTAGCAAGAAAATTACAACATAAGATTCTCACGAGGAGACCGATCGATGCTCAAACATGAATTAGCAGCCAAGTGTTTGATTAGCGGCACGGGAAATGTAAATGGCTAATGTGCGTGAGTTTTGGCTGAGGATGATCAGTTACTAAGAAGACCATCTTCACAAATTTTGAGCTCAAAAGGAGGAGCCTAGGTGGTACTTGCTTTGCAAAGTACCACACTGGACATAAATACGAATGTTGAAGCTGGGCTCCAAATAATGAATGGATTGAGCTGGTATTTGGTGGAGGATGGTTATTTGGGCATAGGAAAGCACTGTAGAAAATGGATACTATTTGGACATGCCAAAGTGGTACTTCCTTCACAAAGTGCTGCTCTGAACAAAATAGGAAAATGAATATTGTTGAATTATTTTTGAACTAGGCAAGAAGGTTTTTGACATATTTGATGAAGATATGATCCAAAGAATTTATGAGAATTTTTTGGGAATTTTTGGAATAACAGAAATATAGGTTGCTTCACAACCTAGGGCAAAAATTGACACATGGACATGACACATAGGCAAAACTTTTGAGATGGCGCCTAGTCATCGCAACCCACCACAATTTACAAGGCTATGACCATCTATATTGGTCGTTAACAACTAGAAATAAGGCAGCGGACTAGCATTGTTTGCTTTATGACCATTTCGTGTAAGGAAATTATGACCTTTCTGACCAAAATGGTCGCAATGGTTTAGGGTTTGGAGCCCCCCGAACAGCTTGTGACCAATTGGTCTCAAATGGTCATAGATCTATGACCAATTCTTCCAGGGTCACTGACAGAAGGTCACTAGTTGACATATTTGTTGTAGTGTGACATGCTAAAAGACCATGTTACCCCTAGTAATGAACTGATAGAGACAAGGTGCGATGCTTGGAAGGGGCAACTGTTGGAAAAAGTCCAAAAAGACTCTCCCTCGGGGTCGTCTTTCTTTAGTCCCAAATGCCCACTTTTAATCCCTAAAAGTCCCTCCTTTTTGGTTTAGATGGGACTGACACGGAGTATTTTTAGTCCCTCCACCAAAATGTCCCTGTAAACAAGCACCCTCTAATAATGCCGCTGGAAAAATTGATGCAATGACACAGTTAAAAGCAAATTACATGTTTAACAAATTTTATTGTTAATATAATCTCCCTGTTAATATTAATCAATGCCACCCTTTGAGAAATGCTACTGTCTTGCTTTCTTTCCCATTTAGATAAGGTAGATGCTTCTTTTTGTTGGCTTCTGTGTCATCCACCATTATTGACCACTAGTTGTTTCCTTTGCACCTCTGTGTAAACAGGGTTATCTACTTCACCTCGTTGCCATTGTGACCTTTTGTTGCACTACACAAAACACTTCTATTTTAAGAGTGTTTTGTGCAGTTCAACCAAAATGACACACCAACAACGTTGCTTGATTTCTTGATCTTAGTGGAACTGCACAAGAGGAGATCTTACTTCCTATCCATGTTGGCAAATTTGGTTCAAATCTTCTTCTTGTGAGTTGTTTGAATTCCGCGTCATGAGAGGTCGATACTAGCCTTCTTTCACATGATTCTGTAGTGTGCTTTCATATGTTGTGCTACTTGTACGGTAATGTTTCTTGATTTTAGTGAACTGCACAAATGGAGACACGACTTTCAATCTGTATGTGCACCGCAATATCCCATTGAGGTAAGATAAGGATATTTCACAACTATTGGCCTGTATTTTGCCACTTTCATCAGAAAATTAATGTCATTGTTTAGTGCTATACTTGTGCAACCTAATTGACATGCCAAATCTTACATTGAAGGCAAAGCTTGTCTGTTATTGAACCAAGTGATGAAGGGGAAGAACAAGCGGAAGAAGAACAAAAATTAACTCCTGGTGCTGTAAAGAAGCGCTGGAACTGTGATGACACAAGTAATGATATAGTTTTGCATCTTAATTTATTGCTATGGCTGGAACGAGCAATTGTTTTGCCACTGATTTGATGCCACTCTTAATGTAATACTTAATTATCTCTACTTGTGCAAACAGGGATCTTCTTTGAAGATACCATATATTTTAGTGGAACTGCACAAGAAGATGTTGGAAACATTAATCTAATCGAGGAGTATATATATAGTAAGCATGGCCAACACAGTAGATAGCAACAGATGGTTCCGGAGAAGTGCTTAATCTGTATGCTCTACACAATAAGCCTCCTGACAAAGGTTGGTACTCTCCCACTGATTTCATCCATATGATTGGTGTTGTGCTACTGTTTAGATACTGTCATCAAAAGTGGTATTGTCCTTGAGAAGTGCTTCATCTGTGCTATTTTAAATATTTCCTTTCCTTTTTTTGAGCAAACAGGGATGCTAGCATTTAGTTATCCTCTTGTCTTTGCACAACAGGATCATCCTCCTTTGAAGAAGAATATGGAGTACGTGAAGTGACTAGTTCCGATTATGCTAGGATGAAGAAGCCATGTCTATCTTCTCATCCGAAGGAGTAGTGGAAGGATGGTTACATTACCCCCCATAAGACCAAACTAACTTCAGCTCAGAAGAACTGACAAATCTCCATTTTCTTGATGTGATGCACGAGTACAATGTTGTTCTAGGATTCTTTCCGGTGAGTTCCATTTTTCTAAAAGTGTGCTCTACATGGACCATGTAGGTGCCTGTTTAAACTGTCAATTCATAGTAGAGTTTGCTTTATACTAATCACTTTTTTGTATTTGTGCAAACAGGGGTGCTCAACTTGATTTCAATGGGAACTATGCAAAATGTTCATGAATACATCAAATCATTCATTTCCACCACAAGAAAGGAGGTGTCGATAAGTTCACGGTGTTGCAACATATAAGGGGGAACTCATACAAGCTACGCGCGAATTTGGTTGATTTTGGTGGAACTACACAAAAAGAACAGCTGGTTTATTTAGCACGAGGTGCCACGTCGATGTCTGAAAAGATGGCAAACCCTGCCCATTCCACAATCATAGGCATTTGATATTTTGGAATGGGAAAACCTTGTCAAATTTTGCTCATTGATTTTAGCAAGAAGACATGCGTTTGATATTTTCGAAAGGGACGCCCTTTGCTGTCAGCAGCGTCGATCCATTTTTTCTTTATTCTTTAGTTGTGAAGTAAATATTGGCTCTGACATGTGAATCGCTGAGATGCATAATCATCAATTGTTTTGAATGTTCTCTATGAATTGCCAGGCCTGTGTGTTTGATTGCAATGTACAGGAACGCTAAAATGCTGCTCAAACTCTTTGTACTCCTTCTGTGCCTTTTTACTTCACACATTGTGAAAGTGCATACTTTTTTCTATAAGATTGGTCAAAGTAGAGATACTTTGACTACGGACAAAACTTGTATGCAGACTAGAAAGGACCGGAGGGAGTACATGTGAAACTGCTACAAACGAGGTAATCACCCTTGGAATAATGCTAGTACGTATTATTTTGCATGTTCATCCAATGCCAGTGATACAAGAATTCGAACTAATCAAAATAAATCCATTCATACCCGGTCGGATTTCATATAAACATGTCGGATTTCATTACATTTCATACATTCTTCAACTAAAAAGGGTGCGCTAGAGGTATAATTAATTAACCGAAGCTACCCACCTGTGTCCGGCTGAGCCGAACAGAAGCTTGAGTGACCTAACTGCAGGTATAGTTGCATAACTGACATGTGGCCCAGATGCCTGTTGGGCCCACATGTCAGTCAGCCAACTGCACCAGGAGTTAAGTAGAAGCAGCGTCCTTCTCCAACATAGCTCTCCAACTCCACGTCACAGCCAAGAAGCTAACCGGCCGTCAGTGGTCAACCCGCCTAGCTTGTCATTGCGATTAGGTTAACTAGGATCCCAATGATCAGGATCCCCACATGAAAAACACCTTTCTTCTTGTCATTCTACTTCTTGAAGTTCGTGTGTTGCACAGCCTTGTTCTTCCCATCCAACTTTGCTTTACCATCAAACATGCCCTTGTTCTTGAACTTGTGGGGCTGGAAGTTCTTCTTCTGTACCAGATCGGCACTAGATCCTCCCTCAATTCCTCGAGAACTTGTGTCCTTTGCTCTCGCCTTTTCTTCCACATCAAGAGTGCCAATGAGATCCACGAAGGAGGAAGCTTAGTGATGATACCTCCGGCAAGAAACTTGTCCGGTAGCATACAACTGAAGTGCTCAAGTTCTCTAGAAAATGACTGTATCTCATGAGCTTGCTCAACCACGGAGCACTCTTCAATCATCCTGTAATCATAGAATTGCTCCATGATGTACAGCTCAGTGCCAGTAACCAGAAGGTAGCAGCGGTGGACTTACTTGGACCCGACCGACGGCGACCTACCATGTTCTACTCTTCCTCGTTTTTTGTGTGGCGCGGCCTCGTTGGCAGCGGGGCGGGGCCTCGACTGAGCCGGCGATGCCCTCTGTCTCGTTGCCGGCGGGCGGCGCCTCGGCGGAGCGAGGGAAATCCTCCCCCTCGTTGCCGGCAGGGTGGGGCCTCGGCGGAGCCGGCGGTGTCCTCTACCTCGTTGTTGGCGCCACGGGGCCTCGGCGGAGCAGGGCCTCGTCGATGCCAGCAGAGTGGGGACTCGTCGGAGCCGGCATTGTCCTCTGCCTCGTCCTCGGTCTCACCAAACAGCGCCTCGCCCGCTTCATCGCCCTCTTTGTAGGTGGCCGCAGCCTCCGCCACCCGCATGCGGTACCGCCAGCGCTTGAGGCGGCCCTCGTGGGCGCAGCGTACGAGTCGAGCAGCACCGCTCGCTCCGCGGCGATATGCTCCTCTGCCTACAGGTGCTCCTAGAGGAGATGGTGGTTGTAGGCGGCGGCGTCCTGCGCCTCCCGGAACTGCTCCTCACGCTTCTGCCTCACCGTGTCCATATATTGGGAACGGGCCTCGTCGATGGTCATGGTGCAATGCACCGGCGAGAATGGCGCGGAGGAGGGGGTTGGCACCGGATCGTCGACTACCATGTTCTCCATTGGGACATCGTCGTCCTCCGGCTGCCTGCCAGCCAGCTAGTCGGCAGCAATGGCTGGCGTCATTTTGTGGTCCGTCATCCGCCCGTCCCGAAGAGCGCTAGAGCGCGAGGAATCCATGGTGGGCAGTAGTGGTTTGGACAGGAGAATAGGAACGGATGCGGATGACTGCGGCTATGGCCGGCGCAGCAGTTTATATAGCAATGGTGGGCGGCGGAGGGACGAACGTGTGGCTCTGGAGTAGCCGCCTCGGCAACCATGTATCATTAATGTGGGCGGCAGAAGGACGGACGGCACATGTGTCGTTTGAAGGCAAAGCAATGGCATGCACCGGGAAGCGAGGCGGGCGGCGCCGACTGATTCGGGCAGAAAGCGTGCGCGGGCAAGGGAGGCGGTCTGGGTGGGCTAGGGCAGTCAGACTCGTGCTTGGCAGCAGGTCAGTCCAGCATCCGGACATGCTGGCTCGCCAGCTACCTCACCGAGCTGAGCGATGATAATCAGACGATGGACATAACTTGCAACCAGGAGCCGGCGCCACTGTCCAAGCCGGTTCATGCCGTGTTCACCATAGAGCAGGTGCGGCCACACTTCGACGCCCTAATGGCGGAAGAGCTAGCAGCGCAGGAGGACCTGTGCTACAACCTCTGTCTCCTCAACGAGCACCGGTGAACAAGCGAACGACAATGCCGTCGCGGACATGTGGCCCTATGATCCTGGCTTCCCGAATGAGCAGCGGGCGCTGTATCAGGCCATCCGTAGGGCCCGCGAGGCCCTCTCCGTCGTCCTTCGAGTTTTTGCGCTCGTCGTGGCGCCACCGTCTCGCGTTTTCAACATGGTCAACGGACATGAGGATGAGGAGATTACTTTACTTGGAGAGGATGACAGTGGGGACCCACCAGGGCCATAGCCGCACGTATGCAAGTGCCTCCATATTAGTATATCAAACTATATTTTTTGCTTCCTCCTGGTTTCCTGACATCACGGTCCCACACCATTGTCAACCTATCTAGTCAATAAATGAGAGAATTGCAAAAGAAGCGGCCGACAGCTGGGACCAAGCAGCTCGAGCAGTATTTGTGTTTTTGAGGTGTGAGCACTGCAGAGTTTTTCTTGAGCGATGTTTTTCCCAAATATTAATTTTTCTCCTTTGAACAACAACGAAAACATCGCTGCAGCTATTAACTGGGTGGGCTGTGGCCCATCTAGCCCAGGCCAGATATTAATTTATTTCAAGCTGAAAATGGCTAGCCCAACTATACTTTTTTTAGGAATACCCAGGCAAGGTCAAGTTGTTATTCTCCGCCCCGCTGGGCTGCAAATCTTTCCTAGGAGGGATGCATTAGGCTTAACAAGAAAATGGGCTTTAAGAAATAATAAATGGGATGTAATTATAAAAAATGGGCAGTAACTATAAAAAATGCACCAAACATGTAATTACTTTATAAAGTATTATTTTTGGATATGAAAATTTTAATTTCATTAATTGTTGCGAGCGCAATGTTTCGTTGGATTTTTATGTTATACAAATTTATATTGAAATTGTATTTAATCTAACTAGAATTTTTGGGATAAAAATATTTCAGATCCCATCAAAATGTGGGAAATTTTATTGAATTCTGTTTTGAACGGCTGGTTGAAATGGGATGTACTTTTAATAAACTGTAAATGGCCCGTAGTAAATTCTATTTGAATTCAAAAATTGGCTGCACATTCTTACAAATCTCAAATGGGCTATAAGTTCTCTGCCACACACTTGTGGCCTTACTAAGTTGACGCGTCCCCTAAAAAAAAGAGTTGACGCGTATGCAAGGCTTTGTCAACTTATAGTCAACACATGGTTCTAGCAGCAGTGGCCGTTGGATGTCCATCCAATGGATGTCGTGCTTCTTCTTCAATCTTGGATATTCTAGCTTCACCCGCCCAGAAAATGATTCCTCCCCCTGACATCTGGGGCGCACCATTTCGGAAGCTGACCTGTGGGCCTACTAAGTTGACGGTACCAAGGGCTTTGTCAACTTAGTCAATATAAACGATTCTAGCTGCAGTGACAGTACAATGTCCATCCAACGGCCGTCATGCTTCTTCAACCTCTGGTCTTCTTGCTCCAACCGCCCAAAGTAGCACCGGTCGTGCCGCCTACTCCTGCCTCCCGTGGCCGGCTGTGCTGCCGCGCAGGCCTCACCGCCCCTACTACTCCCACCGCTGGCCAGGCCATCCCTCTACTCACCCACACCCCCTATTATTCCACGGCGACGGCAGCCTCACACCGCAGCCGAACCAGTGAACCCTCGTACTCCTCTCCGCGCGGGCTTCCACTGTCGCGTCTTCCCCTGCTCCGCGTCGTCCCCTTCCTAGGCCTCGCCGTCGTCCACCGCCCTGGTGCTCTTGGCGCGGCGTGGTCAACGTGGTCAAGGAACGGCTTCCATCGGACGTGGACTGTACGTGGAGAGGCTGACAGCTGGGTCCACGACGACCGCAAGGAAGTGCCTCCTTATTACGTGGAAAATAATAATTCCTCCACCTGACAGCAGGGACCCACCGGGTGGGCCACTGTATTTCATGAAAAAACATTTCCCCCTGACTGCTGGGACCAACCGGACGGGCTACCGTATTCCGCGAAAAAAACGTTCCCCCCGCTGTTAGCTCGGACCCACTGGAAGTGCCTCCTTATTACGCACAACAAAATGAATACTCCCCCTGCTAGTTGGGACCCACCTTGGTGGGAGGCTGACTTGTGGGCCTACTAAGTTGATGGGGATGGAGTGCTTTGTCAACTTAGTCAATATGAACGATTCTAGCTCAAGTGACCGTACGATGTCCATCCAACGGCCGTAGTGCTTCTTCAACCTCTGGTCTTGTTGCTCCAGCCGCCCAAAGCAGCGCCGGTCGTGCCGTATGCTCCTGCCTCCCATGGCCGACTGTGCTGCCGCTGAGGCCTCACGGCCCCCTACTATTCCCACCGCTGGCCAGGCCATCCCTCTACTCCATCCACACCCCCTATTATTCTGTGGCGACAGCAGCCTCACACCGCAGCGAACCAGTTAACCCTCGTACTCTTCTACACGTGGGCATCCACTGCCGCGTCTTCCCTGGCTCTGTGTCGTCCCCTTCCTAGGCCTCGCCGTCGTCCACTACCCTGGTGCTCTCGGCGCGGCGTGGTCAACGTGGTCAAGGAATGGCTTCCATCGGACGTGGACTGTACGTGGAGAGGTTGACAGCTGGGTCCACGGCCGCAGCAAGGAAGTTCCTCCTTATTATGCGCAAAATAATTATTCCTCAACCTGACATCGGGGACCCACCGGACGGGCCACCGTATTTCGCGAAAAAAAACATTTCCCCCTGACTGTTGGGACCCACCAGCTACATCTTCACACGCAAGGAAGTGCGTCCGGGCAAAAAAAAACGATTCGCCACCTGACTGCTGGGACCCACCAGCTACATCTTCGCATGCAAGGAAGTGCTTGACAGTCAGGACCCACCTGGTCGAAGCGTACGTAGCGTTGTCATTCTGGTCGCGAACGTGTACGTACATACTGGTCGATGTAGAGGCACGCACGTGTCGTAGTAGAGGCGCGCGCGTAGCATGTACACGTACGTACATCGGCCAGTGTGCAAGAAAGAAAATACGGCCACGTATGTACATATGGGCAAGGTCTTGAACGCCTACTCGCGCATACGTACGGCCAGGGCTCATGTACATGGCTGGGTCAGAATGGAGAAACAGCGTCGTCTTCGTGTTCATGGGGAGCCAACCGGCTGGGCCAGAACGAAATGCGTCGTCGTGTTCATCGGGAGGGCTTGGGCGGAACAGCCGATGGAAACAAGGCCTGGCGTACCGCAGAATAGAGGAAGCGGCCACGTTCAAAATGGGATCCTGTTCATCGGGAGGGGTCTAGCGTACCGCAAAACGGAGGAAACGGACCTCCTACGGTCGAAATGGGGGTCCTGTTGATCGGGAGGGGTGTGGCATACCGCAAAACGGAGGAAACGGACTTGCGTTGGAGCGCTACGGTCGAAACGGGGGTCCTATTCATCAGGAGGGGTGTGGCATACCGCAAAACGGGACTCCACGGGATACTGTCCATCTCCACCGTCGACCCCCTCCAGCCTCCACGGGCTACTGTTCATCCACCGTCGACCTCCTCTAGCCTCCACCTGTGACTGTTCATCCACGGGCTCCTGTTCATCCAGCCTCCACCGCGCACTACTCCACCGGCTACTATTCAACCGGCCCTCTCCACGGGCTCCTGTTCAACCACCCCTCCACGGGCTACTATTCATCCAGCCCTCCACCGTCTACTATTCATCTAGCCCTCCACCGTCTACTGTTCATCCAGCCCTCCACGGGGTCCTGTTCATCCAGCCCCAACCGGCTTGATCGATCAGGGTCCTGTTCATCCAGAGGCAACACCACGGGGTCCTGTTCATCCACCCCCACTGGGAACTATTCATCCAAACCCCCCAGCAACGCTCACTGTTCATCCAGAGGCAGCATCGATCGGCTTCAGTTAGCAGCAGTAGCGAAGGAATTGCTCGATCAGGTTTAGTTAACAGCCATCGATCAATCGCTCGGGTTCAGTAACGCATAGCCTGCAGTGCAATCGCTCGGGTTCAGTTAGAGCCCAACGCCTCGCACCCACGCGTGTGCGTGTACGAAAGAAACGCGCATCGCTCATCCCCGACCACCCGCCGTAACCGGGAACACCCCGATATTTTCCTCGCCCTCGCTTCTACCACGGTTTTTTCCATCATGGACGGCCCAAAGAATGTCATGCAGCTGCGTCTCCGGCCCGCCCAGGACGAAAAGCCTATTTTCTGTCATGATTTTTTGTCATAGAAGTAGGACCCCACCACATCTATGATGATACCGGGTTTTGTCACAATTATCATCATAGAAGTGTCATAAGTATGACACAAAAAAAATTTGTTCGACCCAAAATGTCACGAATGTGTCTTTTTTTGTAGTGGTGCCCAGAGAAATTATGCTACTACTGAACGTTGTATTCGCTTGTGATAAGTTCAGACCTTATATTGTTGATTCTAAAGTAACTGTTCACATTGGTCATGCTGCTATTAAATATCTTATGGAAAAGAAAGATGCTAAACCTAGGCTTATTAGATGGGTTCTCTTGCTATAAGAATTTGATTTGCATATTATTGATAGAAAGGGAGCTGAGAACCCCGTTGCAGACAACTTGTCTAGGTTAGAGAATGTTCTTGATGACCCACTACCTATTGATGATAGCTTTCCTGATGAACAATTAGCTTTCATAAATGCCTCTCGTCCTACACCACGGTATGCTGATTATCCTAATTACATTATTGCTAAATTTATACCACCTAGTTTCACATACCAGCAAAAGAAAAAGGTTTTCTATGATTTAAGACATTACTTCTGGGATGACCCACACCTTTATAAAGAAGGAGTAGATGGTGTTATTAGACACTGTGTACCTGAGCATGAACAAGAACAGATCCTACACAAGTGTCACTCCGAGGCTTATGGAGGACACCACGCTGGAGATAGAACTGCACATAAGGTATTGCAATCCGGTTTTTATTGGCCTACTCTGTTCAAAGATGCCCGTAAGTTTGTCTTGTCTTGTGAGGAATGTCAAAGAATTGGTAATATTAGTAGACGTCAAGAAATGCCTATGAACTATTCACTTATTATTGAACCATTTGATGTTTGGGGCTTTGATTATATGGGACCGTTTCCTTCCTCTAATGGGTATACACATATTTTAGTTGTTGTTGATTACGTTACTAAGTGGGTAGAAGCTATTCCAACTAGTAGTGCTGATCATTACACCTCTATTAAGATGCTTAAAGAAGTTATTTTTCCGAGGTTTGGAGTCCCTAGATACTTAATGACCGATGGTGGTTCATATTTTATTCATGGTGCTTTCCGTAAAATGCTTGCTAAGTATGATGTTAATGGTACGTCTCCAACGTATCTATAATTTTTGATTGCTCCAAGCTATATTATCTACTGTTTTGGACTATATTGGGCTTTATTTTCCACTTTTATATTACTTTTGGGACTAACCTATTAACCGAAGGTCCAACCCAGAATTGTTTTTTTTGCCAATTTCAGTGTTTCGAAGAAACGGAATATCAAACGGAATGAAACCTTCGAAAATGTGATTTTCTCACCGAATATGATCCGGGAGACTTGGACCCCACATCAAGAAAGAAGGGAGGTGGCCACGAGGGTGGGGGCGCCCCCCTAGGGCGCGCCCCCTACCTCGTGGCCCCCCCGAAGCTCCACCGACGCACTCCTTCCTCCTATATATACCTCCGTACCCCCAAACGATCAGAGGAGGAGCCAAAAACCTAATTCCACCGCCGCAACCTTCTGTACCCATGAGATCCCATCTTGGGGCCTGTTCCGGAGCTCCGCCGTAGGGGGCATCCACCACGGAGGGCTTCTACATCATCATAGCCCCTCCGATGAAGTGTGAGTAGTTCACCTCAGACCTTCGGGTCCACAGTTATTAGCTAGATGGCTTCTTCTCTCTTTTTGGATCTCAATACAATGTTCTCCCCCTCTCTCGTGGAGATCTATTCGATGTAATCTTCTTGTTGCGGTGTGTTTGTCGAGACCGATGAATTGTGGGTTTATGATCAAGATTATCTACGAACAATATTTGAATCTTCTCTAAATTCTTTTATGTGTGATTGGTTATCTTTTCAAGTCTCTTAGAATTATCAGTTTGGTTTGGCCCACTAGATTGGTTTTTCTTGCAATGGGAGAAGTGATTAGCTTTGGGTTCAATCATGTGGTGTCCTTTCCCAGTGATAGTAGGGGCAGCAAGGCACGTATTGTATTGTTGCCATCGAGGATAACAAGATGTTTTTTTTATCATATTGCATGAATTTATCCCTCTACATCATGTCATCTTGCTTAAGGCATTACTATGTTTTCTTGAACTTAATACTCTAGATGCATGCTGGATAGCGGTCGATGAGTGGAGTACTAGTAATAGATGCATGCATGAGTCAGTTTACTTGTCTCGGACGTGATGCCTATATACATGATCATACCTAGATACTCTCATAAGTATGCTCAATTCTGTCAATTGCTCAGCAGTAATTCGTTTACCCACCGTAAAATACTTATGCTCTTGAGAGAAGCCACTAGTGAAATTATGGCCCCCGGATCTATTCTCATCACATCAATCTCCAACACTTTATTATTTCTTTGCTTTTTACTTTGCTTTCACTTTTACTTTGCATCTTTATACCAAAAATATTATCCTATCATCTCTATCAGATCTCACTCTCATAAGTGACCGTGAAGGGATTGACAACCCCTTATCGCGTTGGTTGCGAGGAGTTATTTGCTTTGTGCAGGTGCGAGGGACTCGCGCGTAGCCTCCTACTAGATTGATACCTTGGTTCTCAAAAACTGAGGGAAATACTTACTCTACTCTGCTGCATCACCCTTTCCTCTCGCAATTCATTATTTGCCATTTGCATCTCGTTTTCCTCTCCCCCACTTCACCCTTGCCGTTTTATTCGCCCTCTCTTTTCCGTTTGCCTTTTTCTCGCTTGCTTTTTGTTTGCTCATGTGTTGGATTGCTTGCTTGTCACGATGGCTCAAGATAATACCAAATTATGTGACTTTACCAATACCAACAATAATGATTTCCTTAGCACTCCGATTGCTCCTCTTACGAACACTGAATCTTGTGAAATCAATACTGCTTTGTTGAATCTTGTTATGAAACATCAATTCGCCGGCCTTCCTAGTGAAGATGCCGCTAGTCATCTAAATAGCTTCGTGGATTTGTGTGATATGCAAAAGAAGAAAGATGTTGATAATGATATTGTTAAGTTGAAGCTATTTCCTTTTTCGCTTAGAGATTGTGCTAAAGCTTGGTTTTCGACTTTGCCTAAAAATAGTATTGATTCTTGGAACAAGTGCAAAGATGCTTTTATCTCTAAGTATTTTCCTCCTGCTAAGATCATCTCTCTTAGAAACGATATTATGAATTTTAAGCAACTTGATCATGAACATGTTCCACAAGCTTGGGAGAGGATGAAATTAATGATATGTAATTGCCCTACTCATGGTTTGAATTTGTGGATGATTATACAAAATTTTTATGCCGGATTGAAGTTTGCTTCTAGAAATCTTTTAGATTCGGCCATGGGAGGCACTTTTATGGAAATCACTTTATGAGATGCTACTAAACTCCTAGATAATATTATGGTTAATTATTCTCAATGGCACACTGAAAGATCTACTAATAAAAAAGTGCATGCGATAGAAGAAATCAATGTTTTGAGTGGAAAGATGGATGAGCTTATGAAATTATTTGCTACCAAGAGTGTTTCTTCTGATCCTAATGATATGCCTTTGTCTACTTTGATTGAGAATAATAATGAATCTATGGATGTGAATTTTGTTGGTAGGAATAATTTTGGTAACAACGCGTATAGAGGGAACTTTAATCCTAGGCCTTATCCTAGTAATCCTTCTAATAATTATGGAAATTCCTAGAAAAACTCTTATGGAAATTTTAACAAGATGCCCTCTGAATTTGAGACTAGTGTTAAAGAGTTTATGAATTCGCAAAAGAATTTTAATGCTTTGCTTGAAGCGAAATTGCTTAAAGTTGATGAATTGGCTAGGAACGTTGATAGAATTTCTCTTGATGTTGATTCTTTAAAGCTTAGATCTATTCCTCCTAAGCATGATATCAATGCGTCTCTCAAATCCATGAGAATTTCCATTGATGAGTGCAAAGAAAGAACCGCTAGGATGCGTGCTACGAAAGATGCCTTTATTAAAGTGTGTTCTTCCAATTTCTATGAAAATAAAGATGAAGATCTAAAAGTTATTGATGTGTCCCCTATTAAATCTTTGTTTTGCAATATGAATCTTGATAATGATGAGACTGAATATGATCCACATTTACCTAGAAGGCGTTCTAAAAATTCAGAGTTTTTAGATCTTGATGACAAATTTGATAAAAGTGGGATTGAAAAGATTAAAACCCTAGATGTTGCTAAACCCACTATTTTGGATTTCAAGGAATTTAATTATGAAAGTTGCTCTTTAATTGATTGTATTTCCTTGTTGCAATCCATGCTAAATTCTCCTCATGCTTATAGTCAAAATAAAGCCTTTACCAAACATATTGTTGATGCCTTGATGCAATCTTATGAAGAAAAACTTGAGTTGGAAGTTTCTATCCCTAGAAAACTTTATGATGAGTGGGAACCAACTATTAAAATTAAATTAAGGATCATGAGTGAGGGAGTCCCGGATTAGGGGGTGTCCGGATGGCCGGACTATACCTTCGGCCGGACTCCTGGACTATGAAGATACAAGATTGAAGACTTCGTCCCGTGTCCGGAAGGGACTTTCCTTGGCGTGGAAGGCAAGCTTGGCGATACGGATATGTAGATCTCCTACCATTGTAACCGACTCTGTGTAACCCTAGCCCTCTCCTGTGTCTATATAAACCGGAGGGTTTTAGTCCGTAGGACTCAACAACAATCATACCATAGGCTAGCTTCTAGGGTTTAGCCTCTTTGATCTGGTGGTAGATCTACTCTTTTACTACCCATATCATCAATATTAATCAAGCAGGAGGGTAAAAACATCGTGTCCCCTGTCTCCTGTTACCATCCGCCTAGACGCACAGTTCGGGACCCCCTACCCGAGATCCACCAGTTTTGACACCGACATTGGTGCTTTCATTGAGAGTTCCTCAGTGTGGTCACTTTTAGGCCCGATGGCTCCTCCGATCATCAACAACGACGCTGTCCAGGGTGAGACTTTTCTCCCCGGACAAATCTTCGTATTCGGCGGCTTTGCACTGCGGGCCAATTCGCTTGGCCATCTGGAGCAGATTGAAAGCTACGCCCCTGGCCATCAGGTCAGATTTGGAAGTTTAAACTACATGGCAGACGACCGCGGAGACTTGATCTTGCGTGCCGCACTGTCACGATGGGCATGATCTAGCTCTGCCGCCGAACAGTGCCCTGGAGGCCGCACCTGTGTCCGCTCCGACCCTTAGCTCGGAGCCGACCACACCAATCGGGATGGATGGTTAGACACCGCCTCGGGGGATGCAATCTTTACGGCGATCAAGCCGAACACCAGCCTTGTCCTCTGCAAAGCCCGTGACTCCAAGGTGCCGGACTCCGAGCCCTCCGCGCCCCTACCGATCGAATCCGATTGGGCGCCGATCATGGATTTCACCGCCGCAGACGTCTTTCAGCACTCGCCCTTCGGCGACATTCTAAATTCACTCAGGTCTCTCTCTTTGTCAGGAGAGTCCTGGCCGGACTATGACTGACAGGATTGGGATGTGGACGATGAAGAAATTCGATCCCCACCCACCACCCACTTCGTAGCCACTGTCGATAATTTAAACGACGTGCTCGACTTCGACTCCGAAGACATCAACGGTATAGACGACGATGTAGGAGAAGAACATGAACCAACGCCTATAAGGCACTGGACTGCCACCTCATCTCATGATGTATACATGGTGGGCACACCCAAAGGAAGCGACGACGAGGAACACAGGGATGCAACGAGGGATCGTTCACTAGAAAAGCAATCAAAGCGGCGACGTAAGCGCCGCTCCAAGCCCCCCCTTGACAGAGACAACAACCATACAGACCCAGCCATAGAGCAGGACGAGCCGGCGGACGACGAACACGCCTTCGAGAAACCATCCGAACAGGGCAACTTGGATAAACAAACCGAACAACCCGTCCCCGGCGAAAACAGCATTCTGGACGACCTTACGCCGGATAAGCTTATGGAGCGAAGTACTCAACACTGCAGACAAATATGGCAGCAGTCGCCGCACAAAAAGCTATCCGAAGCGAAAGCTACTGCGTGAATTTGACGAGGAAGCCTTAGAGCTCCCGCAGTCAAAAAATAAGAAAGCCACCCGGTCGGATAGACGACCCCATGGCCAGCATGGAGCGGCAAGCGGCGTCGCACATAAGCCGGCACGCGATCCACTCAAGGATTCGCATCAAAAAGATGGCCCAGCCAGATCTATCTATGGGCCAAGAAAGCAAGCTCTAGTAAGCAAGGCAAGACAACAAATATCCGAACATCACGGCAACACCCAAATACAAGGGTGCCGCACACCCCCTATGTTTCACCGATGAGGTTCTGGACCATGAATTTCCAGCGGGATTCAAGCCCGTAAACATAGTGGCGTATGACGGAACAACAGACCCTGGAGTCTGGATTGAGGATTATATCCTCCACATACATATGGCCAGAGGAGATGACCTCCACACCATAAAATACTTACCCCTCAAGCTTAAAGGGCCAGCCCGGCATTGGCTCAAAAGCCTTCCCGAAAACACCATTGGAAGTTGGGAAGAGCTCGAGGACGCTTTCCGGAAAAAATTTCAAGGGACCTATGTCCGCCCTCCGGATGCAGATGATCTAAGTCATATAAATCAACAGCCCGGAAATTCTGGAACAAATTTCTTACTAAAAAGAATCAGATAGTCAACTGTCCGGACGCCGAAGCCCTAGCAGCTTTTAAGCATAGCGTTCGAGACAAATGGCTCGCCAGACACCTCGGCCAAGAAAAGCCAAGAACAATGGCTGCATTAACAAGCCTCATGACCCGCTTTTGCGCAGGAGAGGACAGCTGGTTGGCAAGATGTAGCACCAGCGACCCAAGTACATCCAAAGTTAGAGATGGAAACGGAAAATGCCGACGCAGCAAGGACCGGCGCCGGAATAAGGGATACAGCCCAAAGAGCACGGTAGTCAACGCCGGATTCAAAAGCTCGCGGCAGAATCAAAGAAAGCCGGCCCTCAAGGATAACAGGGACGAGCTCGCCAACTTCAACAAAATCTTGGACAAGATATGTCAAATACACAGTACTCCGGGGAAGCCTGCGAACCATACCCACAGAGATTGTTGGGTTTTCAAGTAATTCGGCAAACTCAATGCCGAACACAAGGGGCTCGACACACCAAGTGAGGACGATGACGAACCCCACAAGCAGACCACCAAGAAACAAAAGAATTTCCCACAAGAAGTCAAAACAGTAAACTTACTTCACGTGACAAAACGAGCGGCGCCCATAGAGATACGCGCCATACGGCCTATCCCAAAGGAGTCTCGACGATGATTGTTAAAACCGATCACCTTCGATCGTCAGGATTACTCTAGAAGTATCCGAAACACAGACTGGAACGCCTTGGTATTAGATCCAATAATCGGCGGACTCCACTTAACAAACGTCCTGATGGACGGCGGCAGTGGTCTAAACCTGTTATACTAGGACACAATCCGCAAAATGGGGATAGACCCAACAAAAATTCGCCATAGCAAAACCTCCTTTCAAGGGGTAACGCCAGGCCCGGATGCCCATTGCATGGGTTCTCTCCGGCTAGAAGTTATGTTCGGCTCCCCCGATAACTTCCGTCGCGAAAAGCTAACTTTCCGCATCGCCCCATTCTCAAGTAGCTATCAAGCACTGCTGAGACGCGAAGCTTTCGCCTGCTTTAACGCAATACCACATTATGCATCTCTTACGCTTAAGATGCCCAGTCAACGAGGCATCATCTCATTAAAGGGAAAAATTGAGTGTTCCTACCACGCGGAAGACTGTGTGGCTGCCTTGACAGCCCCACAATAAAGCGGCTTCACCAGCCAAAGCACCTAAACGGGTCGTCAAGACAACGGACACGGTTAGACGAGTCCGTCATAAAAATACAATGAATAAAGGCTTAATAGTCGTATACCCCTGTACTAGGGGCTCCGCGCATACAAAATAAGAGATAATAAAGCTCAATTTCACCGATTTTTGAATCATACTTTGTTTATTTAGTATAACATACGTTTTCACACGACCTTTTTCCAACTAAGTTCCTCTCTTTTACAGATGAACACCGTGCAACGCCCGCCCAGGATACGGCACAACGGAGACACAGGCGCAGACATGCAGCAGGGACCCGTTCCAAGGATTCTGTTCAGATTAAGACCCTGCGTAAACCTTTTTTACTGTCTCTTGTTGATGTACATCCCCTGGTTTTTTGGTACAACCGAGGAGGAGGCTGACGTCTTGGCATGTGGCCATGTCAGAATTTTGCGCGTACCTAGACACTAGGGGCTTATTACTAAGGGCATTGTCCTGCCCGCCCTCATAAAGACCGAATACCTTAGGGAGTGTTCGGCGTCACGAGTTTGGCCTTATATGCATCAGCTCCGAATCATGTCTTTGGTCAAATGTTGGGTTGCCCGGCTCCCGTGTTTTGCTGCCTTACGTTCCGCTCTATCGGCTAAGGCGGCACCAGGAGAACTACTGCGATTGTGCCCAGGTTCGGCCAGGCGAGCACCTCAGTAGAGAAAGCCGAAAACTGACTGTCATGATATAGCGTGAGACTGGTCAACCACTCAATGACCTACCGGAATCTTTAGGATTCCTCCGCATTAACGAAGGGCCGTTTCCCAGCCAGGCACATAAGCGCCCCGAGTTCGGGCGAGCGCAGGCGCCACCAGGGGCTATATAAGTAGCCTCACTATCAAACTCCTATGGCTAAGTGAAAGTGATAAAGCATTATAGTCCGATTGCCTAGTTCGTTGTGCTATCACCTCCTTTGTAGGACCAAGACATTGGATCAAGTGTGAAAATGCGCCTTCTGCGAACACCCCCGCATTATTTGCGTGGGGGCTGAAGCCGACGACTGCCATCTTTCAGGTTACACACACACACACATATATATATATATATTAAACGGCCGCACAGGAGGTATTATAATACTTGCAGGCACAAGTATAAAAAGCTTCTACAATTTATCAAAATATTGTTTTACAATAACATACGCTATTCAAACATAGTATCCTTCGAGCACTGCGTGTCTATTACACGAGCACCTTGCAGAACTTCCTGAAAATAGTGCTCGGCAGGTACTCGGCTTTCGTCCGAATCTCGGGATGCAACAGCGGTGGTCTCCATCTCCGCCCAGTATGTCTTGACACGGGCAAGAGCCATCCGCGCACCCTCTATACATGCTGACCTCTTCATCGCATTAATATGCGGCACCGCACCAAGGAACTACTGCACCAAGTTGAAATAACTTTTCGGCTCTGGCCTCTCCGGCCACAGATGACTCATGACACACTTCATGGTGAGTCCGGACAACCTATTCAGCTCGGCCCATTCGGCCAGCCGATCGGCTAATGACATCGGCCGCTCTGGATTATGGAACTGCGACCAGAAAAGCTTCTCCACTTCGCGATCTTCTTGATCTCGGAAGTGTTCGGCCGCATCTGCGGCACTCGCCGCCAAATCCAGATAGGTGTCCGCCGTACTCCACATCCGGTCTAGCGGAGCATGTTTAGGATCACAGAACTTCCTCCGCAGCATAAAGGACTTTCCAGCCGTGATATCTCCGTCCTGACGTAGCTCCTCCTTCATAGCTCTCATCGTAGAGCGAGCATCCTTGGCATCCGCAACGGCCTTCTCCAGGTCCGTCTTTTCAGCCCGGTTTTCTTTGTCAAGAAGCTTGCAACGGTCAGCAGCGCTCTTCAGCTTCATGGCCATCTCGGCCATTTCCTTCTTGCTTCGGCAGTGAGCGGCCTGTTCGGCCTTAAGCTCTTCAATTGCCTTTTCGCCAGCCGCATCACTTTTCCTGGCTTGCTCCTTGGCTCGGGCAAGTTCCGCCCGAAGATTCTCCATGACACCGGCACCATCTGCATCAAGCGCACACATTGTAAGATACTGGCATAAAGCTCCTCTTACAGGTGCCGCTAGAGGAATTACATACCTTGTGCCTCGTCAAGCCGCTTCTTGACAAGCGCGATGTCAGCATATGCCACGTCAAGTTGTCGCTTTAGCTCGGCAAATTCATCAGTCCGGCTGGCCACCGAACACTTCGCCACCTACGTATGAAGGCGGCATATTAGACCTGGGATTATGATCCTCTGCGCACCGTCACTTTTGACAACGCATAGAGTCTCAGGGGCTACTATCTACATAGGGCGCATCTTATTTATGCGCAACTGTCAAAAAAGGGTACATTATTTCGCGTACCTCAAAACCTGTCAGTAAACTCCTGACGGCCTCGTGCAACCCGCTCTCCGCGGATGAAATCCTTTCAATCACCGTGCCCATCAATGCACGGTGCTCCTCTGAGATAGATGCTCGCCCTAGCAGATCCTTCAGTTCCCCCGACCGTGCACCGGACGGTACCGGACTCGTCCCATGGTCTTTTTCGAAGGCCGGGCGCGGAGGTCTGGGGGGCCATATGACTACATTCCGGCCCTGCCGGATTCGGAGAAACCCTCCGCGACGATCCCTCAGGATCGCCTGCCTCGCAAGGCGGTACGGCAGGGGGAGGCGTTCCGCTCTCCATCATCTCCGGAAGAAGATCCCCCGAAGACGAGCTCTGCTGAGAAGGGCTGAGGTCCGAGCTACAAGGTAAATTTTCGGTTACTCTTCTCAGATATAAAGCAAGGATTCCTCTCATTTCTTAAAAAGAAAACTCCTCTCTACTTACGGCTCGGTGGAGGGCTGATCCCCTTGAGGGCATAATTTGGCTGAAGTATCCCCCGGCGCAGGACCCTCTGACGAAGATTTCTTCCCTGTTTTGAGGCCATGGTCTCCGGGTCTTCAGAGGCGGTCCTCTTCTTCCCCTGAGAAGAGGAATTTTCGATTCCTTCCTTCTGAACAGCCTCCTTCGAAGAGGCGGTGGATCCTTTTTCCCCTCCCTCGCTTTCCTCCGAAGGCACGACCTCCAGCATCCTGACTAGCACGGGATCCGGCGTGGTCTCTGGGAGGGGGCCGGACACCTGATTAGCTTTGCCTACGCTATCCACTCCTGCTTAAAGGACAACTCTTTTAAGGGCAATTTTATGATGAATATACGGATGGCAAGTCCGGGCACAAAGGTACTTACTTGAGTATCCGGGCGATTGCAGCTCAGACCTGCGTCCTCGGTCAAGTCCGGACATGTTGCTTGTGATCCGAAGAACAATTTGTGCATCTCCACGGGCGTCGCGCCCATAAAATGTTGGAGAGATTGCCGTCCCTCCGGATTGAACTCCCACAGGCAAAGGGGGCGACGTTTGCCGGGCAGGGTTCGGCGGATCAACATGACCTGCGTCGCCATGACCAGGCTGATGTCTCTTTCTAAGAGATCCCTGATGCGGCCCTGCAACAAGGGCACGTCCTTGGACGGCCCCCAATCCAGTCCTTTGTTGACCCATGACACTAGCCGTGGTCGGGGACCCGAGCGAAAGGCAGGTGGCGCCACCCACTTGGTGCCCCTGGGAGCGGTAATATAAAACCACTCTCGTTGCCATAAGCCGAACTCCTCTTGAAAAGAGCCCTCGGGCCATGGAGCATCAGCATTTTTTCTTATAATAGCACCTCCACACTCTGCGTGCCGTCCCTCGATTATATTCGGTTCTACTTTGAAGGTCTTGAGCCATAGTCCGAAGTGAGGAGTAATGCGGAGGAAGGCTTCACACACGACGATGAATGAGGAAATATGGAGGATGGACTCCGGAGCCAAGTCGTGAAATTCCAGCCCATAATAAAACATGAGCCCCCTCACGAAGGGATCCGACGGGAAGCCTAGCCCCCGAAGGAAGTGAGACATGAACACCACACTCCCACCAGGCTTGGGAGTGGGAATGACCTGCCCTTGAGCAGGCAGCCTATGCGAGATTTCGCCGGTCAAGAACCTGGCCTCTCCCAACTTTAGCACGTCCTCCTCCGTGACGGAGGAGGGCATCCATCGGCCTCGAAGGTCGGAACCGGACATTGTCGAAGGTCCGAAGCGCCTAAATCTGGAGCCTTGGGTGTTGGAACTCGAGGCGAAGGGCGAACTCGTTTGAGATTGAAAGAAAGGGGTAAGGCCTTGATCTCTTTATAAGAGGATGACTGGGTTACCCACATCCGTATTGATGAGAATCTCAGAAATAAAGGGGACACGATCTCTGCTTTGAAAGGACGTGCCAAGGAAACCGCCTCGCAAAACGTGCTGAGGTGGGACAGTAAAAATGATTCGAATAAGGGCTTGGTCGTGGTGTGACGTTACGCTATGGAATACGTCAGCAGATTAGATTTGTGTAAATATTATTCTCTCTATGGCAATATGTGGAAACTTATTTTGCAGAGCCAGACACTATCCGTGTGTTCAAAATCTTTTATGAAGTACGTGGAGGAGGAACCCGCCTTGCAATGCCGAAGACAATCTGCGCGCCGGACTCATTGTCATTGAAGCCTGGTTCAGGGGCTACTGAGGGAGTCCCGGATTAGGGGGTCTCCGGATAGCCGGACTATACCTTCGGCCGGACTCCTGGACTATGAAGATACAAGATTGAAGACTTCGTCCTGTGTCCGGAAGGGACTTTCCTTGGCGTGGAAGGCAAGCTTGGCGATACGTATATGTAGATCTCCTACCATTGTAACCGACTCTGTGTAACCCTATCCCTCTCCGGTGTCTATATAAACCGCAGGGTTTTAGTCCGTAGGACACAACAACAATCATACCATAGGCTAGCTTCTAGGGTTTAACCTCTTTGATCTCGTGGTAGATCTACTCTTGTACTACATCGAGAGGGCCCGAAACTGGGTAAAAACATCGTGTCCCCTGTCTCCTGTTACCATCCGCCTCGACGCACAGTTCGGGACCCCCTACCCGAGATCCGCCGGTTTTGACACCGACAATGAGTTTTATGCTTTATGTGATTTGGGTGCAAGTGTTTGCACTATTCCCAAAACTTTGTGCGATTTGCTAGATTTCCGTGATTTTGATGATTGCTCTCTAAACTTGCACCTTGCAGATTCCACTATTAAGAAACCTATGGGAAGAATTAATGATGTTCTTATTGTTGCAAATAGGAATTATGTGCCCATAGATTTTATCGTTCTTGATATAGATTGCAATCCTTCATGTCCTATTATTCTTGGTAGACCTTTCCTTAGAACGATTGGTGCAATTATTGATATGAAGGAAGGGAATATTAGATTCCAATTTCCATTAAAGAAAGGCATGGAAAACTTCCCTAGTAAGAAAATAAAATTACCATATGAATCTATCATGAGAACCACTTATGGATTGCCTACCAAAGATGGCAATACCTAAATTTATCCTTGTTTTTATGCCTAGCTAAGGGCGTTAAACGATAGTGCTTGTTGGGAGGCAACCCAATTTTATTTTTAGTTTTTTTTTGTTTTTTCTTTTGTTTAGGAATAAATAATCCATCTACCTTCTATTTAGATGTGGTTTTATGTTTTTAGTGTTTGTGCCAAGTTAAACCTATAGGATCTTCTTGGATGATAGTTATTTGATCTTGCTGTAATTTCCAGAAACTTTCTGTTCACGAAAACAATTGTTAAAAATCACCAGAACGTGATAAAATAGTGATTCCAATTGCTGCGGATCAATAAACAAATTTCCTATATCGTCCTATTTTGGCTGAGTTTTTTGTGTTCCATAAGTTTGCGTTAGTTACAAATTACTACAGACTGTTCTGTTTTTGACAGATTCTGTTTTTCGTGTGTTGTTTGCTTATTTTGATGAATCTATGGCTAGTAAAACTAGTCGTCAATCCGTGCAGGCGCACGGGCTAGCTTAATGTCAAATAGCAATGACACATAAAATTATTAGAAATTTGTTTCCGATTGGAGATATTATTTGTAATGGTTTTTCATGGTTACCCGCAAGCCTACACGCATAATGGGAGCTAAATTCATTGAAGTTATTTGCTCTTGGGGATATTGTCTGTAATGGTTTCTCATGGTTAGGGCATCTCCAGCCACGCCCCCAACAGGCCCCCCAGGCCACTTTTTCGGCGCCAGCGCCGAAAAAACGGCCCAGTCGCGCCCCCAGGATGCCGAAAATCGCCGGTTCGGACCTTTTTTCCACCCGGCGATCACAGGCCGAACCCGGTGCGCTGGAGAGCCGTTGGGGGCTCCGGCGCTAGGGAAAAGCACGCCTGGCCCACACCGACAGGGGAAAAGTCAAGGTTTTCTTCCCCCGACTCGCCTCGCACCCCCCGCGCCCTCGGCCACCACTAGCTATATCCCGGCGACGGCCGGCACCCTACTCCGCTAGATAGCCATTCCCCGCCAGAAAATAGCAGCACTTCGCCGCGGCAGCCCTCCCGCAGCAGCTGGGCGTCTCCGGCCGCCGTTTCCGGCCGCGGAGGCGTGGTTTAACGGCGGGTACACGCCCACCGAGCACAAGGTGTTCGGCGTTTTGCCTGCCTCAGCGATGGACTCGGACGAGGAGGAAGAGCTCACCGCGCTGCTGGAGGAGGAAGCCGCGGCCGACGTCCAGGAAGAAGATCATCTCATGGTGCTCGCCGCCCTCGCCCAGCTTCTGGCGAGCAGTGAAAAGCCGCGGCGAGGTGGCTCGGCGCCGGGGCGGGTGAAAGCAAAGAACCGGCATCGTCTGCAAGGCTACTGCATGCTCTACTCCGACTACTTCGCCGATGCTCCACTTCATGGCGAGAGAACATTTCGGTGCCGTTATCGGATGAGCTGAAAGCTCTTCCTTAGGAGTTCGACAACTACTTCAAGTGCAAGATGGATTGCACTGGCGCTCTTGGATTCACCTCCATCCAGAAGTGCACGACAATGATGAGGATGCTTGCATATGGAGCTCCAAGTGATTCACTCGACGACTATGGGCGCATGGCCGAGTCCACCAGCATAGAGTGTTTCTACAAGTTCTATCGGGCAGTGGTGGCAGTGTTTGGGCCACAATACTTGAGAACACCCAATGCAAAAGACACTGCTCGGATCCTAGCCCAGAATGCAGCAAGAGGATTTCCTGGGATGCTTGGAAGCATCGACTGCATGCATTGGAAATGGAAGAACTGCCCATTTGGTTGGCAGGGGATGTACAAAGGCGCCAAAGGTGGTTGCAGTGTGGTGCTTGAGGCGGTAGCCACACAGGACCTCTGGATTTGGCACTCCTTCTTTGGTATGCCAGGAACTCACAATGACATCAACGTGCTGCAGTGCTCTCCTGTTTTTGCCAAGCTCGTTGAGGGCCATTCTCCTCCGGTGAACTTCGAGATCAATGGGCACCAATACAACAAGGGGTACTATCTAGCTGACGGCATCTATCCGAGATGGTCGACATTTGTGAAGACGATCTCAAACCCTGTGCCAGGAGGCAAGAACGCCTGGTTTGCGAAAGTTCAGGAGGCTTGCCGGAAGGATGTCGAGCGGGCATTTGGTGTGCTCCAATCTCGATTCGCTGCTGTTCGGTACCCCGCTCAGACCTGGTCGAAAGATCAAATGTGGGAGATCATGACTTGTTGTGTCATCTTGCACAACATGATCATCGAGAGCGAGCAAGAACACCCAGTGATTGACACGGAACCATACTACAGGCAGGGTCCTCTAGCCGAAGTTGATCACCAGCTACCGGCAACTTGGACTACCAATCTCAGTATGCGTCAGGAGATCCGAGACCCACAGGTGCATCATCAACTGCAGAAAGATCTGATTGAGCACCTATGGACGCTCAAGGGGGACGCCTCGTGATGAAATACGAGTTTTTATTTGTTGAACAATATAATTTGTATTGAATTATTTGTTGTTGTAGTATTTTTTTGAAGTATTTGATTTTTCTGTGATGAAATATGTGATAAGAAATAATTGTGTTGATAATTGAACGCCGAGACACGGCGAACCACGCCGAATATGGGCCTATTCTCGCCCATATGGGCCGTTTATTCGCTGAAATTGGGCTGCAAAGTGGGCCAATTTCGGCGCCTGGGGGCGAGCTGGGGGCGACGACTGGGCGCAAACCCGCCCCCAGCCCCGAGTGCATCGCCGGCTCGCCCCCAGGGGGCGATTTTTATGCGTCCTGGGGGGGGCAACGGCTGGAGATGCCCTTACCCACTAAATTACAGGGAAGATGGGATTTATGTTCGGTTAACATTAGGAATAATTGGAATCTTTAAATGTACATGTATGGTTGCGAAAAAAAATATTATGAACTTGAAGTTTGTCCAGATCTGTACTATCCATAACATAAGAGAGCTTATATATGTGTTTCTATAGATATTTTTTGATGGATGCATACGTGACATGGTTGACTGAAATAATTGGTACATTCTCGCATATTCCTGTGAGATCTAACATGATAGTTCCAGATTGAAATTAAAAAGAAGACGTGTACAGTTTTTTCAGAGTTAATTCAATTATAGTTTGAACCTTATAAAAACGCATTTAAAGAAAGGTAGTATTATTTCCTTTTTTCAATTATAATTCTTTTTACATCAGAATTTACTAATGTCCCGTTCCTAAAAAACAATGTGCAGTAAGATATTTGTTTTAGAAGACAAAGAGTCGGCGGAAGCCTCAGATGGCAATTGATCTCTGGTTGTCATCAAGACTAAAAAAATATGATAATTAAAACATATATATGATAGTGGATATGATACATTACTATCTAGAGTTATAATTATGAGAAATTTTTTAGTAATGTACATTCTAGTAACACCTAACTTAAAGCACCTTCCCATGTTTAGCACTTCTGCAGCTGGATTTACGAAATCTTACAGGCAAGTCTGTAGCAGCATGAGTTTCTTTCTTGCAATTGAACACGGTGTATCATTCACAAAGAAAATAAAACGAAAACAGTGCATTATCAGAAAATAGACACTAGTAGAAAAAGGGTCAAAGGTGAAGCACATTAGTGCCGGT
Organism: Triticum urartu; assembly: GCF_003073215.2. Taxonomy (NCBI): domain Eukaryota; kingdom Viridiplantae; phylum Streptophyta; class Magnoliopsida; order Poales; family Poaceae; genus Triticum; species Triticum urartu. The sequence continues at coordinate 387,859 of NW_024112983.1, read as the reverse complement.
TTGTATTTGAGCCGGCACTAATGTATACATTAGTGCCGGTTCCAACGGCTAGCCGGGCCGCTTTCATTAGTACCGGTTCATGGCGAACTTTTAGCACCGGTTCGTGCCACGAACCGGTACTAATGAGAGTGGTGGCAGGATGTTGTCAGACTGGGGCCCCTCCAGCCCCTTTAGTACCAGTTCGTGGCACGAAGCGGTACTAAAGGTCGTCCTATATAAACCCTTCGTCCACCAGCACTCTGTTCTTCCCCCTTTCCCCTCTCCCTCTCCTCTGTTCTTCCCTTCTTCCTCTCGAGTTCATCACAAAATTTGCCCAAAATTTGTCAAGATTTGAAGGCCCTCATCCATTCAAATGTTCACAAAGGTTAGCAACTTTGTCCTTTCATCTCTCATTGCTAGATTAGCTCTTGCATTGGTTTATATAGTGATTAATTTGTGAGTTTAGTAATTTGGGAGGATATATATATATATATGTGCTAGTATTTGATTTATATGCAATTTGAGGTCAAAAATAACACTTAGTTTGCATATGTAGGTGTGGTTTACTTAGTGCCTTCTAAATCTCCATCGTAGCCACCGTCGATCGCCCGCACCGTCCCGTCGCCGGCACCACCTTGTGGTGAGCCTCTTGTTCATGAAATTTTATATAAAAATTGATGTTTGTGTGATTTGGATATATAGTTACTCGTATAATTATCTTACCCGTACGTTGTTTGTTATACATATAGTGCCATGGTTTTGATATCCGTCCCCGTCGGCCCTAGTCCTTGTTATGATTCGGATGTGGTATGTATATTCTCTTTTAAAACTAGTTGCATTTCGTGTTTATGACAAATTATGCCCATCAAGTTGACATAGAAATTTTTTCTAGGAGGTATGTGAACCGGAAATTCCAACCAACCAGATTGCCGAGAGGTTAAATTTAGTTGAAAGAGAAAACGAGTACTTGAAAGAAAAATTGAAAAGAATTGAGGGGGAGAAGATGGAATTGGAGTTGCATGTTGCCGATGTCGTCGATGATCACAAGATCAAGATGGAGAAAATGCGCTTGAAGATTAGAAAGATTAGAAAATATGCCATCGATAGTGAGGCTTGGTATCATTATGATGTTGGATCCATTGTCACCTTAGTTGCGATCTTGATCGTATTTGTTGTTGCATTTAAATGCTTTAGCTAGAGAGTTATTTGTTAGTTGCATTTAAGTGTTGTATGAACTTTATGTATGAACTTGTATTAATTGTATGAACTTGTATTAATTTGGTCTATTCGGTGTTGTGTAATGAAGATGAGCCGGCAATGGATGTACGATGACCGATGCTCTCCCCAGTTCGTTGAGGGCGTGCATACTTTTCTGCTTGCGGCTGAGGCAAACAAGCGGGTGGATGGTTTTATGCCTTGTCCATGTGCTCGCTGTATGAATGGTCACAATTACTCTACGTCAAGAACCATTCACGTCCACCTGTTGAAGTCCGGTTTCATGCCCCATTATAATGTTTGGACCAAGCACGGAGAAAGAGGGGTTATGATGGAAGACAATGAAGAAGAAGAGGACGACGACAGCTATCCTGGCCATGGGTTCCCTGAATACGATGATACAACAATGGGGGAAGAAGCTGAGCCGGTAATGTGGGAAGAAGCTGAGCCGGCAATGCGGGAAGAAGCTGAAGAAGAGGCATCAGATGAGCCCGTTGATGATCTAGGTCGGGCCATTGCCGATGCAAAGAGAAACTGTGCAAGTGATTTGGAGAAGAAGAAGTTGCAGCGCATGTTAGAGGATCACAAAAAATTGTTGTACCCGAATTGCGTAGGTGACAAGAAAAAGTTGGGCACCACACTGGAATTGCTGCAGTGGAAGGCAGAGAATGGTGTATCTGACAAGGGATTTGGAAAGTTGCTGATAATGATAAAGGATATGCTTCCAAAGGACAACGAATTGCCCGAGAGTACGTACGAAGCAAAGAAGGCTGTCTGCCCTCTAGGGTTAGAGGTGCAGAAGATACATGCATGCCATAATGATTGCATCCTCTACTACGGTGAGTACGAGGATTTGAACGCTTGCCCGGTATGTGGTGCATTGCGCTATAAGATCTGCCGCGATGACCCTGGTGATGTCGAGGGCCGGCGCCCCAGGAAGAAGATTCCTGCCAAGGTGACGTGGTATGCTCCTATAATACCACGGTTGAAACGTTTGTTCCAAAACAAAGAGCATGCCAAGGCGATGCGATGGCACAGAGAAGACCGTAAGAAAGACGGAAAGTTGAGAGTACCCGCTGACAGGTCGCAGTGGAGAAAAATCGAAAGAAAGTATGGGAAGGAGTTTGTAGATGACGCAAGGAGCGTATGGTTTGGTCTAAGCGCAGATGGCATTAATCCTTTTGGGGAGCAGAGCAGCAACCATAGCACCTGGCCTGTGACTCTATGTTTGTATAACCTTCCTGCTTGGTTGTGCATGAAGCGGAAGTTCATTATGATGCCAGTGCTCATCCAAGGCCCTAAGCAACCCGGCAACGACATTGATGTGTACCTAAGGCCATTAGTTGAAGAACTCTTACAACTGTGGAATGGAACAGGTGTACGTGCGTGGGATGAGCACATGGGGAAGAATTTGACCTAAAGGCGTTGCTATTTGTGACCATCAATGATTGGCCTGCTCTCAGTAACCTTTCAGGACAGACAAACAAGGGATACCGCGCGTGCACGCACTGTTTGGACGATACCGACAGTATATATTTGGCTAATAAGAATGTGTACCTGGGACATCGTCGATTTCTTCCGAGCAGGCATCCCGTAAGAAAGAAAGGCAAGCATTTCAAAGGTGAGGCGGATCACCGGACGAAGCCTCGCCACCGTACTGGTGCTGATTTACATGATATGGTCAAGGATTTGAGGGTGGTCTTTGGAAAGGGTCCTGGTGGACAACCTGTTCCGAATGACGCTGACGGACGCGCACCCATGTGGAAGAAGAAATCTATATTTTCGGACCTGCCCTATTGGAAATACCTCAAGGTCCGCTCCGCAATCGACGTGATGCACATGACGAAGAATCTTTGTGTGACCCTGCTTGGCTTCTTGGGCGTGTATGGGAAGACAAAAGATACACCTGAGGCACGGGAGGACCAGCAACGTATGCACGGAAAAGACGGCATACATCAGGGTCATGCAAGCTACGCTCTTACCAAGGAAGAGAAGGAAATCTTCTTTGAATGCCTGCTCAGTATTAAGGTACCGTCTGGCTTCTCGTCGAATATAAAGGGAATAATAAACATGGCAGAGAAAAAGTTCTAGAACCTAAAGTCTCATGACTGCCACGTGATTATGACGCAACTGCTTCTAGTTGCATTGAGGGGGCTTCTACCGGAAAACGTTCGATTAGCCATTGCGAAGCTATGTGCATTTCTCAATGCAATCTCTCAGAAGGTAATCGATCCAGAAATCCTACCAAGGTTACAGAATGATTTGGTGCAATGTCTTGTCAGTTTCTAGTTGGTGTTCCCACCATCCTTCTTCAACATCATGACGCACGTCCTAGTTCACCTATGCGAAGAGATTAACGTTTGGGGTCCTGTATTTCTACACAATATGTTCCCCTTTGAGAGGTTCATGGGAGTCTTAAAGAAATATGTTCATAACCGTGCTAGGCCAGAAGGAAGCATCTCCAAGGGCCGTCAAAATGAGGAGGTCATTGAGTTTTGTATTGACTTTATTCCTGACCTTAAGCCGATTGGCTTTCCTGAATCGCGGCATAAGGGTAGACTGGATGGAAAAGGCACGCTAGGAGGGGAACAAATAATATGTATGGACGGACATTCTCTCACTGAAGCAAACTACACAGTTCTACAGAATTCCGCCTTGGTGGCTCCGTATATGGATGAACACAAGAATTTGCTACGCTCCAAACACCCGGAGCGGTCTGATGACTGGATTACATGTGAAGAAACAAGGAGTTTCGCCAGCTGGTTGCAAGCATGTACCATGCATGACACCTCTATTGAAGATGACCTGTACTTGCTGTCCCAGTTACCATCTTCGAATTTAATGACTTTCAAAGGGTACGAGATAAATGGTAATACATTTTACACGATCGCCCAAGATAAGAAGAGCACCAACCAAAACAGTGGTGTCCGCTTTGATGCAGAAACCAAGACGGGAAAGGAAACATATTATGGTTATATACAGGACATATGGGAACTTGACTATCGACGTGGTTTGAAGGTCCCTTTGTTTCGGTGCAAATGGGTCAATATGACACGAGGCGGGGTAACGGAAGACCCGCAGGACGAAATGACAACAGTGGATCTCAACAATCTTGCGCATGCAGACGAACCATTCGTCCTAGCCAATGGTGTGGCACAGGTTTTCTATGTGAAGGACATGTCTACCAAGCCAAGAAAAAGAAAAGATAAGGAAGCGAATGCATCGTACGATGAGCCAAAGCGGCACATAGTTCTTTCTGGGAAGAGAAATATCATGGGAGTGGATGAAAAGACAGACAAGTCAGAAGATTATGAAAAGTTTGATGAAATTGCTCCATTCACAGTGAATATTGACCCGAGCATCCCGTTAAATGATGAAGATTTTCCATGGCTACGACGCAAAGGGACACACGCGAAGAAAAAGTTTCACACCCAAAGATCTGGGATGTGATCGGCTTAACTATCATAACTTTCTTCTGTGTTTCACACCTAGGACAGAATCTCTGTAATAGTTAGGGTAGCTAGTTATGTGTTTTGGCATTTGAAACGCGAAGAAATTTTATGTGCAAGAAAATTCTTTCATGCATTTACTGATTTTTTCAGCTAAATGACCCTGAAATTGAAAAGCATTTCAAATGAACTCAGAAAATGATGAAAGTTGCATGGTATCATAATTTCACCCACATAGCATGTGCAAAAAAGTAGAGAGGGTTACCGCAAAAACTGGATGCACTTCGTGTACAAAATGGACAATCTGTTTCGAAGTATCAGGGTTTCGGACGAAAACTCATCCGTTACAAAGGCATTTCATTTTTTAAATAACTTAAGCATTACCAAATTGAATATAATGATAAAACATACTAATATTAAACATAAGAAAAAAAGAATCACTGGAAAATGTATTTTTAAAGTTAAGTTATTCACAAACTAGTGATTCACATAAATTTCAAATAATTCAAAATTTAAACTATTCAAATTTAAAAACTACCGGCACTAACTGAAAGTTTCTAAAAACTATCAAAAATATTCACAAAGAAACTCTAAATACAACAAAAAACAACTAAAAATAAATAAAACAAAATAAATAAAGCAGAAAAGAAAAAACTAAATGAAAAAAGCCCACCTACCGGGCCAGAGCGGCCTGCATACGACTAGAAACCCAACCTGTTGTTGGGCCAGGATGCAGGCCCACAAGCCCAATAGGCCCCACAGGGCAGAGTAGTAGAGGTAGGCCCAGAAGGCCTGCTTTAGAGAGGACCTCGAGACAGCAGCGGCGGCGGGGCTTATAAGTAGGTGTGAGCGCCCTTCGGCTAGCGAGGTGGGACTAAACTTCTGCGCCCCTCGCCTGGCAGCGCACACCCTTTAGTACCGGGTCGTGGCACCAACCGGTACTAAAGGGGGGGCCTTTAGTACCTGTTGGAGCCACCACCCGGTACTAAAGGCCTGCCCTTCCCGCTGCTTGGCCTGGCCAAAACAGGCCTTTAGTACCGGTTGATGGCTCCAACCGGTACTAAAGGTGCCTTCTATATATACAACACTTCGAAAAATTTCATTCTCCCCATCTGTTTCTTCCCGATCGATCGACGCCGCCCCCGTCCTACGCCGCCCCCGTCGCGCGCCATTGTCGTCGCCACCCCCATCCTCGTCGCCGCTCCTGTCCCCGTCGCCGCCCCCGTCGCCGTTGCCGCCCTCGTCTCCGTCGCCGCCCCGGGCCCGTCCCCACCGCGTCGTCCCCGCGTCGCCGCCCCGTCACGCCCCGGGCCGTCGCCTCGCCGTCGCCGTCGCCCCGCTGTGAGCTCTCCCCCTCTAACCCCTCTCCGATCCCTCGCCCCCGGTGGCCGCCGCCCCTCCCCGAGCCCATACACACACACAAGCATGAACACACACACACACACAAGCATGAACACACACACACACATTTGTATGTTTAATTAGTTTAGATTTTTCAGATTATTGTTTTTCACTAGTATATATGTATGAATGCATGTTAGATGGATATAATTAGTGTTTAATTAGTATGGAATTTTTTTATATAATGTTGTTTTTCTGTTTTTAATGGATGTATAGAAGTTGTTTTTTCTGTTTTTAGTGTTAGATGCTTAATTAGTATGAAATAGCATATAGAATTTTGACATATGCAATGATAGCATAATTAGTGTTACATTTGCATATAGTATTTGTTGTCGACGATGCCCGGCCCGCATCCTCGCCGTCGACCTGTTCGCGACAACGTCCTGCTTCAGAGGACCCATGTCCGGGACTGGGCTCCGCCGGGCTGGCACTGGGAGGAACCCGGCCCCGGATCCCGTCGTCGACCCTCATCTCCTTTGGTGGCATTCGCGTGGGCCATTTTCGGTGCGGAGGGAGCCGGCCCCGCCGGAGGTGGTACGTCGCCGTGTCAGGGAGGAGGACGAGCACGTCCATCACTACATGGCTGCTATGGACGTCAGGTTCTCCAATACCTGGCAGGTTCTTTGGGAAGATCACCCGAGCTATGATCCAGTGATGGTTCCTTCACTTTGGTTGTCCACCGCCCGCGCCTCAGGAACCGCGAGTGGCCTAGATTACTCTCTAGTATTCGATCTTTATTAGCTAGCTAGCTAGCTAGTGATGTATTTGATATATAATACTCGAGATGATTTATTCGAGACGATGTATTCGAGATTATATCTATTATTCGAGATGATGTACTCGAGATTATATCTATTATTCGAGATTATACTAAATTTTTTTATATTTCTTTTGGCATAGCTAATAAAAGCTATGGCGGACAATACCGACAGAGAGAGAGAACAGACCATGTTCGATATAATACGCGGGCCAGATGATGATCAGAATGAAGAAGATTTTGACGGCTCCGAATTTCTAAACAACACTGGAGAGGGTGATATGATATTCGATCGCGACGACCGAGAAGATGAAGTCATGAACTACGATGAAGAACATGTTGATCCTGAAACAACAAACACCGGCGAGGTATATATATTTATATAAGCAGGAATCTGGTGATTATCGCATGTTTTAAATGAGTTGAAGATATATTAACGAATTGATCTTTCTTCTTTCAGCCATCCGGATCGAGCAAATCTTCAGGCAAAAGGACGAAACGAGGCCCGAACAAAAAGTTGAAGGAGGGCGTAAAGTACAATATCGAGGCATTCAAACCTAATGGCGAACCATTAGCGCCTAAGAAGATTGCGGACAAGTTCGTTCGTCAGTGCGGAGTTCTTGTGAAGGACCAACTCCCGATCTCCCTTCAAGAATGGAGAAAGCCAGCAAATCCACGTGTAGATGTTACTTTTGTCGACGAGAATCAAAAAAATTTGCTTTGGGATACTCTCATGGAACATTTCACCCTACCAGATAATTTCACAGAAGCAGATGTGCGGAAAGTCAAGGACGCTGTTTTTAGGAAGATGGCGGTTGCATTCAAGAACCACAAGAGAATGACGTGGGAGAAGTACGTCAAGGGAGGAAGGAAGACTCCAGTATTCGAGGGGATACTAGAGAATCAAAGTGCTCATTGGGACGATTTCGTGAAATTCAAGGATTCAGAATTAGCTAAGGAACGGTCGAGAATAAACAAGGCCAATGCCGAAAAAAGGATAAGTTCTGTAAGCTGGGGCCAGGTGGCTACGCGGTGGCAATGCCTAAGTGGGATAAGTCTGAGAAAGAGATGGAGGATGCAGGTGTCACTCCGGTTACTAGGAGCTGGCCCCCCAGGTGCAGGACTTGGTTCTATGCGCATGGGGGGGAGTTGGACCCGAAGACAGACAATGTTTCGACGAAGGCATGTCTGAACGGAGCCGACGATGCGCTACTTGTTGCAATAGAAGAGGCTCGATCGGGGGTGTTCCAGCCCAACAGAGAGAACGACGAGCTTACGCGTGCCCTGGGAAATCCTGAACACCCGGGAAGAACACGAGGCAAGGGCACTCTTCCGTGGTATGAGGGGTTTTCGGACTGGAACGCCGACTACAGAACCCGTGCGAGAAAGAAGATTGCGGAGGAGAAGAAGAGGAAGATGGAGGAGGAGCAGAGGAAGCGGGACTATGAACGCCTTCAAGGCCTAGAAGCAAGTCAAGCAGAATTGGCAGCTAAATTCCAGCGGCAGCAGGAGCAGATCGACTCACTTAGCCAGCAAAGGGTGTCTCAGCAGCTGCAGTAGCTAGCGGATGATCCAGCATTGGATACCACCGCCCCATCCATGCCGAGAAGCAGCGTGGGTTCCACCGCGGGCGACGCAGTAGTTCTGGATAGATACCCCGTGGATGACATCACGGAGAACACTAACTGCGAGCTACACTTCAAAATGAAGAACATATCCATGAAGGTGGCGGACGCCGTTGCTTTTTCAAATTCCCCCGAGGCAACCTTCCATTGCAACCCGATTCCAGCGGGCTATGCTCGTGTCTTGGTTGATGAGGTGGTGGACCCATATTCGGAGCTACAGCTTGACATTCCTGGAGGTGACGACGAGCACACATTGGGAGAGGCCATACATCGTGTCATCCTATGGAGAAAGGATTGCATCATCTTTCGAAGGCCACCGACACCGCGTCACCCGACTCCTTGTCGAAGTCCGCCAGCAAGTCAGCAGACTCCCGCTCCTCCAAGTCCACCAACGCGTGAGGCCACTCCTCCTCCTCCATGTCCGGCAAAGTGTCAAGCCACTCCTCCTCCAAGTCCGACACAGCGTCAGACGTCCACTCCTCCTCCATGTCCGGCACAACCTCAGGCCACTGCAAGTCCGGCACAGTTTCAGGCCACTCCTCCTCGTCCAACTCAGCCCCGTCAGCCGTCTCCGCCGCCTCAGCAATCGCAGAAGAGACACCCCGCAGCTATGGTGCGTAGCGGTACCAGTCGAGGTCATAGTACAGGAAGTACAGGCGGAGGCAAGCGATATAAATATGGTCCAAACCTCACTACTCCTCTTCCTGTGAGGGCTTACGACAGGACCGAGGAGCAAACCAATGCCATAGTGCGGGCAGAAGTCGACGCCCATTTTGGACCGAAACCGCCACCGCCGCCAAGGGAGAAAGTGCCTGTGGAAGTAGTTGACCACTTCATTCGTATGGCTCAACCACCAGCTCCTAAGCCTGTTGACACAGACTATGAGCACCACATCAGGAAGTTACATCGACAACGTCTACAGAAGGAGGCGAGCTCGAGCTCGAGCAAACAACAAGCAGCTATCGAAAATTCCGGGAAAACTGTTGCCCAGATGGGAGAACAGGCGGCGCAATCAATCCCCCCACTTGTTGTGCCAACAACACATAAGAGTACACGCGCCCAATATTATTGTGGCCAAACAGTTTACGTTCCCGAGGTGGGCGATTGGTAATAACCCAGGAGCATATAATGCAGGCTGAAGAACTCAAGATCACTGTTGGAAAACTCCTCGAGATCGAGAACATGCCTGGGATTACAGAGGAGGAAATAAAACGGAAATATGTCCGGGGCCAACCTTTGGTCGAGCCAGAAGATGTCAAGAAGCTCCCAATGAGAATGTATGAATTGCATCAATGGTACATGGACATTATCAAGAGATCCGATTGAGAGTCCCTCATGGTGTATGTCAAGAAGGATCATTACTACCATGAGAAAGCTGTGGCCGTTGAGTATTCTGAACTGTTTCAGTTATACAATCAAGACGCACTCGACAAATCTATCGTCAGTTGCTATTGTCTGTAAGTGATTTCTTTCAGTAATTTAAGTCTCAAGCTAGCTGTAGTGATCCTTTTGATCAATCATTACCTGTAATTATCCTCACTATATTCTTTTCTGTGGTATTATGCAGGATGAAGATGTATGAAATGAGAAAAGGTGGACGCTATGGCATTGGGTTCATTGACCCAAACACCGTTAATCAATACACATGGAAAATGAGCAAGTATTATGAAAAGCAGGTAGAGGACAGCATGCTAGAGTTCTTGAAGCGCCTCAAATACAATGAAGATATACTACTTCCTTACAACTTCGAGTGAGTCACACTTTCTTGTACTACAAATTCTCTGTTTTTGCCTACTAGCTAGCTACATGTTTTTGCTTACATATGCCCGCTTAATTAAGACATGCAAACGTGTGTGCATGCAGATTTCACTGAATCTTGTGTATCATTAAAGTTGACGCCGGAACAGTTGAAATACTGGACTCGCTACTCAAAGCAAATAGTGACTACAACATCTTGTATGGGATAGTCAACAGGTAATTTCAATCATTATTAACTATATATCTCGGCCTATTTAGTTCGTCATTTCATGATATGAACTATTTAATAACCCCTTTATTCATTTTCTTTGTCGGCGGGCAGGGCTTGGGCAAGGTTCATCAGCGTCACGGAAGGCGAATGGAAACCACAGCTGAAATGGTTTCGATCCAAGGTAAGTAATTAAGTAGTACTAGCTAGCTAGCTAGCTGCCATCTCTTTAATTATCATGCTTGATTAATTATTATCTGATCAAATTAAATTCCATTCTCGTAATAAAGGCCCTGAAGCAGGCGCAGGGGACTAATCTATGTGCATACTGCGTTTGCGAGAACATTCGCATGATGGCGTCCGAAAGGAGCAGATCTCAAAGACAGGAATGGGTACGCTTGTCAGAACACTATTCACAATTTTTACACCATTATCGATATCTAGTCACACAACTAATACACATGCATATTGATCTCCTTCTTAACAGTTCAAAGAGGTGCGGGACAAGCTCCTAGAAACGGAGCGCGTAGAAGCACTTCAAGAGGAAATAGCGGGATTTTTGCTCGACCAGGTCATAAATCCGAAGGGAGAATACTATTATTCGCTACCGCCCCCATCGACCAGGTCATGAACCACTTCCAATTGTCATCATGCTCCGAAGGCACCAATTAGGCTAATGCCACTGGCTCCGAAGGCAACATGCATATGTAGGAGAAATTGTATATAGCTATACATGTGTGTATGTGTAAATTAATATTGTGGTTTGTGAGACATTGATGATATATATATGATTGGTTCTACTAGAAATTCTATTTATATATATATAACGTGTACAATGTGTAGTACCGTAAAATAACAGCAAACGAAAAAGAATTAAAATGGAAAACACAAAATTAAATGAAAAAGAAATCATAAAACCAAAAACCCCCCCCAAACATTTTAGTACCGGTTGGTGTTACCAACCGGTACTAAAGGGCTCCCGGCCCCCGGAGCTGGCTCGTGCCACGTGATTTCCCTTTAGCACCGGTTCGTGCTGAACCGGTACTAAAGGGGGGGGCCTTTAGTGCCGAAATTATAGTGCCGGTTCCTGAACCGGCACTAAAGGGCCTTACGAACCGGTGCTATTGCCCGGTTCTGCACTAGTGAGAACCAAAAACAATCAGAAAGTTAACTTTAATTTGGAAACAGATATATTACGATCCCTTTTTGAAGTCCGATTACTCAGCTAGCAGTGCATTAAGCACATCATGATTTCAGTTGCTTTTCTCAATAGGGACGCAGCACAACAACTATAAGAAAACCCCCAGTTGAAGCATAAGATTTACATAGAAATGGGAGCAAGGGATATAGATTGAAGACACCAAGCGTTATCTTTTCGGGAGCGAATATATGTTGTGGTGCACTTACAGTGAACGTGTCAGCTAATTTTCAGCTATAAAATGTTTCTGCTCATCAAAGCAAAGTACATTAAGAGAAGAGAAAAGGAGATGCATACCATGGCTCGTACCTTATGGAACACAATAGAAGAGAAATGCAAAAACGTCCTTATTCTTTTCAGTTGGACTTCTCTTGCTACTTCAGAAATGAGACATAACCTCTGGGATTATAGCAGAGGAAAACGAAGTAATATCAAGCTTTCGCCATGGAAAAGGATGACTCAAAACTAATTTTAGGCAATCAGCTATGGAACCATCATAATGTGCGATAGCGGAAGCATGTATTGATGTCTCGGCTACAAACTATGATCTAAGCATATGGGTGAGAACAATGTACAGCATGTAAGTGGTGCAAATGTATGACAAACTTGTGTTTATTACTACTATGAATCAAAATAACCAGAGACATAGAGTAAATTCAGTTGACCTTGTCTTTAAACTGGAAGGTATGATGGCGGCAGAATTAAAAAAGGGATTCCAAAAGAAAGAAGATGACAAAAAGTACAATACATAGACCATATACATGTTGATGCTTACGTCGGCTCTATCTATTATACAAAGACCATATACATGTTGATGCTTACGTTAGGTTCCAAGTTAATTGAGGTCAAGACCAAGGACCACGAATTGATACTTTATGAATATCCCAACATCGTCATGGTCCTAGATGATAGTGATTAAGCTCGTCCACTACTTTATCGCTTGTCCTATATATACTCACATATATGAATATTTAGACTAAAACATCAATACTACATACTGGTATAATTTTATCATGAAAGATGTGCGTTGTGAGATGTACAAATAAGATTACCTGGGTATCTTGAGTTACTGAACAATTAAGGTTGAATTTAAACTAATGATTTAAACAAATACAGACCTTAAAATAAGTGACGCCACCATGGCTGCGTAAATTTTTGCATTAGAAGTAATGCGGAAAATCAATGACCAAAGGAATGATCACTGCAGTTTTATCTTGTTAGGTTGTGACATTGGTGGCACCCTGTGACACTATCAACATGTATTGCTCAAGCAGCACATGATACAGGTGCTGTGTCGGGCGAACCGACAGTAGAAGGTGACATGGCAATGTTGCGCTAGATGGATTGGCTACCTCGGTGTTGCAGATAGGAAACATTTTAGGCTCTGAATCACCTGCATGATGTAGGCTTGCAGAGACAACATGGTGAGGCGACTTAACATGAAGCGACTGCACTGAAGGTGGTTCAGGAGGTCAGATGGGGGTGCAGTCAAACTCGTCCATGGCAGATCGGATTGAGAGGAAGCGGCGATCCGGCCCCAATGGAAATCAATCAGTGGAGTCTTCATGTTCTTCTCAGCCTTGCTTTCTTTCAAGATAAATCAAACACACATACGTGAGAGGCCAACACCAATGGGACGCACAGGTGGCTTCTCCACCTTCTTGCTAGATCAATTGGAGAAGGATTCGTGAGGCACGCGTGATTGGCTGCCGGATCAAACTCATCACCACCGATTGGAATGGGTCGGCGGTGACAACGGAGAGCCGTAACATGGATATTAAAGTGAATACATCTTACATCTTTAGGACTGCATATCACATGGAGTAAATTGGAGAATAGAGAGAAGTGCAACAATACATAAGAATTGGAGCCTGCATAGGGAAGGCGTTTATTTGGTATTCATATTCAGTATGATCTCCTAATAGAAGAAGAGAAATACAAAAACAACCTTACTCTTTTCAGTTGGATTTCTCTTGCTGCTTCAGAGAAGAGACATAACCTCTGGGATTACAGAAGAGAAAAGCAAAGTAATATCAAGCTTTCATGGAAAAGGATGAATGAAAACTAATTTGAGGCAATCCTCTATGGAACCATCATAATGTGCAATGCCACTATATCAGAAGCATGTATTAATGTCTCGGCTACAAATTATGATCTAGGCATCTGGGTGACAACAATGTAAAGCATGCAGAGTGGTGCAAATGTATTATAGACTTGTGTTGCTTACTGTACTAAGAATCTAAATAATCAGAGACATAGAGTAAATTCAGTTGGTCTTGTCTTGAACCTGGAAAGTAAGATGACGAAATTTTAAAAAGAGTAGGGATTCTAGAAAAAGAAGATGGAAAACATTACAATAGAAAGACCATATACATGTTGATGCTTACGTCGGCTCTATATATTGTACAAATAATCAGTTAATAGTGTCCACAAATTCTGGAAACAGCTAGCAGACTATTGAGAAATATGGCATTATTACTACACATATGACATAACTTAGTGCAAATTGGAGGACAGGGCTGAACATGTGAAGATGGCCATCCTGCCTTGTTGATGCAATTGCATAAGGGAAGATTTCAAGTTTTTTTATGTGATCAAGCATCTGAGAGGACATGTGAAAGACAGACCTACAGGTGGAAGATTCAGTAGCCACATGCAGCAATTAAAGTGTCATATATCAGCAAATAACAGAGGGAGTCAAGCGGTCAAGCCATGATGAAATCGAACGTAAGATGCAAGAAACATTAGAGCGTCCTTACAACAAATCAAAGCCTACATATATGTTGAAATCGATCATTGGGTAAGTCTGGGTAATCAAGGCTTTAGTTTTCCGGATCAAAGGGCACACAGTTTGGTTTTAAATAAAAGATTGATTGGCTTACCTCAGATCACCTAGACGTGCAGATCCGAGTGGAGGGCGTCTCACTTCAGGAGGAGAGCGGAGCGTACTTGTCACCTGGATTTTTTGGTCGCCTCAGGCCCTCAGCGATGGTGCACAATCCACAGGATGCGGACAGGCCACAACGTTGCTGCTCAATATTACTCAAATCGCTGGGAAGCAAATAAGGAGTAGGAATTGATTACAGATTGAGGCACCAGATGGAGAAGAGGCAATGATTTTCTTGCAGGGATGGATTTTGATCGAACCACCAGATGGAGGAGTCTGCAAATTTCACCAGATGGAGATGGAGGAGGCCACGATTTTCTTCCCAAGGAAGTCGGCTGAAGGGAAGGAGAGGAATACCGCTTCGTGGAGGTGGGAAAGAGAGAAACGGAGAGAATAGGGAGGAATAATATTAGGATCCAATCTCTTTTTTCCCTAAACAAAGATCTAATCTTTTTTTTTAAACCAAGATCTATTCTCTTTTTTTAAACCAAGATCTAATCTCTTTTTTAATGTGGAGCCAATCTAAATCGTAATAACTTGCACATGAATTGCTCATATTTTACGATTAATGTGGAAATTATATTGGCTAATCTACACCGTAATAACTCGGCCCCGCCAGATTAACGGTTCCTAATTTCTGATTAACGTGGGAATTATTTGGGACTGGCTAATTAGTATAGGTAGGTACTAGTCGTCAACCCGTGCATTCACACGGGCTAGATTTTTTTTTAAAGGGATAAC
This sequence comes from Triticum urartu, assembly GCF_003073215.2. Lineage (NCBI taxonomy): Eukaryota > Viridiplantae > Streptophyta > Magnoliopsida > Poales > Poaceae > Triticum > Triticum urartu. Next base: position 372,641 of record NW_024112983.1, on the reverse strand, counting down.
TTGAAAGTTTTAGTGATGACTATTAAATGGAGAATGAAAAGGTATCGAAGGCACTATGGAAGAACTATCCACATGCACATGATCGACGTACATAAACATTGCTACATAGTTTGGCAGGTGTACCAATATATACAGGGTCATAACCCATGGGAATAAGGTAACAATCTTTTTCATAAGGATAAAAATGCGTATGAACATCGACGTATATCTTGACATCTCCATTAGATGGAACCCACTTGGAGACAGAAGTTCATATCTTTCGGTATGAAAATTAATTTCATGATGCATATAATATTATTGATTTCATATTATGAATGTAGATTTTTTTCTATAAACTTAGTTAAAGTTGACAAAGATTGTCTTTGACCAAATTTTATATGCATACTAAAAAGAAACAAAAGGATTATAAAGGCAACTTCATGGAACTTTGGACCATCCGGGCTAATAAATAAGGACCTTGTGCCAAGGTAGAAAATGCATGTGTGCTTAGGTACGACAATTATTTACTGAAGCGTACCCATGATAATTGAATAGTAAATGAACAAAACACTCTTTATATGGAACTTTGTAATTACTCTGATTTTATTCAAATCTAGTCAAGTAATTGTACATATAATAGGTAAAATGAATTCATGAAATAAATATTAAAAATAATAATATGCATAGGAAAACCAAGCCTTTGAATAGCTCTAGACATACAAATGTCTACTTGAGAGGTAAGCCAAATTTTATTTAGCAACCACAAACCGAACTAACCTGCATATTAATACTATGCGTGGTTTTAGAGGATTTACCTTTTGTCAATTTAGTCATGAGAAAAACTCATTGGTAAAAGGAAAATAAAAGATAAGAGTATGACTGAAAAAATAGAGAAAGGATAGATAATACTTCTAGTTCTAGGAATAGAGTACATAGTTGAACAAATAGTAGACTAAAACGGGCTCATGTTCACAACCTAGCATTCTTCTAACCATAGCATGTATCCCTATCTTTATCAAATACTTGAATTCCAGCATATTGGTGACCCAGTAAAATTGCAAACATAGGACAACCAGGATCATATATAGAAATGAAATGAACATTGACCCTCTGTAAGATATCGAGCGACGGTCTGATCAGACAGAAATTCGAACATATATTTGTAGGGGAAAGCTGTGAAACATAAAAGCTCCGGCAGTAACAAATTTATTTTAAGAGGTATGGAAGCATGCATGTGAAATTCAAAACATGCAATTTGGATAAAATATTTGTAGGCAATAACTCGAAGATTGCTTGAGCTGAAAATAATATCTTAAACTCTACTATGAAGCTACATAGTTGTACTGTATGTGGTTTTGGAAATTTTACCTTCTGCCTATTTGGTCATGAGCGAAATTCCCCGGTGAAGAAGCTGGGAGTAAGACTACAAAAATAGATGAATAAATAAATACTTCGGAGAATATCTTATTATCTTACACAGTTAAACAAATTGTAGTAGTATAAATCCTGCTCCTGTCGATGACACTGGATAGCTTACCTTTCTAATCGACCAAAGGAGCCTACAAAAATAGACAACAC